>NC_134407.1:217901885-218265218 GCF_038048845.1 Mixophyes fleayi | reverse complement strand
GATAGAACAAACAGGAGTCAGATACTAGGGGACAATCAGGACCAGAACAGAGGGGTATCAGAGAAAGACCAGTAGCAGAGACAATTGATGAACTGGTCCAGTTTGCAGGAACAGTCTTATAAAGGCCAGACACAGGTGATTAGACTCCAAGTCCAATGATGAGAAGTTAACCCCTTGCAGGCAAGATCTGGAACAGGCAAAGCAGCATCCACAGAGAAGATGCTATACTGCAGCTGGAGGCATATCATGACAGCTACTAATGTGAAAAGCTTGACATTTGGATTTTAATGTTTTTGCAATTCTCTATGAGGTTGTGGATAGAGATGTCTGGCACAGGAATAGAGAAAAGGAGGTCACCTGCAAAAGCTGCAACTTTATGGTGGGCGAGGCCTAATTTAACCCCTGTGATGTGTGGGTTGTCTCTAAATTAGATAATAGCCCTTTAAGTCGATACTTTGTTCACTAGTTTTTTAGAGCATGGCGCAAGTTTGTACCAACACAGAATATCAAATTACACACAGACATTTTCATCATTGTTTGGAGTCCTCCGCGCAGGATACAATATTCTGGTCAATAAGTAAGATAAATCAAGCAAGATAACGGCCAGCCTGTCTGGTACTTTTCTGGATAGGCCCTTTATCTGAAAGGCTGTTGTTTGCATAAATTCACAATGATAGGGTATGAGCAAAGGGCAAGCTTCTATTTGATAAGGTTGCAAACATTCCCACTTTCCTAATGGCATCCAAGAAAGCCCAGTCTAAGACATTTCTGCACAATTAAAAAACAACATTGCAGGAACACCCCTAAACTCAGCAATGTAGATTAGACTAAATGCCTTGGAGATGATAACTGTCAGGCGACATCCCTGCTTCTCTTCTCCTGCGCAGGGACAGTTGCCTGTGCCAGGCTCTCTCGCCTCTGGCAACCAGACGCATCACTTCTGTCCGGAATCCAGGCCACACAGCACATGCTAGGCAACGGGACACTGTTTCTAACTCTGGCGGCGTGTGACGTCACCTCCACCGGTAATTAGCCCTGTCTGCTCACCTATATAAACAGGATTCTGGCACTTGAGTACCGAAGTATTAAGTCAAACCTAGCTCCAGCATTCCTGGGTGTATGTTTCAGTGCTTCTATTGGTACCTGTATATGGCATATTGACCCGGCTTTCCCTGACTACTCTCTTGGACTCCGATTTGACTCTTGAAGATATTTGGCATCTGACCTCTCTTCTCAATTTCCCTTTGGTAGTGCATAACATGCTCAGCTTGATCTCGAACTGTTCGGCTAGTCATACGCACGAACTTCGACGCTGGGTGCTGCATTGGAGAACCGCGACCTGCGCATCTCTTGCGGATAAATCAAATCCACCTGGCGGGGGTCTCTGGCGATGACCAGTGGTTCGTTAGACTCTGCGCCTCCAGGTGCAGCAGTGACAATCTCAGCAAGTAGGCACCATCCATTTACCTGACATTAACCCTTGTTTCTCTTAATGGAACAAATCCAATTTGATCCAAGCGAGTAATAGGTGGAAGGTAAAGGCATATCCAACTTCTTATCATTGTTGCAAAACAATTTTAGATCCACACTGAGAAGTGAGAAGGGACAGTATCTCCTACAGCACAATAGATACTTGCCCTCATAAGGCATAATTGTAATGACAGGAAACGTCTGAGCCACGGCTCTCTCTAAACTATTTCTGGGAATATTACATCATTGTGTATCACCTGTGTCTGTAAGTAGTTGATCACTTGCTCTCACCTTGTACCATTGCACATGCTGTGGTAATGACATGAGGTGTCACAGTGTCACCTATCCAGTAACATTGGTATGACAGTGGTTTGCAGTGCTGCCTCACAGCGCTGGGGTCACGGGTTTGATTCTGAGATGAGCATTTGCTGTGTGGAGTTTGTATGTTCCCCCCGTGTTTGCGTAGTTTACCCTCCGGGTGCTCCAGTTTCATCTTACTCTCCAAAGACATACCGATAGGTTAATTGGTTTCTGACACAAGTAACTCTAATGTGTTTATGTTCCCTACCACACAGATACACAGACTGTAAGCTCCACTGAGGCAGAGACTGATGTGAATTACTAAACATTCTCTGTAATGCGCTGTGCAATATGTAGACACTATATAAAAAACTGTTGTTAATAAATAAATTGATAAGACATTCTAAGCAGCTGTAAATAAGGGAGGTCCATTGGTGGTTTGCTGAAGATGACAGCACTGTCAAAACTGAGTGAACTCCTCCATCTCACCAAGCACATGGTCTCCACTCTTGTTGCAAAAGAAGAACCTCCATATAACACGATTCAGGTTATTATATCTCCTAACCAGAAGCAAGCTGTTGGCTCAGGCAATCTTTCTTTGTAGTGGTCATCTGGTTTTACAGGGGGTTAAAGATCATCAATAGGAAGGGTCCAAGCCTTCCATATCCATAGATTTAGGAAGAAGATAGAGAAACGAATTTTATGTAAGTATAAATATCCTTAGTCCATTGGGGGACACCGGAGATATTGATGTATAGAGTAGGGAAATAAGCGTTCCAGAGAGCGAAATGAAACTTCATCCTCCTAAGATCAACATTTGGTCTGCGCAGGGATGACACAATGTCCTGATTTATGTGGAATCTGGACACCACTTTAGGTAGGAATGAAGGCTTGATTCGAAGAACCACCCTATCCTCATGAAAGTCAAGAAGAGACGACTTACAGGATAATGCTGCAAGCTCTGAAACTCTTCTAGCTGAAGAAATGGGCAACAGGAAGACAGTCTTCCACATAACAAATTTTAAATCCACTGTGTCCAAGAGTTCAAAGGGGGAATAAGAAGGTTTTTTGGACTGTCTGCGCTTGTGTGGTTTAGGTATAAGGGGTGGGCTACTGTGTGGATCAGGATCAGGAGTTCCTTTCCTGTGAGTCGATTGTTTGGTTGGGGTATCCGAGGCACACCTTAGTGTGTTGGTGTGGGGTTTAGGTTTTAGGCTGATTTGGTTCTGTTTTGCCATGGAAAAAACGTTGGTGTTCCAGGCCCTCTGCTACCAATCTGGCGTCACTAGAATGACCAGAACACCCTCTATCTTTTCTCCTTGTTGTTTCCGTGGCGCGACCTGTGAGGGGAAAAAGTAGGGGAGGGGGGAGGGAGAAGGAGAGAGAGAGAGGGGAAGGGCGAGAGCAAAGGACAGGCGAGGCAGTATACACGATTGGGGTATGTTTATAGCTCTTATTGCAATGTAGGTCCTAAGCTAGTGGGCCTTGTTTATAGCTCTAGTGCCGTGTATACTTTGGGGCACTGAGGTTGGTAAGGCTTATGCGGGCACGGGGACTTATGTGCCTTGCCTCAAGCTTGTATTAGAAGCTTTTGCAGATTATCTGCTATAAAATGACTAAGCCCGCTTTCCTTAAAAATGTGTATTGGTGTGTCTGGCTGTGGGGTGAACAAGCAGGCTTTTAACTCCTATGAGTGTATTATTGTACCCTAATGGTGGATATGTGTGGTTTGGATACCTTTTTAGGGGGGTGGATGTCTCTTAGGGAGATGTAGGTGGAGATCTAAGTGGGGTGGCTAACGGGGTTTATAATGGTGTGTGTGCTTTTAAAGCGGGTGTAGTAGAAATGAATGTAGCTGTTTTGTTTGCAGCTCTAAAAAGAGCAGTTGTGGTATTTTACCTATATCTTGTAGTTCCTCAGTGAGTGGATGTTGTCGTAATTGTGGAGAAGTAGATTAGGACGGACAGTCGCGGTGGCTATGGATCTGCGACTCTCTTCCTGTGTTCTTACTTCCGGTTTGTGTGTTTGGAACGCACAGGCGCCTGTGCGTTCCACTGCAGAGCTGAGACTCTGTTCTTGTTGTTTTTTGCTTGTCGGAAGGTATGCCGGTTCTCGCTGGATCGGGTCTTGTGTAAACTCTTTCCGGATTGCGGGCAGGTTCCTCGTGAAGTGGTCAGTTCCAACGCGTTTCGTCCGGGTGGACTTCGTCAGGGATGTCACAACCCTCTATCTTTACCTTCTTTAAAACCCTTGGTAGCATGGCTACTGGTGTGAACAGGTAAACTAAGCGGAACCACCATGGAACAAACATGGCGTCTACTGAGCTGGACCTTGTGGTTCAACAGAGACGCCATCACGTCGATGTCCAGTTGACCTCACCTGTCCATCAACTCATGGAACACCTCCGGATGGAGCGACCATACGCTGGGATGCAGAGTCTGCCTGCTGAGAAAGTCTGACTACCAATTTTCTACCCCTGGGATGTAAATTGCCATGACACACCGGACGTGAGTTTTAGCCCACCAAAAGATCTTGTGCATCTCTCGCTTGGTTAAAGTATTCTTGGTGGTGCCCTGGTGAGTGAGGTATGCCACCGCCATGGCATTGTCCGACCGTGCAGCAAATGTTCCATGCTGATCAGAGAGCGGAACACTGCTCTCAGTTCTAATACATTGATTGGAACCCTGGATTCATTCAGAGTCCAAAGACTCTTGAACAGGGTGTTAAGACATACAGCACCCCAACCCCGAAGGTTGGCATCTGTTGTAACCCAAGTCCAATCCCAGATCATAAATATGAGACCCCTGCAGACATTGTTCTTCTGCAGCCATCAAAGGAGCGACTGATGCACCTTTGGTGAAAGACTGAAAACCTTACTGGAAAGGTTCAGGTGGGATCTGTTCTACTTCAAAAGGAGTTGAAGCTGGAACTCCTGTGCATGAAACTGAACAAACTAGACCACCTCGAAAATCGATACCATCTTGCCCAGAACCGTCATGCAGAATTGTACATAGGTATGTTTGACAGCCAACAGAGATCTTACCGTCTTCTCTTGTCCGGAGCCAAGAACACCCGCTGTTTTTGGGTGTCGAACAGAAGGCCCAAAAAGATTATCCATTGGGAAGGAGTCTATATGAACTTCTTGAGGTTGATGTTGAGTGACTCCTTTTATAAGAAGAATGTCCAGGTAAGTGATAATGTCAACCCCTTTTGACCGCAACAAGGCAGCCACGACTGCCATGATCTTGATGAAGACCCGTGGATCTGTGCCCAGACCAAAGGAAAGTGCCTGGATCATGTAATGGTCCAACAAAACCACAAACTTGAGGAGGGATTGATGCCCTCACAGATGGAAACATGCAGATAGACAACCTTGATATCTAGAGCCCCATGAACTCCCCCGTTCCATGCTGTAAATCACTGACCACAAGGATTCCATGTTGAATCTGGGCACCCTGAGCTAGGTGTTCAAAGATTTTAGATTCAGAATCGGCCTGAACATACTGTTGGGTTTTGGAACAAAAAACAGTTTGGAATAAAACCCCAAACCTTTTTGAGATTCAAGTACCTGAATCACTACTCCGGAAAAAATCAGGGAGTGGATGGCCTCTCTCAGAGCCAGTCGCCTTATTCAACATGCGGGGAGCCCTGTGGAAAAGTACCATCTGGAAGGATATCCGAGGTGAACGATCATGTACCCCCGGTCAATATTTCCCCGTACCCAGACATCTGTAGTAGACTGAAACCATGGATCCCTGAATAGAAGACGGTCTCCCACGATGGCAGACGCTAGGGAGGCAGACAAGTAGTCACGCTGACTGATTGTCTGGCAACATAGCTGCTGGACGCCGAGCAGACCAGGCCTGACGTCCATGATGTACATCACCCCTGGAGGAGGTCGACTGACCTCTGGAGTACAGATCCTGTGACCTGCTGGAACACCGAAAAGACCGAAAGCTGGACATCTTGAGTTTGAGAGCATTAACAGGAAGTAAAGTACTCTTACCTCATGTTGCTTAACTGATAATAGTGTCAAGGTCAGGCCTTTTTAGACTCTACATCAGCCTCCCAGGACATAAGCCAGAGAGTCCAACAAGAGACTGCAGAGGCAGAGATCCATGCCCCAATTAGTTCCAAGTCCGCCTCCAACAGATTCAGAGAGCTACGGACATTAGCTCTCTGAATCTGTCCCACCAAAGGAAGCAGTTCAGAATACGATCTCTCAGCCAACAAAACCTCAAAGCTGTTCTGACACGCGCCGCACAGCTTTGTTAACCCAAGCCGACGCCAAAACTGGTCGCACAGAGGCACCCACCGCCACAAAAATGGACTTGGAAGGACGCCCTCAACCTTACAGTCTTAAGAGTGGCTGCATTGGGAAGAGGGATGGTAGCGATTTAAACTAACCGTGCAACCAAAGCGTCCACGCACGAAGGCTCTTCCCATTTTGCGAGAACCTCAGGGGGAAATGGATAACAAGAGTGCATCCGACGGGACACCTGCAACTTACGATCTGGTGTCAACCAAGGCTCACCAAAACCTTCCAACTGGGAGGAAGAGGGAAAAGACAAAGAATTCTTTGACCGCCGTGCAAAGAGAGAAGGCTCCGCAGTCTCACTGACTATTGCGTCAAGAATTTCTACATCTACAAAAGAGGAGTTCTCCAGTCCGATTCAATAACCACTTCGCTCTACTACTGGGAAGAACAGTCAGAATCTGAATCATTTCCGTGTAGGGGCATGCCACCTGCCTATCTAATGAAGAGGAAACGAAAATCAAACCCTGTACCGAAGTCTCTAGACTTCATACCCAGAAGAGCAGCCAGACCCTGGCCATGCGAAACAGGAACAGAATCCACCACACTCCCCGCATGAGGCAGAGAAAATTGGGGAAGGACCATTCACTGGCTGGAAATGCAACAATAGGGCAAGCTCAGCCACAGAATTGGCTAGTGACCGAGCCCAGACTGGCTCAACTAGTCGGAACCAGAGCTCCCCGGCGCAAATGGCATGTGATCCACAGACTCACAGACTGCGCACAAATCGTCCGCGCCTGACCACCTCTAAGGCAATTGTTTGTTGCATGCGGCACTGGTGAACATAATCATAGAAGTCACCTCAGCCTTAGCCCTCAAGGATCTCCCCATATCTGACATGATAAAACAAAGATGGGAGAAAACCACACAAGAAAAGACAAGCAGCAAACAATCAAAGCAAAGAAAGTGAGCCTGCATTACAGCAAACAGCCCCAAAAGTCTGAGGGATAAACCACTCAGAAAAAACAAACCCACAACTCATTACAAGGGACAGAGAAGGGAGAAGCTTCAAAATGGCTGCCTATCTTGGTGTCTGCACATGAGTGAGAGATCATAAGGAGGAAGTGCAGGGAGAGGGAAGAAGCACCTCCCCCCAGCACTGGATTGGCAGCTGTCCAGAAGGAGAGCCCACTCCACCAATCCAAAACCTACCAGGGGCTTACACTGATACTGTAACCCCTACTTGATCCAGCCCCCTAAGGAATCTAATCTGCTCTAGTAAGAGACAGCCATCTGATGGGGACCACTGTGACTTCCTAACTCCTCTCTCACAGCTCTGTGCTGGGAGAGCTTCACTTACCTGCTGCCATCCCTCCGTTGCACGGTGAAGCCACGGTTGCGCAGGGATGCAGGGCACAGCCTGCAGTGACTGTGGCAGACACCCCGGAGGTGTACAGCAATGGGAGCACAGCACCTCCGGTCCCCCCGCTTCAAGCAGTACACAGCTGTCCGTGCTATGTGCTGCAGAATCAATGCAGGTGCCAGCAGTCATCTTCAGCCATGGATGGGGCTCCATGGAGCCACCGACGTGGCTCAGAAAAGAATAGAGGAACAAGTCTCCATGTCATAATAAATAAATTAAACTTTAAGATAAATCAATATTGTAAAAGGGGCTGCCCAGCAGCCCCAAAGCTCCCGATGCTCCGGGGCACTAACTTAAACGGAAGCCTAAACAGGAATGAGGTATAGAGGAGAGGAGCTAGGAATAGTTAATAGTTAAGTGCCGAACGCCTATTTCCCTACTCTATACCCCAATGTCCCGGGTGTCCCCCAATTGGACGCGAGAGAAACGTGGCTATTGGTTACATCAAAATAAAGGTCAAGCCTGCTTGGCATCCCTCATGTTGCAGATTGTTATATGTGTTTAATGATTTATTGCACATAGCTCAAAGTTCACTAGATGGGTTATGAAGACAATGATACACTGTATTATGTCCTTTAAAGGAGACACATACGTCTAATAAGGGCTGATGGCTCCTGACTCCCCCACTGGACAGATACTTATTCCTCATTAGTTTGTACAGAGGAGGATGGAGGAGGGTGTAGAATAAGAGATTGATGTAGTACTCACCTGTGCGGATATCTGTAGAGATTTCCTGTTGATCACCCCTCACATACGTCTCTTCTCCTTCTATATCTTCTGCCTTAATATCAGCCAGGTTATCACCCTAAATCACCCACAGAATAAAACAAAACTTTAATAATGTCTGATTAAATTATTTATGATCAGAAGAATATCAGTGTTTAAAACACACACAGCTGCCGTACAGATCATATAGTGAAAAGTCACTTTGGTATTTGGTGAGACCCTAAACCCTACCTACCTTATAGTCTCGTGGGATAATATGATTTTCTTCTGCACAATCCTGTGAAAAAAGTGGACGGAGACATCTCTCTGGGGTATTTCTGTTACTGGCTTCATCTGTAGGAGACAGATTGTGAATGAATGCATTGTTTTTTATTTAATGTATTGTGTGTATAAATAATATAGTCTACTCTTACCCCATGACATGAGAGTCTGGTGATTCTCCATCACCACATCCCTGTACAGATCCTTGTGTCCTTCTAAATACTCCCACTCCTGCATGGAGAAATAGACAGTGACATCCTCACACCTTATAGGAACCTGACACACACAATGATACAGTCATCACCCAGACACATCCCCTGGTGTTAATGTATAATGTCCCATTCCCAGCAGTCACCTCTCCAGTCAGCAGCTGAATGATCTTGTTGATTAGTTGCAGGATCTTCTGATCATTGTTTTTCTCATATACCAGTAAGTGAGGTGAAGGAACTGTGACTTGGGCAGGATTCTGGGTCCTGCTCAATCTTTCTGACACATGGAGATGGCTACTGAGTATCACATGCTCATCATATGTCTTCTTCACTGCTATGTATTCCTGTGTATTGAGGGATACATCAATAAAAATGTAAATGAATAAAATACCAATTCAGAGTTGTTATTTGTAGGGGTTAATTGTGCAAAAATTATAATTTTTTAAAAAAAATGTCTTTCCTATATGTAACAGTTTCCTAGGAAAGTGGAGTGAGTATCTGAGATGGGTGCAGCTCCTGTCATCTTCAGCGGACCCACCAATCTGTGTCCTCTGTCTATGACCAGACCGCACAGATGAATCACCTGCTTTGGACAGATTAGTGCAAACAGCAAGATGACGTTGTGTTGGGAGCTGGAGGATAACAGAGGACTAAGAGTAGCCGATCCACTAAAGGTTACAGGAGCTGCAGGAGAGGTAAGTTGTAAGATTCTGATATAACTGTTCTATAAAGGATGTCACAGAATCTCTCACCTCGCCAGTCAGCAGGTAGATGATCTCCAGGGTAAAATTTAATATCCTATCAGTCACATGACTCCGGTCCTTGTCCATCTTCAATGAATCAGTGATTTATATAGGACATGTCTCACCCACACATGACTTCTAATAAAGACTCTCTGTTTCCTCACAGCTCAATTTTCTAGGAATAAATATAATAATTATAATTAACATAACAGAATACACAGATAACCTATTTAAATATGAAACACTGCCCTCACACGATACTGTATTTACTAAAGGTTAAACCAACACTACTTGTAGACAGGACGTTTTGGTCCTCCCAGACACCTCTTTAGTGCAATTTGCTCTACTTGAAATCTGTTACAAATGTATGGATGTTTGGCATTTTAATTAATTCCCATATGTTGTATAAAACCATAGCAAAGTGGCATGTGATCCTTTTACAGCTCTGTTGTCACTATACACAGGTCACAGTGATATCACACCCCTGATACACACTGATCACTATACACAGGTTATGCCAATATCACACACCTGATACACATCAATCCCTATACACAGGTCACACACACAGTATACTATACACAAGACAAAATCAATACCACTCAACAAGGTATTTCCTCATGCCCGATCCCTCACAAATCACCCACCTTCTCATTCACTCCTCAATCAACCCTCAGCTCATTCGCCCCAGTAACTGTGGTTGAAGTTTCTGCACTCATCTCATCACCTTACCCTACTTCTCCGCTCCCTCTCCCCCACTGCATGCCCCCCTCTAGCTCACCTCTTCAGCCTGTCTCACTCCACTGGCACATTTCAATCCTCCTTCTAACACCAATATTAAAGAAACAATCTCTCATCCGAGCCTCTCTCTCCAACTGCCGCCCTATTTCTCTCTTCCTCTTTGTCTTCAAACCATTTGAGTGACTCACTTTCTCTCTTCTCACTTTCTCTTTTACCCCCAACATTGCATTGAGACTGCCCTCACAAATGTGATCTATGATTAGTTTACTTTAAAGTCTAACGGTCACTACTCCATGCTCGTCCTGCTGGACTTCTCTGCTACTTTTGACATTGTTGATGACCCTTCTTCTCCTGCACACTCTTCACTCCATTGAGCTTTGTGACATAGTACCTCTCCTACCCTGACCTTTCCCCTTCTGTCTCCCCCAAGGTGGCTACAGCTCTTTCAAAGACATATTACATTGTAAATACAGACATATATATGGGGAAAGCATGAGTTGGGCTACCTAGAGGAGATGTGATCCTGACGGGCTTAACCTTTATTTGAGCATGTATGGAACAGAAAAACAGAGAGAGACACAGAGAACAAGAAAGAAAGAAGCAGAGAGACACACAAAGAGAAGCAGAGACACATACAGCTAGGCTGGGTAAACACTACAGGATTTTACCAACAACAGTAAAAAAGAAAAAATCACGATCAGCACATTGTGTACACATGAATCCCAATTCATGTGTACACAATATATACGATGATCGTCAGATCTGTGCTCTTCATCTGTTATAACCATCATCTGCAATTCATCCCAGAACGTCCAGGTTAGGCAAAGTGACAGCTGTGCTGGTGTCAGTGGATAGCCGGAGGTCATTTACATGGGATGGTGGAAACAATTCTATTGGCTCATGGTGTCACATGTAAACCCAACTTTATTCCCTTGACAGGAAACAGTTCCTGGGTCACCTCCGTCCTGTAGCCGATGGAAGCGATGAAGAAAGTGCACATTTCAACTGTGACCCCCGGACACCAGCTAAATTGTCGTTTCAAATCTGCAGTAAGCATACACACTGCAGAATTAGAACGACATTGTTCCATCATTGAACAAGATTTTTACTTCAGTTTACATGCCTTGAAAAAGATATTTTAATTGAATTGCATTGGTGAGGGTGAAAGGTGCTTGAAGGTGGATATCGTATCCCAGGTTCGGTGGAGCATCAGCCGGCTGCCTGACAATTCCATGAGACAGTGATAATATTTCCACACTCTTGTTATACTTACCTGTAGTAAGAAACCATCTTAGATTTGTGCAGGATTCGTGGAAATGTATATCTGTTTATTAAGCCAATATTCCTGGTAATAAAATATAGATTGTTTTTACGTAAGATGTATCCATCTTACAGCATATTAGAAAAGACATTCTAAGGGATATTCTTCCCTAAATACACCCAAAAAGAAAAAAAAATATTATTCACTAATAATTCAAACACAATCAGTGTTTAATTTTAACCAGTTTTTTTTTATACACATTGCACAAATAGAGATTTCTCAAAAATGTTGTGAAAAGTACTATTACAATTGTTAATAAGAGGTTTTTTTAGTTGAAAGTAGTAATTTATAATTGGTTGCACTAAGAAATGTTTTCTTTGTTGTTTTTCATGTACACATTTCATGGGAGATATTGTGAGGAAGTTTCTGCATCATGTACAAAAAGACAACGAAACAAAGAATCAACGTTTGAAATACACTAATAAAGTCTTTTTCAGGCCTGAACTGTGAGATAAAAAAGAGACTTTCATATTAGATTTAATTATTGTTGTTTTAATACGTTTTTTATGAATTAGGAAAACCTTATTTGTTTCAAATCGCTAGCATCATCTTCTTCTCAATACTTTGTTTATGTAACAGGTAGAAACACCCACAATTTTGTTCTAATAATAATTTTCTAATAAAATGACAATAAACTCACATGGTGGCATTATTGCTATGTTTTGAAAAGTCTAACATACGTTTTTAATTTACAGAGGTTGATTCCTATTGCTTACACCCGACACGGCTATACCTCAGATGTTGCTCCGATGCGTTTTTCATAATATCACCAAACAGATCAATTGTTTTTTACATTTAAGAATCACTTCAAAACAACATTTTATTATATTTTGTTTACAAAATGTTTATATTTCATTTGCACATGAAATTCTTTACTGTGCAGTGTAATACTTCAGGTCAGGCTAAATGAGTCACTGAATTAGAAGCACTTAATGCAGAAAACTGTGCAACTTCTAAGTGACAAGATGTAATACAGGATTGTTTTATTAAAAAAAATGTTGGGATATTTTATAAGTTCTGAGTGACAAGAAGTCATATCCCATTCCTTATTCAAAGGAATCAGTTCATTGGCATTGTGTGATCCTGTAGCAGGATCCTTCATAATTTAAGTTTCTGCTTAATTGCATACTGATAGTTTCATACTACGCCATTGTGACTAGAGCTAGTTATGATTAGTTAAAAATGCCCTTCAGTAATCTTCAAGCAAGATATTTCTCTTTCTTGAGGCTTTTCTATGTGGAAATTCATTTTATCTGTTAAGACATGTGGAAAGAAAATAATTTCCATACATGAAAATTAAATCACCAGAAAGTAGATTTTTTGTTTTTCTAATGAAGAAGAAATGTATGTAATAGGAATAATTCTGATCAGTACAGAACAGCGTAACTGCTAACAATACCAAACGATTTACCCTATTTGTCGGAAACATATTTGCATGCCACATGTTTTTTATATCTTCATACTTCTTCATAGGGGATTCTCTCTCAGAATCCAATATGTGTTGGGCCACAATAATACTACAATTGAAACTAAAATCATATGTTTATTTATAATCTTTAAAACATATTTCTCCAGGCTAGTCTTCTCCCAAGCGAAATATTAAATAATGTGGTAAGAATGTGAAACAAGTGTAATTACAAAGAAGAGTGGTGGGGGGACCCAACTAGTGTATGTGACTCTTATTTGATAGATCACTTTATGAAATTTCCAACTTATTGGTATTCTCTATACAAGTCTTGTCGTCTTTGGATCTCAGGGGGGGTCTGCTCCCTTATTAATTTGATATTTTATGTGATCTCTTTCACAAAGGGATATTCAATATTTCACTCATTGAATATTTGTTAACACTATTAGTCTGGCTTCCTTTACTAATTACATTATGTTTCATATAGTACAACATGGATTGTATCTGCTAATTTATTCTGTGTCTCAGGCAATGTCTGAGGTATATGCAGAAAACTGTGTCATCTATAATCAACAAAACCTCCAGTATAATAGTGGGAGAGGCTTATAGATTATGAGAGGTGTGTGTGTACTATAGCTTAGAAAGTACATGAGTGGGAATATTACAGATCTCCACTAACACACTGAGGCCATGAGGTGAGCCTACTCCCCATGTTATATGTTTACCTTTATATATTACTATATATCTATGTAAGGACTCACCCCCTGCCAGTCACTGCCTCCTCGCACCCGGAAGATGTTATACATGTGACTTCCGGTAAGTGCGTTCCACCCGACTACGGCCTGTGCAATAATCTCTTCCTGTATTTGCGTTCCAAACACCGGATGTAACTTTCTTTCATCGAAAACAACTTCCGGATGGCAATCGAATAGGAGGAAACAGAGAGGAGACATTGTTGTGACTGGCAGCAGGTAGGTATGTTTATTATTGCTATTATTATTACACAGGGGAACCAGACTCTGGTGTCATGTAATTATAATACAGGGGGAGCAGACTGGTGTCATGTAATTATAATACAGGGAGCAGACTGGTGTCATGTAATTATAATACAGGGGGAGCAGACTGGTGTCATGTAATTATAATACAGGGGGAGCAGACTGGTGTCATGTAATTATAATACAGGGGAGCAGACTGGTGTCATGTAATTATAATACAGGGGGTGCAGAATGGTGTCATGTAATTATAATACAGGGGGAGCGGACTGGTGTCATGTAATTATAATACAGGGGAGCAGACTGGTGTCATGTAATTATAATACAGGGGAGCAGACTGGTGTCATGTAATTATAATACAGGGGGAGCAGACTGGTGTCATGTAATTATAATACAGGGGGAGCAGACTGGTGTCATGTAATTATAATACAGGGGGAGCAGACTGGTGTCATGTAATTATAATACAGGGAGCAGACTGGTGTCATGTAATTATAATACAGGGGAGCAGACTGGTGTCATGTAATTATAATACAGGGAGCAGACTGGTGTCATGTAATTATAATACAGGGGGAGCAGACTGGTGTCATGTAATTATAATACAGGGAGCAGACTGGTGTCATGTAATTATAATACAGGGGGAGCAGACTGGTGTCATGTAATTATAATACAGGGGGAGCAGACTGGTGTCATGTAATTATAATACAGGGGAGCAGACTGGTGTCATGTAATTATAATACAGGGGGTGCAGAATGGTGTCATGTAATTATAATACAGGGGGAGCGGACTGGTGTCATGTAATTATAATACAGGGGAGCAGACTGGTGTCATGTAATTATAATACAGGGGAGCAGACTGGTGTCATGTAATTATAATACAGGGGAGCAGACTGGTGTCATGTAATTATAATACAGGGGGTGCAGAATGGTGTCATGTAATTATAATACAGGGGGAGCGGACTGGTGTCATGTAATTATAATACAGGGGGAGCGGACTGGTGTCATGTAATTATAATACAGGGGAGCAGACTGGTGTCATGTAATTATAATACAGGGGAGCGGACTGGTGTCATGTAATTATAATACAGGGGGAGCGGACTGGTGTCATGTAATTATAATACAGGGGGAGCGGACTGCTGTCATGTAATTATAATACAGGGGGAGCGGACTGCTGTCATGTAATTATAATACAGGGGGAGCGGACTGCTGTCATGTAATTATAATACAGGGGGAGCGGACTGCTGTCATGTAATTATAATACAGGGGGAGCGGACTGGTGTCATGTAATTATAATACAGGGGGAGCGGACTGGTGTCATGTAATTATAATACAGGGGGAGCGGACTGGTGTCATGTAATTACAATACAGGGGGAGCAGACTTTGGTTTCCTATTATAATACAGGTGAAGGAGACTCCAGTGTCCTGCTATAATACAATACAATATGAGCAAATGTCTGTACGGGTATTTTTTTGTTTTTAATTCCAATTCAGACAAAGAAAGGAGATGATTTTAGGTAAGTGTTTGGTAGGGAGTTACCATTTATTATCAAATTATGGGGTCAATATTATTCTTTGTATTTGGTCACAATTAATTGTTATATTAGGGCTTACTTGCCATTTTTTGTATGGGAGCATTTTATTAATAAAGGGCCCAGTAATATTATATTATTATTATTATTGGGGCATGAGTACTTAATAACGCTGGTACCTACTGGCCGAGGGTAACAGGAGGGTGCCGGTGCTAGACAGCCTTGGTCCGGGACATTCTAGGTGCAAGGTTTTTTTCTGGCCTACGCCTAGAGCACGCTGGCCAACCTGTGGCTCTCCAGGTGTTGTGAAACTGCAAGTCCCAGCATATCTTTCCAGATATTGACTGGTTGTCTACTGGCAAAGCATGCTGGGGCTTGTAGTTTCACAACAGATGGAGAGCCACAGGATGACTATGCCTGTCCTAGAGGACTGGCCTGATGCTGTGTAGCGCTGGTTTTTTAGTGAATTAAAGGGAAGCATTTTTTGAAATACCTTTATTTATTTCGTTCTTGTTTTTGATAGGCAAGATGAGCAAAGAGCAAAGGTGCAGATTGAGCTATATCGCATGTGTCATTCACGTTTTTTTTTCTTTCTTTTTTGTTTTTTTTATAACTACATTTTGGTTTACCATGTGGACTGTTTGTATACTTGCCAGAACTAAACATGGACATTGTGGTTTTAGAAGTGGCAGGTTTTATTTATGCACTTAGCTGTGCGGCTTGGCCTTTAGTAAATGGCACAGCTTTGAAATCACACATCAAATTGGCAAAAAGCGTTTCGTTTTGCAAAACCACTGCTTAGTAGATTTCGCCTTTAGTCTTTTCCATTTCTATTTTATTTTTCCTGCATTCATCCTAAGCTTGTTTCCAAACCCCATCCTCCTCCTACTATGTTGATATAGGTATAAGACACCCTTACATTGAACCCGGGCAAAATTACAGTGAGATGTGATGTTCTTTTGACTGTCACACTTCTATCACTACTGTACACTATATATTTGTAATTTCACTATCTGGTGTATTAGACCTGTCCATTATTTAGGAAGTGCTACAGCATTGATGGAGGACCAACTATAATTGGATGGTCATCAAGAGGTACCACGTAAGAGTGCTAAGGTCAATGGTTATGTCCTCTGCAGCTCCTTCCACAATAAAAGATGGGTGCCCTCCTATTTGGATAATCCCTGACCATGCTATCTAAGCCTCTCAGAACAGGACTATAACTTTCTTCTTTGGGTAGAGCAGTATAGCTTCTGCTAGCATCTGAAAAGATGGGCCAGATCGATGATAGAATATCATATATTGTGAGGAGTTCAGCTCTCAACATACTGACGGAAAAAGTCTCGAGCCAGAGCAGGCTTGTGTCACCCCTCTTAATTACGGCACTTCTTATGGGCATTCGAGAACACTAAGAACATAATTTGTGCTTTTCCTAATGATTTTTGTATTAATCCCCATCAGATGGATTGTGCCTCATGCCACATGTCATATTCACCACCGTTTTTCAGTCTATGGACAACACTTACAGGGGCCAATGGCATTTATACCAGATCTAAGTACTTTTTTTGAGCTACAGAGAAACACTTTGCTCAAGAGCATGCAACAGGTGAACTTGTGGGAAAAGTTTGTGGTACAGATACTATTTTCTCCTGCATGGATCCCAAACATCAATCATTAGTGCTTTTGTAACAGATTTCAAATTGGACATATTGCACCGAAGCTGTGTGTGGGAGGAATACGACTCCTGGCCATGTGGTGGTTTAACCTTTCTTTATTATTATTATTATTATTATTATTATCTTTTATTTATAATGCTCGACAAAAGGTCTGCAGCTCCGTTCATGACATTTACAGAATGCAATGATTCATAACACATTACATGGTACATGTGAAACAAAATCCAAAGACCAGACATACAGGATAAAAAATAATATACAGATAACATGGTTAAGCAATACAGCATTGTGTGACAGTCACTGAGCAGTCTTATGAAGCTGGATCACAGAAAATTCTGGGAAACACTGACCAAGGGCTCTGTGGCTTGGGGAAAAGAGGTTACCCTATGTACAGTTTTTGAATATATTTATACTTTTAATGTTTAATAATTTGTAATTTATTATATTTATCTCTAGGAAATTGAGCTGTGAAGATCTAGAGAGTATATAATAGAAGTCACCTGAGGGTGAGACGTGTCCTGTATAAATTACTGATTCACTGAGGATGGACAAGGACAACAGGATATTAAATCTCACCCTGGAGATCATCTACCTGCTGACTGGAGAGGTGAGAGATTCTGGGAGTCACTGTGAGATCACTCTTATCTGTGCTAATAAATCAGGGATCTAACTAGAGAGGTGAGAGATTCTGGGAGTCACTGTGAGATCACTCTTATCTGTGCTAATAAATCAGGGATATAACTAGAGAGGTGAGAGATTCTGGGAGTCACTGTGAGATCACTCTTATCTGTGCTAATAAATCAGGGATATAACTAGAGAGGTGAGAGATTCTGGGAGTCACTGTGAGATCACTCTTATCTGTGCTAATAAATCAGGGATCTAACTAGAGAGGTGAGAGATTCTGGGAGTCACTGTGAGATCACTCTTATCTGTGCTAATAAATCAGGGATCTAACTAGAGAGGTGAGAGATTCTGGGAGTCACTGTGAGATCACTCTTATCTGTGTTAATAAATCGGGGATCTAACTAGAGAGGTGAGATATTCTGGGAGTCACTGTGAGATCACTCTTATCTGTGTTAATAAATCGGGGATCTAACTAGAGAGGTGAGAGATTCTGGGAGTGTCACTGTGAGATCACTTATCTGTGTTAATAAATCAGGGATCTAACTAGAGAGATGAGAGATTCTGGCAGAGCGGCTCCTCCCCATGTGTTTCTGGTCTGAGAGACTCCCACGTGACCCTTGTTTTAGAGAGACCACTCCCACATGACCCCAGCCTTGCAGAAGTATTCCTAAGCTACTTTGTATATCATTTGGGTGTACCTGGCAATAACATATGTGGCCATTTTATGAGATCATCTATAGAAAATATTATATTATATGGCTTATAGCATCTGGTTCATTTTGTGCTTTTGTATATAATGTACAGTGATATCGCCTTGCAGGTATTACAGTGGACATTTTCTTTTACATGGGGCACCTATAACATTTTCATACTGATATTCTAAATAAGATTTATCTTGGCGTGTTTCATGGGTCTTTTATTGAAGTTCATTCTTCCCATGATCCTCTTCTCTCTGGGTCACAGGATGGCGTCTCTTCTCTTTCTCTCTGGTACATTCTTCTCTGCCTCAGTCTTCTTGTCCGCACAGCTGTAAGCGAGCAACACGTAGACGGTCTGAGATAAAAGTGTCGGTCCCAAAATCTTCACAGATTTTTAGATATAATACATTGCTCACATTGGGCCTGATTCATTAAGGAAAGTAAGGCAAAAAAATGAGTATGTTTTCTCCTGCACAAAACCATATTACAATGTAAGGGGAGGATATTAGTTTATTATTTAGCACATAAGCTAAATACTGGCTGTTTTTTCATGTAGCACACAAATGCTTAATAGCTTTATTGTATCACTGAAATTTAAAGTTGGTCTAGGACATGGCCTATCCCAACTATAAATCTGTCCCCACACTTTAAATTTAGCTCCCCCTCCAATGCAACATGGTTTTGCCAAGGTGCAAAGTTACTAATTCTTTTTGCTTTACTTTCCTGAATCGGGCCCATTATGTTTTTTCCATCTCTTATCCATTCATGAGACTTTGGTGTTTACAGATTTTGCTGTATTTTAGGTGTAATTAAGTGGATGGTTTTCACATTCTTGGAC
Source organism: Mixophyes fleayi (assembly GCF_038048845.1). Classification (NCBI taxonomy): domain Eukaryota; kingdom Metazoa; phylum Chordata; class Amphibia; order Anura; family Limnodynastidae; genus Mixophyes; species Mixophyes fleayi. Next base: position 218,246,011 of record NC_134407.1, on the reverse strand, counting down.
TTTTTTAAATTTGCATAATAGACATGAAATACTTATTTTACAAATACAACCCTGTCCTACCTGTAGCGGTTTCATATATGCGCTCTCTAGTAGAGTGTATACAGCTGTTACCTCTACTACTATCTTCAGTTGGCCAGTATATAGGTAACAGATACATATAGGACAGACTATAGACTGTTCTTGTATTTTGCACCATTAACCGCTGAAAATCCCAACTTCAAATAGGTGAATTTTTCATTTTATTGATGTCTCCCTCAATACACAGGATTACACAGTACTAAAGAAGACATCTGGTGAATGTGAGACACCCATCAGCAGTCCTTGTTTGTCAGGAAGATTAAGCAGGACCCAGAGCCTCATCACGGTGCCTCCACCTCACTCACTGATACATGAGAGAAACAATGACCAGAGGATTCTAGAACTCACCAACAAGATCATTCAGCTGCTGACTGGAGAGGTGACTGCTGGGAATGGGACATTATACAGTAACACCAGGGGATGTGTCTGGGTGATGACTGTATCATTGTGTGTGTCAGGTTCCTATAAGGTGTGAGGATGTCACTGTCTATTTCTCCATGGAGGAGTGGGAGTATTTAGAAGGACACAAGGGTCTGTACAGGGACGTGATGGTGGAAAATCACCAGACCCTCACATCACTGGGTAAGAGGAGACTATTATTTATTGTAAGAGAGAGAACTGTTTTGAGGGCCACCTAGATACACTTCATCTGATAATCACATATAAACAATGTATTCAGTCACAGTATTTCTTCTACAGATGGATCCCATAACAGAATTACCCCAGAGAGATGTCCCCATCCACTTTATTCACAGGATGTAACAGACAAACATTGCATTATCCCACAGGAGTATCAGGTGAGAAATACGAAGTGAATTTTCGCTATATGATCTGTAAAGCATCTCTATTTAATCTATTAATAAAACCAGACATTTTTAAGATGTTATTTTTTATTATGTAGGGTGAAGATATTAAGGTAGAAGATACAGAGGGAGAAGAGGAGATGTATGATCAGCAGTGTAAGGAGGAGGAAATCCCTACAGATATCAGCACAGGTGAGTAATAAACACTTATTACAGAAAAGTGTCACATATTCTCCTTGTTCAGTCACTACAACAATCTTATTCTACACCCTCCTCTGTGAGTACAACCTGATGAGCAAAATGTATCTGCCCAGTGGAGGAGTCGGGAGCCTATTAGACTGCAGCCAAGAGATCTGACCAGTCTCCTCCCAACACTCCCTGATGATTCCCATACATCAGTACAAGGGACGTCACCTTTATGATTCAGCTACTGATCAATGTGATGAGACCCTGTGTGACATCATCCAAGATAAATGCGCAAAATGGCCATGTCCTTATTTGATTGTCACTATAGTTTTCGTGCACAGATTTCTTAACTTTGGACATTGATTGAGGAATCATTCCAGGGCTCTACCAAATCCATAAAGCACTCGTCTAGTGACGTGAATGTACCCAGCGGGTATATTCTACCCAGATAAGTGTTCCTCTACTCCTTTATCTGTACATGTATTCCTGTTTAATGACATTAAAATTAAGTTTCATACATTCTTCAGTATATAGTGCTCTTGTCACGTATTATTGCTGAGTCGTACAGATTAAGAATTTCACCTGTGAAGTGATTAAAGACGACACACAATACCGTCACATAAACTACACATTATCTATGATCTGATATGCAGATGCACTATTTTGATAAATTAGTGACACTATTTCTGGTTCTGTTGTTTTTCGCCTACTCGAAATGCAGAGGTACCGGGACACTTGAACACAGTCGACTGTAGCATCGTATTTACAGATAAGCCTTTAATAATCGCATGTTTGGTATGCATATACAGTAAGCACCTTAGTACATTGGAACACTATTTTTATATTACTACATTATTTGGCGTCTTTGTTCCTTTATTTCCATTCACAGATTTTTTTATTTTCTATCTAACGCACCTGCCGGGAATTTAAAGGATGACGTCAGCCGCCTATTACATAGGAAGTGTTATATTTATTAATTCATGTTCTATATTTGTGTGTATATATTTATGCATATATGTACAGTATGGCTGAAGTATAAATGCACCCAAAATCATAAATCACAAACCACCTCTGTCAACACCTTGTCCTGAGACGTAAATGCCAGAGTTTAAATCGTTACACCGTTAGTTTACTAGAAATAAGATGGTGGACAGAGCGCTTACTGACTTCTCGTGTGCCCTTTCCTTTCTCTTTTACCTTCTGGTGTGGCCAACTGCCTAATACATTTACAGGGACATTTCTAAAAACAGCACCTGGTGTTCTGAATCTGCACAATTTCATCCAGGCCCATAAAAAATACACAATGCCATAAATTATAAATAGAGCACATGAAAGTGTTAATGTACATTTTATGCAAACACAGTAAAAAGATATGCACTGCTACATTTACAGCTTTCCTTTATATGCACCTCATGTATCTTGTTTATCTTTTTTGCGAGCCTGGAGACAGCAGTATCTTTTTTTTTTGTGTACTTTTAGCTTTATTTTATGTGTAGACAACAGTTTAGTATTTAAAAGCATATTTCAGCTATATTTTAGCCACATCCGCTTTTTTGTTGCAAAATAAATTTCAGCGCAAGCATCACAATTATTGAAATAGGCAGATAAACACTGCTGTTAATACAGCACAGTTTAAGTGTCACTCAGTTATAAATTTTACCTTGAAAGATCTTAAATTTACTAATTTGATGGTAATTTGGGGATCTTCCACCATAGTCTTTATCGGAGTATTAACATTATTTTGGGCAAACATTCATGTTTCCATGTATTTATTTTACTCTCAACAGATGGTTGCAACACCAGGAATACCTCGGAGGAACATCTCATTATTGCTCAATGTTGTGAAATAGAAGATAATGATGACATCACACAAGATTCCCCAGGAGACAACCATATTACTCCAGTTATACATCCAGTACTTCACAGAGCAGATCTGCTATCTGATCCCTCTTATCATGTGGACCGTTCTCCTGATAACTCATATATTGTTAAACATAGTACAGGTCTTGGTATAGATAAAACATTTCCCTGTTCTATAGATGCCAAATGTTGTACAAAGAGTAAAAAGCTGATTAAGCATCAGCCAACTAAGACAGGTGAGAAGTCATTTCCATGTTCTGATTGTGGGAAATGTTTTACACAAAAATCATATCTTGTACAACATCAGAAAATTCACACAGGTGAGAAACCATTTTCATGTTCTGATTGTGGGAAATGCTTTACACACAAATCAACACTTGTTACACATCAGAGACTTCACACTGGTGAGAAACCATTTTCATGTTCTGATTGTGGGAAATGTTTTTCACACAAATCGGCTCTTGTTATACATCAGAGACTTCACACAGGTGAGAAACCATTTTCATGTTTTAATTGTGGGAAATGTTTTACACACAAATCACATCTTGTTTCACATCAGAGACTTCACACAGGTGAGAAACCATTTCCATGTACTGAGTGTTGGAAATGTTTTGCACATAAATCAGCTCTTGTTACACATCAGAGAAATCACACAGGCGAGAAACCATTTCCATGTTCTGAGTGTGGGAAATGTTTTACAGAGAAATCATCTCTTGTTTTACATCAGAGACTTCACACCGGTGAGAAACCATTTCCATGTTCTGAATGTGGGAAATGTTTTACACAGAAATCAGATCTTGTTACACACCTGAGAATTCACACCGGTGAGAAACCATTTCCATGTTCTGAGTGTGGGAAATGTTTTACACGGAAATCCGTTCTTGTTAAACACGAGAAACTTCACACAGGTGAGAAGCCATTTACTTGCTCTGAGTGTGGAAAGTGTTTTATACATAATGCAGCTCTTGTTATACATCAGAGAACTCACACAGGTGAGAAACCATTTCCATGTTCTGAGTGTGGGAAATGTTTTGCACACAAATCCGCTCTTATTACTCATCAGATTTCACACAGATAAGAAGCCATTTTCATGTTCTGATTTTGGGCAATGACAGAAATCAGATCTCGTCGTACTTATTCACACCATTACACAGGCGAAACTTTGCATGTTTGCAAGTAAAAAGTATTTTATCTGAAAAACAAATCTCATTAAGCAGAGCATTTCTCTCGATACCTGGGGGGCAAGTCTCGAGTCAGCAGCCTATTAGGAACATTTTAAAGGTAAAAAAATGCAAGTGGCCCAGGCACCCAGCCCAAGGTAGCCTCTATGGGACAAGCCCGTGGGGCAGATGCCTCCCAGCCAAGCCTGTCCCTGAGTCCAGGTGTCCATATGAATATGGGGCCACAAATTAGCAGAATTTTGTTTGCTGGAGAAGACTGTCGGGAATTGATCACCACCATCAAGATTAGCTCTGGAGGAGTTCCAATATATGTGTATTGGTTTGTTTTTATAAAGACAGTGCTCTCTACTTCTTTTTTGTTTTTGAAAATCTATGCTGTATGCTGATATTACAATGTAGCCTTTATGAAAATATCTTGTGTTTTCGTTCTTGTAACATCACTTCATATGTTTACTGACTTCTTTACTAAATACATTTGTAAAGGCTTATTCCAACTAAATAGGTTTAGTTCACGGTTGTCAAAGCACCTCCCCTGTGACCTCATGAAAGGGAAGGTCATGGTGATAACCCTAAACAAGTCCTGTCTGAGCAGGAGAGAGCATCTCCTGCTCTGGACCATTAGACATGTCTGGGGACCTGCCACAATGATGGAGCGCAGGTAACATTTCACATTTTATCTTGCCAAAGTTTACTCACAGTGTTTTGTCCTCAAGGCCTAACGGAACTCTAACCTTATATTTTTGTTTGTTTATATTCAGGGATAAATGTGTAAAGTATTCGTGTTATAGATCTGTACTAAGCTTCTATGATGGATAATAGGATAATAAAACGCGCTGCGAAATTTGCTGGCGCTATATACAGTGCATCCGGAAAGTATTCACAGGACTTCACGTTTCCCACATTTTGTTATGTTACAGCCTTATTCCAAAATGCAATAAATTCATTTTTTCCCCTCAAAATTCTACACACAATACCCCATAATGACAACGTGTGAAACGTTTTTTTGGAGAATTTTGCAAATTTATTAAAAATAAACTAAGAAATAACATGTACATAACTGTTCACAGCCTTTGCTCAATACTTTTTTGACGCGCCCTTGGCAGAAATTACAGCCTAAATTCTTTTTGAATATCATGCCACAAGCTTGACACGCCTATCTTTGGGCAGTTTCGCCCATTCCTCTTTGCAGCACTTCTCAAGCTCCATCAGGTTGGATGGGACGTGTTCGTGCACAGCCATTTTCATATCTCTAGAGATGTTCAATCGGATTCAAGTCTGGGCTCTGACTGGGCCGCTCAAGGACATTCACAGAGTTGTCCTGAAGCCACTCCTTTGATATCTTGGCTGTATGCTTAGGGTCGTTGTCCTGCTGAAAGACGAACCGTCTCCCCAGTCTGAGGTCAAGAGCGCTATGGAGCAGGTGTTCATCCAGGATGTCTCTGTACATTGCTGCATTCATCTTTCCCTCAATCCTGACTAGTCTCCCAGTTCCTGCTGCTGAAAAACATCCCCACAGCTTGATTCTGCCACCACTATGCTTTACTGTAGGGATGGTATTGGCCTGGTGATGAGCGGTGCCTGGTTTCCTCCAAACATGATGTCTGGCATTCACGTCAATCTTTGTCTCATCAGACCAGAGAATTTTGTTTCTCATGGTCTGAGAGTACTTCAGGTGCATTTTGGCAAACTTCAGGTGGGCTGTTATGTGCTTTTTACTAAGGAGTGGCTTCCGTCTGGCCACTCTACCATACAGGCCTGATTGGTGGATTGCTGCAGAGATGGTTGTCCAACTGGAAGCTACTCCCCTCTCCACAGAGGAATGCTGTAGCTCTAACAGAGTGACCATCAGGTTTTTTGTCACCTAGCTGACTAGGGCCCTTCTCCCCCGATCGCTCAGTTTAGACGGCTGACCAGCTCTAGGAAGAGTCCTGGTGATTTCGAACTTCTTCCATTTACGGATGATGAAGGCCACTGTGCTCATTGGGGCCTTCAAACAAGCAGATATTTTTATGTACCCATCCCCAGATTTGTGCCTCGAGACAATCCTTTGAATTCATGCTTGGTTTGTGCTCTGACATGCACTGTCAAGTGTGGGACCTTATATAGACAGGTATATGCCTTTGCAAATCATGTCCAATCAACTGAATTTACCACAGGTGGACTCCTATTAAGATGTAGGAGCATCTCAAGGATGACCAGTGGAAACAGGATGCACCTGAGCTCAATTTTTAGCTTCATGGCAAAGGCTGTGAATACTAGAGATGGGCGGGTCCGGTTCTCCGAGAACCGAACCCACCCGAACTTTGGGTATCCGACTCTCCCGCCCGTTCCGAATCCAAATCGAGGCCGAACGTCATTGTGACGTCGTCGGATCTCGGGGCTCGGTTCTCGCGATACTTCAACTTTATAAATACACGCCTCCACAGCAATCCATCGCCATTTGACAGAGGGAGAGAGCAGGGTGTAGTCAAAGGCTAATTAGAGCAGGGACAGAGAATACAATATTGTTCTTGCAATTGCTCTAACCAAAATCGCTAGTGCAGAGAGGAGGATAGAGGTTTATTATTTTTTCTTCATATTTGGCACTCCCCAGCGCTTTTGGGGTGTCCCCCATAATTGTGCATAAATATTTCTGGCTGTCAAAAGTCATATCTGTCAGCAGTATCTACTAAATAATTTTTAGCACTCCTCAGTGCTTTTGGGGTGTCCTCCCTAATTGTGCATTAATATTTCTGGCTGTCAAAAGTCATATCTGTCAGCAGTATCTACTAAATAATTTTTAGCACTCCTCAGTGCTTTTGGGGTGTCCTCCCTAATTGTGCATTAATATTTCTGGCTGTCAAAAGTCATATCTGTCAGCAGTATCTACTAAATAATTTTTAGCACTCCTCAGTGGTTTGCGCTCAGAATGGATTCAAAGCAGTCCACAAATGATCTGAATGAGCAACCAGGTTCTGTCACCAGTCCTGATGTTAGTGTTCCCAGTACGTCATCTGGCCAAGGCGATGTCAAACAACAGAGGGTTTTCAAATTAGTGCAAAAAACAAAAACCAAAAAAAAATTTACTGTATTGAAGCGAAAAAGAAGTGTAACTGAGCAAAAGTTAAGTGACGATAAAAAAAAATTGCAAGCATGCCATTCTACACACGCAGTGGCAAAGAGAGAATGAGGCCTTCACCTTTGGCTATTAGTGGCAGATCCCAAAAAGTTACCCAGCCTACAATTGGTGCACAACTACTGTTACGCGTCAAAGCCGAGCTGCAAGATAACAGTGAGGCATTACAGGAGAATATTTGCTCTGATTCACAAATGACAACAATCCCTGTGGAGAGTCCATCCAACAGTGGGATGTCTAATCGTGAGCATTCTGCTGATGGGTGCCTTAATAGCCCGAGTGTAGCCGGTGATACCCAAATTGAGGATGCCACTTTGGAATTAGAAGAGGATGAGGGGGAGATTTGTGTAGGCGACGAGGGCGCTAATGAGGATGTTGATGAGGATGAGGTTGTTTGTGTAAGTCCTGCACCAGTGGCAGCAGTTCTGGCACGTGACAAGAAAAAGGCCATTGTCATGCCTGGGCATAAAACAAAAAAATCCACTTCTTATGTGTGGAATTATTTCTACCCAAATCCAGACAACAATTGTATAGCCATTTGTAGTGTATGTCAAGCCACAGTCAGTCGAGGGAGGGACCTTAACCATCTTGGAACCTCGTCTATGTTACGCCATTTAACGAGAGTTCATGGCAAAGTGTTGGGAAAAGCTGAAAGTTCTTCCCAAAAGAATACAAGCACTCCCTCATCAGCTAAGACCCTCCGCTCACCGACATACCGACGGCTACAAAATACACCCACCACACCATCCTCATCAATATCCTCAGTAGCGCTCGGAGTTAGCCCGGCATCCCACTTAAGGCTGGATGACTCCGGCACTATTATTGATTCCTCTGAAGAAAGCGTTAGTCCTGCTGCTGCTGTTGCTGCTGCTGGGGGTGAATCGTCATCCCAGAGGCAGGTTAATAAAATGAGCAGTCCTACATTTCAGCAATTAACTGTGAAACAATCATTTGCGAGGGGAAGCAAATATGACAGCAGTCACCCAGTCGCCAAGCGAATTACAGACGCCATGGCTGCAATGTTAGTGTTAGATCTGCGTCCAATCTCCACAATAAATGCAGCTGGTTTTTCACAGTTAATTGAGGTTTTGTGTCCGCGTTACAGAATTTCATCGCAACACCATTTCTCCCGTAAAGCTATTCCACAACTATACCAAAAAGTGTGTAAAAATGTAGAGATTGCGCTGAAAAATGCCATTCTGCCCACTGTTCACTTAACCACAGATATGTGGACAAGTGGAAGTGGCCAAACCAAAGACTATATGACTGTGACAGCCCACTGGGTTGGTCATTCACCTTCACCAGCAGGAACAGCAGCAGCATGTACACCACTACGTAACATTTGTCACAGGCAGGCCACTCTTTGTATCACCGGCTTCACTAACAGGCATACGGCTGACAATTTGTTACGCAAACTGAGAGATGTGATTGATGCATGGCTTATACCACTCGGACTCTCCCCAGGGTATGTCATTTCAGATAACGCCAACAATATAGTGCGAGCATTACAGCTGGGTGATTTCCAACATATTACGTGCCACGTAGGAAGCTCTGCTCACACCATCAACTTGGTGGTGCAGAGCTTCCTACGAAATAACCGTGAGGTGCAGGAGATGCTTTCGGTGGCCCGTAAAATTTCAGGCCATTTCAGGCATTCAGCCACAGCATGTAGGAGATTACAGCAGCTCCAAGAGCAGTTTAACTTGCCCTGCCACCAACTTAAGCAAGAGGTGGTAACTCGGTGGAATTCCACCCTGTACATGCTTCAGAGGATGGAGGAACAGCGCAAAGCCATCCAAGCATATTGCACAAGTCATGACATTGGGAAAGGAGGGGGATGTATTTCACTCTTGCACAGTGGGGAATCCTTTCAGTGCTGTGCAAGGTGCTGAAACCATTTGAAGTTGTGACATGTGAGGTCAGTGCAGACTCTGCTAGTTTGAGCCAAGTCATTCCTTTAATTAGACTATTGGAAAAGCAGCTTGAGAAAATGAAGGAGGAGCTGAAAGCAAGCAATTCAGCAAAGGATGTTGGCCTTGTCGATCAAGTACTTAATTCGCTTCACAATGATCCTCGAGTTATTAAGATCTTGAACTCGGATCAGTACGTTTTGGCCACTGTGCTTGATCCAAGGTTTAAAACCTACATTGAGTCTTTACTTGTAAATGAGCGAGATGTGAACTTTTGCAAGGAGCTATTGCTCAGCAAGTTGGCCGCTGAACTGACCCTCGGCTTGACGACGTGTCCTCCTTCACTTTCTCAAGCTGTTGCTCGTAAAAAATTAAATTTCCAAAAAAGAAGCAGGGAAGACACAGGGGGCAGACCAGAACAATTTAACATCTGGGCTGGTTTGAAGGATTTTTCAAAAAAATGTGTCACTTTGCCCATAACTCCATCCAATATGAGTATAAACATGCAAAGGATGGTGGAGGATTACTTTCAAGAGGTAGTTGATATGGAAATGTCAGACAGTCCCTTTCCTTACTGGGAAGAAAAGCAGGCCATTTGGAAACCCATGTACAAACTTGCTTTGCAATACCTAAGCTGCCCACCCTCCAGTCTGTACTCTGAACGAGTGTTCAGCACAGCAGGGAACTTAGTCAGTGATCGCCGTAGAAGGTTACTTCCCAAAAATGTGGAGAAAATGATGTTTATAAAAATGAACTACATCTTCCACGAGGAAGGCCTTCACCATCCAAGACATCCAAGCACTGACTGTTCTCTAATGGCGGATTCAAGCGGCGATGAATTGATAGTCTGTGATGATGACGTACACACTGATGAGGGTGAGGATTAAGCTGAAGATGATGCCGATAACATCTTTTTAAAACTTTCTATGTAAGTGTAGGGTGCAATCTACCCCCAAAGAGGAAAGGGACTTGTGGCATTTCCATATCACATACCATCTTGAAAGGCTGCTGTTAGGGCAATTTATCCTTAAGGGTAGGGTGTCATAGACAGAGTGACCCTAAACTGGCTTTGTCCATTTTTCATAATATTGTACAGTCTATAATGGCTGAATTTTTGGGTATTTTATACAAGTGGAGGGGGGCCTAGAGAGACAGAAACCAAACTGGCTTTCTCTATGTCAATTAATATTGTACAGTCTATAATGGCTGAATTTTTTGGTATTTTATACAAGTGGAGGGGGGCCTTGAGAGACAGAAACCAAACTGGCTTTTTCCATTTCTTTACATATTTAACTATAAGTGTAGGGTGTAATATACATTCAAAGACGATGGCTGCATTGCCAATATGCATAGATGGAGAGGAAGACAATCTGTTTTGTGTGTAGAATAAATGAAGGCCTACCAACGAAGAATTAAACTGTTTTTTTGGATGATTTATTACCTCAACAATTAGATTACTTGTCTCTAAAACAGTTGGAGCACTAAATTGGGTTAATTTAGGCCCAAAAACATGGATTTTCCAAAAAAATAGCAAAACAAAACCAAAACCAAAACACGCAATGGCGGTTTTGCAAAACCAAAACCAAAACACGACGGTAATCCAGATCCAAAACCGAATCCAAAACCAAAACACGGGGGTCAGTGACCATCTCTAGTGAATACTTATGTACATGTGATTTCTTAGTTTTTTTATTTTTAATAAATTTGCATAAATCTCAAACTTTTTTCACATTGTCATTATGGGGTATTGTGTGTAGAATTTTGAGGGGAAAAAAGGAATTTATTCCATTTTGGAATAAGACTAACATAACAAAATGTGGGAAAAGTGAAGCACTGTGAATACTTTCTGGATGTACTGTAAATGTTGGTGATGACGATAGTGCTAGTAAATCAGCTTGCAGAGCTCATTTTTCAGCATAGATGCAATTATTTTTTTGTCTTACCCATAATCACTTTAACTCCTCCCAAATGTTTCTTCTCCATCTTTTTGAGGTGTGATAATTCTCATACATTTCACAAGTTTGGGGGGTGTCTTAGCAGCAAGGGGGAGTTCTATGTAAACACTAGAGACTGTTGTCTATGAAAAATTCCAAGAGATCAGCAGTTTCTGCGATACTCAAACAACCTCGACTGGCACCAACAATCATTCCACGGTCAAAGTCACTTAGATCAAATTTCTTCTGGTGTTCATACTGAACCTTTTGACCATGTCTGCATGCTTTGATGTATTAAGTTGCTTCCACATGATTGGCCAATTAGATATTTGCATTAACAATCAGATGTACCTAATAAAAGTGGCCACTGAGTGTACGTCTCCTTCTCTCTCTACATTTTCTACCTTAATATTAAATTCACCCTAAATAACCCACAAAACAATAAAATAACACTTTAATAATGTCTGGTTTCATTGATTGAGATAATACAGTAGAATATCATTGTAATCGGCTGATTGTGTAGCATATCTTTGCATTTTTTCGTACTGCTACTTTTTGGCACTACTGTGACTGGGAGGGGAGCAGTGTTCTGACACAGGCAATGTACAGTAGGGGCGTTTTTGAGCAATTGCGTATGGATTCAGTCTGGAACGATTGATTCACAGACACTTATTGAGACTTTAGTAGGCGCTCGGCCATATATTAGTATTTGCCAGTGTGTTGTAGCACAGAGGAAAAAATTGCACATGTGGGGAACTTTTTTTCTGCTGTATTAGCTAGGTTATTCAAGTCTATGTTATGCTTCATATCAATTGCATACATAACATAAAGTAAAAGGTTTTTGGGCATTGTTCGCAAGTTGGATGGAAGTGTCTGAGCCATGTGTCTGTTGTCAACCGGGAGTATATGCAACTCATTCAGACCTGGACGCATCTTGAACGCTGTATACACTGTACATATAACTACATTTGCATGTGGCTTTTTAATACAGAAGTTATACTTGGGTTCCACTCTGAATCAGGCCCACAGTGACTAAATACATAGTTTATATGCGATCAGATGATGTGTGTACTAGGTGGGCCTCAAAGCTACTCTCTGGTGTCCTCTTAACCAGTGATAAGAGGGTCTGATGATTCTCTATCAAAATATCCTACCTTTTGTGTCCTAAATACTTCTAGGAACCTGACACACTCGATGATACAGTCAACATTCAGACACATATCCTGAATTAAATGTATAATGTCCCATTCCCAGCAGTCACCCTTCCAGTTACTGGCTGAAAGATCTTGTTGCTGAGGTCCAGGATTTTCTGATGACAGTGATGGGGCTCTGGGTCCTGAACAATCCTCCTGACACATGGAAACAGCTGCTGAATTTGTCATGTTTACTAGATGTCTTTTTAATTATTGTGCATTTCTGTGTTTTGACAGAGACTGCAATAAAAAGGTAAGTGGAACTCCCAACTATTTTTACTATGGTTGCTTTTTAGGGGTTAATTGTGAAAAATATACAAGGGGTCTGTTTTACAACCCCTATTCTATATGTAAACATTTCCTATACAACTCTATTAAAGTATATATAGCATTTACCTCTTCTGCCATGGTTGGTAGTTGGGCCGTTTCTCTCTCTACAGTTGGCCACGTGGATAATGAATGACAGCCCCATGAAAGATTACAGGAGAGCAAAGGTTTATATACACTCTACTAGACAGTGCTTATGGAAAACCACCACAAGTAGGGTGTCGCGATCCAGCACTGGCCCGAGTCTGATTGACAGGTGTGTGACAAGGGTTTAGTCAAAACAACCACCTGGTTTGTTTAGAAATGATTAAAACTCTTCCGGTCCATCTCACACACTAACTTTGCCTTACCAATCATGCCACCACCAAGGTTTGGTTTGAAGAGCTAACACTCTTACTCAGGAGGCCCTCAATTCTCCCTTTATCTAATCTCTCACAACTTGCTTTAATCAGAGTTCTTATAAACCAAATGATCTCTGTTTCAACTATGTAGCATTCTAATTCTAAGCTAAGTCTGACGTTTGAATTTATAAGAACACAGAGACATAAATTTATTAAGTGTTATTTAATATGGAAAATTCATAATCATTAAATATAGTTCCACTAATTCCGCAGCGCTGTACAGAAAACTCGCTCACATCAGTCCATGCTCCATTGGAGCTTATAATCTAAATTCTCTAACCTATACACACATGCTTAAGATGCAAAACAATTAAAAAAAAAAAAATAGAAAGATATTTTAGAATAGTTTCTTGTAAAATAAAAAGGAATAAACAACAGAAAAATTGTACTGTCATGAATGGTGTTTATAGCATTGTCTGACTTTATCTTCACTGGCATTCCCTGCAACAAATGTTCATCTCTAACTAGAATTCAGAACACTGCTCTCAATTAGAAAATGTTTGTCGAGGGTCTTGACTCTTCCGGAGTCCAAAGACCGTGAAAGTGGACGTGAAGAGTAACATCTGTAGTCACCAGAGACCACTACCAAATGGATGACTGACAACCCTTGCTGAGGTTTTCCCTCCGCAGCCACCAAAGGAGTGAGTGACGCACTCTTAGGGAAAGGCGTACTACCTGACATGATAAGCAATGGTGAGATTTGTTCCATGTCGAGATGAGTTCTAGCTGGAACTCTCCAGCATGAAACTGAGCAAACAGGACAGTCTCGAAGGTCAAGACCATCTTGCCCATTACTGTTATGCAGATATGTACAGAAGTCTGTGTGTGAGCCAACAGAGACTCTTTACTATACTCTGCAAGGACAGAATCTTGTCCAATGGGAAGGACATCTTTTGCTTCTAGGTTTGGCAGAGAACATCCAAAAACATCATGCTGTGACTGTGTTAATTTGGACTTTTTGGAATTGAGAATACGCCATTGGGATTCTAGTCTGTGCCGTCTCCTGCACATGGTCCTGAAGCGTGGGTGTTGATTCAGCTTTTAACTGCTCTCAAGGACTCCATCTTTAATCTGTCAATCTGAATTTTCACGTTCAAAATTGTCCTGAATGAACCGTCTGGTTTATTAACCAAGAAGAGGTTTGCAGAGCAAGACATTTTGTCTGGTCCGTGGGAAGCCCCGTGGTGAAGAATCTCCTGGGTGGGGAATCTGAGGAAATCTATAATATATCCCCAAGCCACAATCCATCTCACCCAGGCATCTAATGAAATTTAACCACTGGTCCTGAAAGAGGAGTAGATGGGCCCCCACCTAGATTGTAGGTACGTAGAATGCCCATTATGCTGATGGCTTGGCTGTAGACCTGGCTGCTGGGCGTGTAGTTGCCAAAGCCTGTCTCCCCCTCTGTATACCTCATTAAGGGCAAAAGATTGCCTTCTGAGATACTGACTCCTCTTTTACCCTGCAGTTGTCTCCATTGAGAAATAAAAGAAGTAAAACCTGGGCCTTTATTTTTTGGAGCGTTAACAGCAAGAAAAGCTCTCTTTCCCCCTGTAGCTTGGCTTATAATTTTATCCAACTTGGGCCCACATTAGACACCTCCAAAGAATGGTAGGAACTCTAGAGTCCGCTTAGAATTCACATCCACTTCTTAAGATTTTATGCCAGAGGTTTGATGAAACAAAACTGCTGAAGATGAAATTCTTAACTAAAAAGTCCAGTATCTAGAGCCGAATCCCTAAAGTACTCTGTGGCTCCATGAATGTGCTCCACCAAATGCAGCAATTCATTGTCCAGTCTGGCAGCAATCAAACCTTCTGATTGTTAGGGCTAATGGCTACTATGATAAACTTTTAGAACAAGTCAGGATAGAGGTCTTCATCTCTAACAGCCACCTTTCCCGCAGAACTGATTATGTTCGGAGGTACCCCAGGACTTCACTCTAGAATAGTAGAAGTTTATCAATGGTACCCATGGGGTAGAGGGCAACCGGAATACAGGAGGCAGATACCATGGACAGTCCAAAGTTCGTGGGTCAGTAGTAAACAGAGTAGCCGAGGGACTGGCCAGAGGTCAGGTCAGTTTGCAAACGGGTATTTCAATAGACAGAGGTCAAGGGCAGTCGGCATTCCAGCAGGGTCAAAAAAACAAGCCAAAGGTCACAACAGGAATCAGGTCAATAATGTAGAGTATCCACAGGAATAAAAGGTGGTCTGCAAAATGTGCAGCATATAGGTTGTCGGGATTGTTGGCCAACGTTGCTCTCTTGATGGGAGGTTGAGCCTTTCCTGCCTTAAATACAAAAACTGGCCAGTCAGAAGTCTGGCTCCTAACGTGGATAATTAGCCCCTAGAAGATGCCTAAATAATATGTTATTTGCGCACGTGCAGACTGCCACAGATGTCGGAACGCGGCACTGATTGAGAAAGCCCTGAGGCCAGTCGAACCAGAAATGACGTTCTGGCTGTAACCATGACAGCAGCTAAGAGAAGACCAGAGCGAGACTCGACTTGCACTACTGATAGCTGTTCTGACCACCACTTCATGGCTTTAATAACCCATGCAGAGGCTAAATTGGGTTGCAGTGAGGTCCATGAAGATAGACTTAAATATACTCTCAACCTTACGGTCAATGCCATTCTTAATATTTAATGCATACATACGCTAACATACAGATCTTTATAAGGATTAGCGCTAACAATGATTGTTCTTATTTAAGTTAGTGATTCTTGGTGGAGTGAATAAATTCCGTAGCGAGGCGAACGCCAACACGCATTTCGCTACTCGCTTTTTCAAGGACTTAAATAATAACAATCATTGTTAGCGCTAATCCTTATAAAGATCTGTATGTTAGCGTATGTATGGTTGGGCGTCCTGTGTGACTGAGACTAAATGGCAGTTATTTTTGTTATATAGGATATCCCATTCAGGGCGTACTGAGTACTGACATTGGACTATTAGGATGGGAGCCGTTATAATAGAAGAATCTGGAGAATCCATAATGATTATTACAATTTGGAGACCAATCGTACTAAAAATAGATTTGGATAAAATCTATTATATCCATCAAGTTAGCTTGTAATGGAGTGATTCATATTATTATATATGAGTAAACAATAGTAATTGATACAATCTCAGAAACAATTGAATTATACAAAATAGCGAGGCATAGCAAACTTGCTATTTTAATTCACCTTTACACATTAATTATCACTTATTAGTTATAAATATTTCACTATATCAGTAGGGAATAATTTTTATTTTAAATTAAATCTAATAAAGAATTTAGAATTTTATAGATACAACGTGCAAATTATTTGTATACAATGCACAAACAATTAATGAAGAGTGATTACTCTAAAACCAATTGTTAAAAATGTGAACTAGCAGCACAAAACAGCATGAATAAAAATAAAATAAATACACATCCGTTGTTTGCACATAGGAAAAAAAACACCAGCTAATTGGATAGGGATGGAAAATTCCAAGGGAAGAACTATTTTAAACACGCCCAAAATATTCTAATATGCTAATAGTCCAAGGATCATCCTATGGATAACCAAGGCAAAAGGTTCTCAGCTTAAACCATGGCAAGTTGCAATAAATGTCCTTGGATGACTGAATAGAGTCCGAATCTCAACTCAGAATGGGTTGTAGAAATAAGAGGTATACGGCAGTACACAGCGGTCTGGGAAGTGGGTAGACTGACTTACCCCTCTTCTTAATCGGTGGATTTCCCGAATTCCCGGTCCTCAGATCCTTCCTTTTGGTAGAGACTGCAGCGCCGTCCTTTTCTTAGTGATATTTGTGAAATTTCCCGGCTGGGTATGTTAAAAAAGTGCACATGCGCATACGTCTGGTGGAAGTCTGCCGTCTCACTGTCAGGCCGTAGGCCTATGGATGCTTGAAGTGGAGCAAACACCGGTATTAGCACTACTGATCTAACAGGCGCGGAGTCTAACGTGCCCCTGGTGTTCACCAGGGACCCCCGCAAGGAGGTTTGGACTTCGCTGCACAGGGCACGCAGGTCGCGGTCCTATCAGTCAGTCACCAGTGTAGTGTAGAAGGGTCAGACGGTCCGGGTCACAACAATCAGAAATATCAGGTACCAAGGGTAATCCAAAGGAATAGTTGCCAAGCCGAGGTCACAGAACAATATGGGTCACACAGATAAATAGAATGGTCGTCTAGCCGGGGTCGCGACAGGTAATCAGCAATAGCAGGATACTCAGAAGGATATAGAAGCACGGAAGCCAGGAACACTGGTAGTGAACCTGTTACTCTGGCACCATAATGGCGCCAGAGACAGGTTTAAATAGGGGTTAGGATGACCTGATTGGCGGTCTGGAGGAGGCGGTCCGGGTGGAGACAGCGGCTAGGCAACGGGACGGGAAACAGGGCGCATGCGCCCGAAGATCCGGAAGTGCGTGGACTCCCGGAGCCGCCTGACAGCAGGTCAGACGTCCGTTCCCCGTCTGACAGGAGATCAGCGGAGACGACGTCTGACACTCACTAAGTGAAAGTTCTTGCTACTGCTGATGTACAAATAATGTCCATAATGAACTAACAATATAACCAATGCGTTTCACCCTAAAAAGGGCTTCCTCGGATAAATACAGCAATTGTCAATGCTGGGCTTTTCTGTCTCCAGATATAGTAAAAAAAAGACAATTAGCATATCTCCACCTTGATTGGTGCACTTTCCATGAGTGGCAGAGAAGGGGGAGCTGCCTTCTAGTCTCTCATTGGTCAGAGTAAGTCAAATAGAAAGGCAGCCCACAAGAACTTTGGCTGAATATCTCAATAAAAATGTTGATAGTGCAACATTGTATAATAAAATCGGTTATCCAATGTAATGAATGGCCACTGTATTAAGAAATATTACATACTAAGATAACTAAAGAAGCTGCAATGTTTGGTGTACATCTCTGTGTGTGTGTGTGTGTGTGTGTGTGTGTATATATATATATATATATATATATATATATATATATATATATACGTATATATAGATATATATATATATCTATAATATAAATGCTTAGTGGCATGTGTTAGTCTGTGTGTGTGTGTGTGTGTGTGTGTGTGTGTGTGTGTGTGTAATACCAAGCTGCAGCGCCACCTGCTGGGCGGAGTTATACACTGACCTACTAAATTCTTAGTGTGTGTGTGGAAAAAAAAATTCAGAAAGGGCAGAAATTTGGTATACTAAGATGTTTTTAATTTGTTAATTTAATTTGTTAATTGTTAAAAGTGTTTATAAAGATTTAAAATATATATATATATATATATATATATTGCTTGAAGGAGAAGTGACAGTTGGGAGTGGTTGGTGATTGCCGGGGGTGACAGTGGGGAGTGGTTGGTGGTTGCCGGGGGGTGACAGAGTGAGAGGAGTGTGATACTCAGGACCGCTGAGAGAGATCCCTGTGTCTGGATAGACATCTGGATAGATGTGGCGATGAAAATGAAGGATGAGGTGATGGAGAAGAATGATGAGGTGGTGACATGTGGACAAAACCACGTTAAAAAGGGCGCTTACGTCGGGAAGTAACGCTCTTCCCCTGAGGAGGCCTGGGCTATGGCCCAAATGCATGACAAGAACCTTTTTAACACCTTAAGTAGCTTGATTTGACTAGAATGCATGAGTATCATGCACGGGTTAACTTGTGTATATATATATATATATATATATATATATATATATATGTGTATATATATATATAATCTTCTGCTGATATCTTAGTGATGAGTGTCCATAATGTAACATATGTAATTCAGATCGGTATTATAATAATGAATGATAACTGGCTAATTTATTGGGGAAAAAAATAATTTTAGTAAGTGGGCTGATGGAGCAGACAGCTGACTTGTTTGCTGTAGGAAAACATTATGAGAAAGTGTTTAAGTCGAAATTTATATTGAGGCCCCTTGGTGTAAGGGTTTTAAGGATGTATATACCTAGCCTCTTCTTGTGAGATGAATCTTATGTAGTCTCCCCCTCGCCATGATTTAGTCAACTTGTGTATACCAATGAATTTGAGCAGAGTTGGATCCAAGACTTTTCCTGTGCAGCCCCCCTTCTCTGGAACGACCTCCCTCGTTCCATCCGTCTCTCTCCTACTCTGTGCTCCTTCAAACGTGCACTCAATCTTCCTCAAAGCGTACCAACCATCTACTTAACCCCCATCTCCTCCCTTTGCTCGTCTCCCTTCTCTTCTCTTGCCTCAACTGGCTCCTATTGTGCCTGGTCTGTTTACCCTCCCTTAGGATGTAAGCTCGTATGAGCAGGGCCCCCTTCTGTCTCCATTCCTGTTCTTCCGCTCCGTCTTTACTGCATATGACTAGCCGGAGTTTCTGAAGTATTGGTACTTTTTGTTCATTGTTCTGTATGGTTTCACCCTGTATAGTCTACTGTTAGTACTGTGTGCGGCGCTGCGGATACCTTGTGGCGCCTAACAAATAAATGATAATAATGATAATAAAAATCTTGAAAAATGTTGTGTGATTTTAGCTGGTTCCTGATATTTCTTTGGTGCTCCGCAATCCTGGTAGATAGCTTCCTAATCGTCCTCCCCACATTCTGTTTGCTGCATGGGCATTCCAACAAATATACTAGACCCACTGTACCACAGGTAAGTCTTTTTTGATCTCAAAAACCTCCCCGGTTACAGTTGAGGTAAAGGATGTCATTGCTTTGGTAACTGTACCATGCTAGTTTTCCAGGCTGAGCACCTATTGCAATAATAGTATCCGGCTGTTCTTTCATTTAGCCACGTACCTTCCTTATCTGCTTTTCCAGAGGGAATTGTGCTATTTACTAGTCTGGATTTCAGATTCCCAGATTTTCTGTACACAAATCTTGGTCTTGAAGGAAGGATCTTATTAAGTTAATTGTCCCCTAATAATATATTCCAATGTTTTTTATTGATGGATTCTATCTTCATAGAATCCATGTTGTATGTAGTGATAAAAGGAAGTACTGATTCTACTTCCACATTATGACCCTCACCCTGATCTCTGCTCTTTCTTATGAGTTTATCTCTCACAGTTTTCCTCAGTTCCAAATAGGCTTTTTCTACGATCTCATTGTTGTAGTTTTTTTCAAGAAACCTATTTTACAGAATAATAGCTTGTTCGTCATAATGAGACAGATGCGAACAGTTACATCTCAACCTAGTGTATTGGACTTTAGGAATATTGTTTTACCAATTAGCATGATGGCTGCTTGAGGTGGGGATAAAACAATTGCAGTCTACGTACTTAAAGAAGTTTTTTTTGTTGTAAGATGGCCATTCATAATGAAGATTTCAAGGTCGAGGATTTCGACTCTATTGTCACTGATGTTACAGGTGAACACAATGTTGAGGTTATTGCTGTTGATAGGCATAATGAACTGCTCGAGTGCGGTACGGCTTCCCATCCAGATACTAAAATCGTCTATATAACGGCACCACTTAAGAATGTGGGCAGAGAAAGGATTGTTATTCCAGATGTTCAGCTCCTCCCAGTGGGCTACAAACAGGTTCGCGGTAATGAGAGCAAGTTTCGCACCCATAGCAGTCCCGCGAACCTGCCTGTAGTAACTCCCAATGGACCAAATATAGTTGTAATTTAAGACAAAATAAATACTATTTACAAGAAAATCTATCTGTGCTGATGGAAGGTGAGATTGGGTATCTAGAATGGCCTCGGTATGTTCACATCTGGCTTGGTGCTCAATTATAGTATAAAGAGGGGCCACATTACAAGTTAACAGGAAATAATGGAGGTTCCCATTTAATGTCACTTAGTATCTCTAATAGGTGACCAGTATCTCTTAAATAGCTTTTCTGCTGTAAGACTAATGGCTGCAAAAAAAATGTATGTACCTGGTCAAGTTCTCGTAGTTAGGGACCCAAATCCAGAAACTATGGGTCGACCTGGTGGATTGATCAGTGTTTTATGAATATTAGGCATTTGGTAAATGACCGGGAGCCTAGGGCATTTGGCGGAAAGGAATTCATACTCGTTATTATTGAGGATTCCTTTAAGTGCAGCCCTGCTAAGAAGTTCTTCTGGCTCCTTCTGGTAATGGGTATTGGGGTCTCCCGGCAGAGGCTCATATGTGGTCACATCTTTCAACTGCCCCTCTAGCTCAGATAGATAATCAGCTTTATTAAAGATAGCTATCCCAACCCCCTTATCAGCCGGCTGTATGATGATGTCTGAATTGCTCACAAGTTCTTTAATGGCCAGTCTCCCTGGTTTGGTAATGTTAGCGCTCTTGGTGGCTTTGCGGATTTTTAGTTCTTCTAGATCCTTTGCAACTAATTTTTCAAATGTATTGATAAAAGGACCTTCACCGTACCTGGGATAGAATGTAGACTGATTCTTTAGATCAATGTGTTTCAATTGATTGGTCTGAGGATGGTTGGTGTTAGAGGTTGCAGACCTGGAAGGATCTGTGAAGAACTTCTTAACAGTAAGTCTTCTAATGAATTTATGAATATCTATAAATGTGTTGAACTTGTTCAGTCCCTTTTCTGGAGCAAATTTAAGGCCTTTTTTAAAATGCTAGACTGTGAAGCTGTGAGCTTAGCACAGCTCAGAATGAAAACACTGGAATTTACCAGACTTATCTCTTTACTTTTGGTATTGCTCCCTTGTACTCTAACTTGTACTTCTGAGGCAGGGGCTGATTGGCCATAGACTATACCGGAAGATGTCTCGTAGGCCGATGGCACCCATAACATTTTGGGGCCGCTTTGGGCAGGGTGGGCTGGCCCGGTCTCAAATGTAATCATTTGGGCCAGAATCTTTGTAGGCTGGACTGCACACTGCCTATTGCTTTATGTGGCCATTTAGACAGGCGGCCCTGCCTATTGATATGTGTGTCCCCTTTGCACAGCACCGTTCCAGCACAAGAAAGAAGGCATTCATTTTAAGTAGGTTTTCCTTTCTTTCTCTGTCCCCCTTTTGTGTGTGCCTGTTCTCACCTTTGTGTATGTGCCTGTCCCTCCCTTTGTGTATGTGTCTCTCTCCCCATGTGTGTTTCTCTCTACAGGTCATCCCAATTGTTGTTTGTCCCTAAATTATGGGTGCCTGGCCCTTTATTTTTCCCTCTTTGTCTGTATGTCTGTGTGACTAGATCACTTATAAATAACTTATGGCAGTGGTTCCCAAACTTTTACAGTTCGCGGCACCCTTAGAGTCTCCAAATTTTTTCAAGGCACCCCTCCAAAATAATTATTAAGCAGTCCTGTTTTAGAAGTAGTTGGATCCAAAAATTGTAATAAGTATTTAGGTCAGGACAGAAAAACTTATTTGGTTGTATGAAAAAATGCCCCCTCTGCATCCAGACACTCTGCCCCCTCTGCATCCAGACAAACTGCCCTCTCTCACACTGCCCCCTGTCACGCTGTCCCCCCTCCTCTGCTCTCTCTCACGATGTCCCCCCTCCTCTGCCCTCTCTCAGGATGTCCCCCCTCCTCTGTCCTCTCTCACCCTGTCCCCCCTCCTCTGCCCTCTCTCACCCTGTCCCCCCTCCTCGGCCCTCTCTCACGCTGTCCCCCTCCTCTTCCCTCTCTCACGCTGTCCACCCTCTGCCCTCTCTCACGCTGTCCACCCTCTGCCCTCTCTCACGCTGTCCCCCTCCTCTGCCCTCTCTCACGCTGTCCCCCTCCTCTGCCCTCTCTCACGCTGTCCCCCTCCTCTGCCCTCTCACACGGTGTCCCCCTCCTCTGCCCTCTCACACGCTGCCCTCCTCCTCTGCCCCTCTCACGCTGTGTCCCCCTCCACTGCCCCTCTCACGCTGTGTCCCCCTCCACTGCCCTCTCACACGATGTCCCCCTCCTCTGCCCTCTCACACGCTGTGTCCCCCTCCACTGCCCCTCTCACGCTGTGTCCCCCTCCACTGCCCCTCTCACGCTGTGTCCCCCTCCACTGCCCTCTCACACGATGTCCTCCTCCTCTGCCCCTCTCACACTGTGTCCCCCTCCACTGCCCCTCTCACGCTGTGTCCCCCCTTCAGCTCTTGGTTCAGTGGTTATTGAAAAAAGAAGTTGAACGGCTATGTGACTATACATGTATTGTTATGTATGTCTTTGTTTAGTTTCTTTAAGTGAGCTAAATAATATACCTGAAATAAAATATGCTTTTATTGTTGGCAATAGAAATTGTTGATGAGGATGGTACAAGGGGCCATCCACTTAGGTTCCTTATTCCACATGTTACATGTGATAGTTTGGATTTGGAGTCCATGCGACTCCAGGCCTCCTGCCGGGTTCAGAAAATGGAAAATATCCCTTTCCAGCAGCCATTCTAAAGTACATGCGGGAAACTTCCTTAGGACGGAGAGCACCTTTTTATGTGAAGCGCACATGAGTATTAAACATTTGTAAAATGGTGTCCACATGCCGCTATATGCGGCTACTCACCTGGAGCCAGGGTTGACTCTAGAGAGACTTAACAACCCTTATACACTGACTCCACAATCCGTTCCATATTCATTAGAATGTATTTCTGCAGTGGGCATCCCCAAAGTGATCACATAATCACGTCAGGGTCCCCATGTTACCCCGCTGTCACGATCCCTCTCCTCTGCCGCAGGCCAGCCATAGAAAAAAAAGAAAGAACACAGAAACTTACTAATCCATCGGACGCCGGGACCCAGCAGCCTCCTCTCTCCCGCTGTCACTGACGTCGATATTCAGTGACAGCTGCGGGAGAGAAGAGTCTGCTGGGTCCTGGCGCCCGACGGATTGATAAGTTTCTGTGTTCTTTCTTTTTTTCTATGGCTGGCCCGCGGCACCCCTGGGAGCCGCGGCGCACACTTTGGGAACCGCTGACTTATGGTATAAATTTATTTAAAGGAGAAAGCGCAGGGTGCTTATTTATATAATTGCCAATGCACTTATTTTTGATATTGTGTATATTTTGATATAGTAAATGTTTATTTATGAGACCAGGGGAGAAAATTAGGAAATGCCTTATTTCTGATATATCTGATACACTGAGCCTTTGTATAGAAAGTCTTTTGTGTATTGTAATGTGGGGAAATTACTTGTTTGGGGTTTGTACCTTTCTTTGGGAATGTGTATTCTGCGACTGTCTGAAGAAAGGATTCATGTCAATTAGACCTTTTGACTTGCTAGTAGACTTCTTGCCTATGAAATAAGATGCAGAAAATCACAGCAGGGTTTTTAAGATATCACAGATAAGTGTAAATATTGTTAGCTTTGCAATGCATGTAAATCTATGTTTTGGTAAACAGGTTACATCCTAATTCTAAAAATATTAAACAAACAAAGGTACAGGGTGTGTCCAATGAGGAAAAATAAATTTATTAAAACTCAATAAAAAATAATAAAGGTGGGTCTCACATGTATACCAGATGCAATACAATGATAAAATACATATAACAACAATACATAGCATTAATGACACTAAAAATGACTATGTATATGTGCTAGATAATAAAATGTCTCTATGTAGTATAGCAGGAATAGGTGTCTGGCCAGTACACCTTATAGCCCCAATATAAGGTATGTGATTCAATCAACGTATTTATGTGCACAGATTATAAGGGGAGATCTCACCCAATAATGAAATACTTCTGCAGCACGAGATAATGTTGTCTCTTGATATATATGATGGATGTATCATTGTCCGAATATGATGGTGGACAAATCACTTATTACAGCCTCCAAGGTGTTAAACAGTATGAGGTCTCCACAGAGATCCAATTATCCTCCAGAGAGCTGTGTTAACAATGCCTCTGGCACTTGATGGGATTAGCCGGCAAATAGAAAGTGTGTATTCCGGCTGTCAGATAATAATTCAAAAAATAGACTGAGTCCAAATCTGTATAAAAAGCACCGTTCTGTACACTGAAATGTATCATTCTGATGTTACATCTGATCTGACCACTGATACCTTTAATCAGTGGAACTGTCCTTGTCAGGGCACCTGAGCAATAAACATCACTCTGCTTCAAGACCCTGCTTTACAACTTCAATATTGCTGTAATCCTGTGACCTACAGATTAGAGCCTAAATCTCATCCTTCCTCCTGTTGTTTCTGAGGTTGGACCCAGCTCTCCAGTACCATCGCTCTGCCGCTACCCAGCAGCTAGCCAGTGTGATAGACCAGGGGGATTCATCCAGAGCACCCTGATCCATAGTAAGTGGTCAGGGGTACCAGCCCAAGTGTACCAGCACGGGAGTACACTAGCAGCGACAGTTACCCAGATGGAACGTGGTTCTGGGAGCCATAAAGGAGCCCAGTAGTGGCAGCAGACTCCTCCTACTGCGGCAGGAGGGGCATATTCGGAATAACGAAAGGGAACGAAATAAGCCCAGACAGTTCCCAGCAACAACAGACAGGGTGGCATAGACGGTCCATACTGTCACAGTCTCCCTTTGTCCCCCCAACCCATCTGTCCCCCCTTTTTGTCCCTTCGCCCAACAGAACACACTTGCACCACAACTTTTACACCTTCCACTTCTTCCCTACTGCTGGTCAGGTATTCTTTATTGGAGATTTTGCATGCACTGGGGGACTCATTTATTAAAGGGCGAAAACCAATAGGGCTTTTTCTTGTTTCAAAGGGTTACTACTGGCAATATTGCTGCTATTACCAGCGGTAGCCTCTGCCAGCGGAAAGATTACTTTTGCAAGTGGAAGCCTATTTATCAAGCATCTCTGCGGCACGTGTACCACCGTAGTACCTGTTCTGTTATCTCCATCTCAGGTGTTGTCCCAGGTTACCACTGCTGTAAGTATGACTAAAGGTGTACTAACCCCACCTACTTTGTGTTGGCCCTGACTATAGTTATTTTGGTCCCACTTACATGAGGCCACTTTCAATAAAATTTCCAGAAACACTTTAAGTTCCCAATCCCGCCCTGTTCTGAGGTGTTTCGCTCCTAACACACAAAGGTCTATAATGGTCCTTGTAAGGACAATTTTAGAGCAATATACTACTTTCGAGATCCTGCATTATGCCTGTTACCTGCTGTATCCTGCGGCCTACAGATAGACTCTAAACTGTTCCCTGGCTGCAGAGCTGAATTAACAATAGGGCTAAAGGGGCTACAGTCCAGGGGACTCGGCCAGCTGGGGGGCCCGCTGGCATTCATCGGGTTGGGGGCGTCCCCGCCCCCGTCTCCGACTGTCACCTGTTCAAGGAAAATGGCAGGCAGCTAACAGCAAATGTTATGCTGTTAGCTGCCTGCTGTCACTGTAGGACTTAAATGGCGTGCAGAAATCTCCTTAATGAGATCTCGTGAGAGTGAGACTATGAGTCAGTCTCACTCTCACGAGATCTCCTCAGTAAGGCGATTTCTGCACACTGTGTAAGTGCTAAAGGGAGTGGAACAACGGAAGGAGGTAAGCTCACGGGGAAGGCCTCATGGCTGGGGGGGGGGGGGAAGCCCTCACAGTACCCTTAGCCTGGGGCCTCCCTAACCTTAATCCAGCCCTGCCTGGCTGTCCTGTGTTGAACTCAGCTCTACACTCTGCTGGCTACCTAGCAGTCCTGACTGTAGAGGGTCATTAAAGACAGGTCCGGCCACAGTATGTGTAGAAATATAGTGTGTTTATATAATATTCACCCATATAGTGTGTTTTATATAATATTCACCTATATAGTGTGCTTATATAGTATTCATCTATATAGTACCTACATAGACCACCAAGAGTCATTTCTCCCCAGTAATGTAAAGGCAGAGAGTCCAAGCTCTGTACAATCATAATATATCATTATCTATGTGTGTGTATGATTCTATGTATTTATTTGTCGTTAAATATATCTAGTATAATATACTGATGAAGTTGAGCTCTGCAGCCTGTTTCTTCTACATAGGAGGACTTATACACTGACTTCTCCCTCAGGTAACTAAACAGTTAACTTCTGGTCTGTGCGTTCCACCCGACTTCTGGTCTGTGCGTTCCATACGGCTTCTGGGCTGTGCGTTCCACCCGACTTCTGGTCTGTGCGTTCCATACGGCTTCTGGGCTGTGCGTTCCATCCGACTTCTGGTCTGTGCGTTCCATCCGACTTCTGGTCTGTGCGTTCCACCTGGTCTCTGCCCCCTGCATTCCTGACACTGGAAGTGTTTATCGTTCGGGTGACCTTTGAATAAGAGGATGCAGAGAGGAGATATTGTTGTGTCTTGCATCAGGTAATAATATTGATTATTATACTGGGGGGAAGGTGGAAAACAGGTAGGACAGAATTATTAAGTATTACAGTACAAGTGAGGCAGACTATATAGTCCTAATATTGTAATCTAGGTGGAGTAGACTTCTCTTAGTATAATGCAGCCTGTGGGTCATTTTATCATCATCATCATCATTATTATTAATATTACTATTATTATACAGGTGGCTCAGACCCCCGAGTCCTCTTATTGTAATACAGGTAGAGCAGTCTCTGTTGTCCTGTTATTACAAGTACTACTACTGTAAACAAATATTAACTTAGTAATGAGTGGTCAGAGAAACAAGAAACATATAAGTTCAAATTATTATTTATTTTTTTTTTTAATGATGAAACGTGAAACAAGCTGGGGTTGCATTTGTGTGTAAAACGAAAACTTCATGTTCATCTAATAAATGAGCTTAGACCGTCATTTTGCTAAACAATAGACTCACAGAGAATGTCAGTGTGTGTGAGAGTCTTCAGAATCTAAGTGATTATCCTCCAGTAAATGCCTCAAGCCTACGCTATATAATCATGGCCATAAGGTATTTCAAACACGTACAACTGAAGGGCAGTGATAGGATAACTGGCTTCTAGCATGACCAGGCACACTTGGACTTATACTTCCACTACAGCTACAGAGTCACAGATTGTTCAAACCTTATCAAATTCAGCATTAGTTAACTCTCTACTCTCTGCAACCAGGCTTCCATCCCCAACAGTCCACTGAAGCTGTTCTCACAAAAGTGATCAATGATCTACTTACTGCAAAGTCTAAGGGTCATTTCTCCATACTTATTGTCCTGGACATCTCTGCTGCTTTTGACACTGTTAATCACCCTCTTCTCCTACACACCCTTCACTCCATTGGTGACACAGTTCTTTCCTGGTTTCAATTCCTACCTATCAAACTGCTCCTTTAGTGTTTCCACCTCTGGCACATCCTCCCCTCCACTCCCACTATCTGTTGGGGTCCCACAAGGCTTTGTTCTTGGCCCTTTATATTTTTCATTGTACACTTCTCTTGGGGCAATAATTCGCTCATTCGGCCTCCAATACCAGCTCTACGCTGATGACACCCAAATCTATATCTCTTCCCCTGACCTCTCTTCTTCTGTACTATCTGGTGCAATCAGCGGTCTTTCAGCTATCTTCACATGGATGTCCCAACGCAAGCTAAAGATCAATATATTAAAAACAGAGCTTATTATCTCCCCTCCTGCCAGAATCACCACCTGCCCTCAAATCTCCCTCACTGTCAATAACACCACGATTTCCTGAGTGTCCCAAGCCCGCTCCCTTGGTGTCACACTTGACTCCACCCTCTGCTTTATTCCTCACATCGAGACTCTTTCCCAGTTCTGTCGATCCCACCATAAAAACATTGCCAGAATACGCCCTTTTCTTACTCCACATACTACCAACTCTTATCCATTCTCTCATCATCTCCCGTCTTGACTAATGCAACCCCTTGCTATCTGGCATTCCCGACACCCATATATCCACACTTCAATCTATTCTAAATATCTCTGACTTGCGACTTGTTTCGTCTCTAGTAACCACCACTCACTCCCGCCTAGAAGAATTCTCCCGTGCTGCTCCCCACTTATGGAATTTCATACCACACCCAATCAGGCTTTCCCACAGCCTTCAAATCTTTAGACAATCTCTGAAAACCCATCTCTTTTTTAAAGCTTACCTTATCCCTGATCATTATACTACTCACACTAATGCACCCTCACAACTCTCTCAATCTCCACTCTAAGGCACACTCGCTCCTCCTGTTTCAGTTGCCCCTCCACTTAGAATGTAAGCTCTCTAATGAGCAGGGTCCTCCATACCGTTTGTTTTCTTGTCTGCATTTATTTTGTCTGCCCTGTATGTCGTTGTTTTATGTATGTACTGTTTTTCCTTCTGTACAATGCTGCTGAGCACTGTGGCTCCTTACAAATCAACGATAATAATAATGCTTAAACTGTTTCTCATTGTCTTTGCTGTATGCTGTCAATTCTGTTTTATAAACCTCTTTTATACTGTTTGTACATTCGTTAAATCATCTGTTGTACTCTCTGCTCTTCTACTTTATTTCTCCTCTCCCCATATCTTTACCCCTTATGCTCCCCAGAGTACTCTCCCTTCTACCCCTATGTCCCCTGTTCCCCTCTCCCCATGTCTTTACCCTTTCTGCTCTCCCATGTACTCTCCCTTCCACCCCTGTGCCTCCTGTTCTCCTCTCCCCATTTCTTTACCCTTTCTGCTCTCCCGTGTACTCTCCCTTCCACCCCTGTGCCTCCTGTTCTCCTCTCCCCATTTCTTTACCCTTTCTGCTCTCCCGTGTACTCTCCCTTCCACCCCTGTGCCTCCTGTTCTCCTCTCCCCATGTCTTTACTCCTTGTGCTCTCCTGTGTACTCTCACCTCCCTCCCCGTGCACTCTGAGGGTAGAGTCAAGGGTGACGCCCATGCATCGGAGTTGGGGAACAGAAGAGATGGTGGTATTGTTAACAGATAAAGAGAGATCAAGATGGGATGAGGATCTAGAACGAGGGAAGACAATGAGATTGATTTTAGCAATGTTAGCTTTGAGAAAGCGTGAAGACATTCAAGAGGAGATGGCAGAAAGGCAGTCAGATACACAAGAGAGGAGGGGGATCAGGAGAAGAGATGTATAGTTGATATTGGAGACTGAAAGAGGGGATGAGATCACTCAGGGAGGTAGGGTACAGGTAGTGTAATTTACCTTTTATTGATGTCTCTCGCAATACACAGGATTTGCCAATAGTGAAGAAAGCATCTAGCGAGTGTGAGGTACTAAGCGGCCGCCTCCCAGTGTCAGGAGGATTGAGCAGGACTCAGAGCCCCATCACGGTGCCTCCACCTCACTCACTGATACATGAGAGAAACAATGACCAGAGGATTCTAGAACTCACCAACAAGATCATTCTGGTGACTGGAGAGGTGACTGCTGGGAATGGGACATTATACAGTAACACCAGGGGATGTGTTTGGGTGATGACTGTATCATTGTGTGTGTCAGGGTCCTGTAAGGTGTGAGGATGTCACTGTCTATTTCTCCATGCAGGAGTGGGAGTATTTAGAGGAACACAACGATCTGTACGTGGTCTTGATAATGGAGAATCACCGATCCGTCACATCATGGGGTATGAGGAGATTTTCATTTATTGTAAAGGAGAGAACAGTTTTGAGGGTCACTTAGATACACACATAATCTGATCATAACATATAAACAATGTATTCATTCACTGTGTGTCTCCTACAGATGGATCCAGTAACAGAAATACCCCAGAGAGATGTCCTCGTCCTCTTTATTTGCGAGATTGTACAGAGGAAATTCACAGTATCCCAAGGGATTATCAGGTAAATGAAATCTTAGGGTCTCCCCAAATATCAAAATACCAAAGTAACCTTTCACAGTATGATGTATAGAACAGCTGTGTTCTATTGTTTATTTTCAGTTAATAATTCAGACTTTATTAAAGTGTTGGTTACAAATGTGCAAATGTGTTTAGCTGTTGTAGTGGGTGGTGTGTGTGTACTTCATCATCATCATCAACATTTATTCTGTAGCTGTTTACAATTGGGAACAAACAGTAATAAAAGAATACTGGGTAATACATGCATACAGAGAGGTAAGAGGGCCCTGCTTGCAAGCTTACAATCTATGGGACAATGGTTTGATACACAAGGGTAAGTGCTACATCATATTGAATATTTGTCTAGCTAGAATGCACAGGTTACAAAGTATTTAGTGGGCTGTATGCTCAGTCACACAACTATGTTGGTCAGAGGTCGTCTTGTGTTAGCTGTGCAGAAGGTGGTAATAGAGTATCCTAGGGAGATTAAGAGGGTGGTAGAGGAATATTATAAGCATGAGTGAGGAGTTGGGTTTTCAGAGAACGCTTGAAGGTTTGAAGACTAGAGGAAAGTCGTATTGTACAGTACAGCTCTTTGTCTCCATGGAGCATTGGGTGGGATGTCTTGATGTTCTGTAAATGGATTTCTGTGGTTATGTCTGGAATGGAATGTTGATGAAGTGTGAGAGGAGAGTCTAACATATCGATGTTAAATGCAGTGCAAGTAGGCTTAAGTTTGTTTAGTGCAATAGAAAGAAAAGGAGTTAAGCTGGGTACACACCTATCCAATTATCGTGCAAACCACATGATTCACGACCGTTTGGGCAGATATTGTAAGAGTGTGTAAGCTTCCACGATCAAGTTTTATCGTACCAAAACGATTGCCCCTGTTGGTTTGGTTTTCTAAACTTCCTAGAAATCACGATCCATAATGGACCGATGTCTGGCAAGTGTGGAAGTGTGTACGTGCTCGAGACCATCTGTCCAACATATTGCAGCACCGTAAGCAGATATCTGTAGAGTGTGTACGGAGTCACAATCTTTTCAGCTGACGATTGTGAGAGATGGTCGTGTAGATGTCTACGCATGAATCTGCTGCTCATAAGGATTTTCAATTGTTGCTGAAATCATTAAATAAATTGCATCTGAAGTATGATTACATAGGTGTGTATCCAGCTTTAGAGAGGATCAAATAGGGCAAGTGTTAGAATAGAAAATAGGTGAAATTAGGAAGTAAGGGTCAAGAGAGAAATATAATGGAGTATTCATTTCAAAATAGACAGGATTAAAGATAGAAAGGGTAATACAGAATATACAAAATACAAGAAAGACGTCTTACTTTATATTTTGGTGTTTTGTTTTTTTTTAGGGTGAAGATTTAACTAATATTAAGAAAGAAAATATAGAGGGAGGAGAAGAGATGTATGTGAGGGGTGATCAGCAGTGTAAGGAGGAGGAAATCCCTACAGATATCATCACTGGTGAGTAATACACACTTATTACAGAAAAGAGTCATGTAGTCTCCTTGTTCAGTTACTACAAGAATACCTTATTCTACACCCTCCTTTGTTGGTATAAACTAATGTGGAAAACTTATCTGCTCATTGGGAAGTTAATTGGCTGCTAACAAACTGACCCTAGTCTGTGTGTGTATGTGGGAATTTAGACTATAAGCCCCAGTGGGGCAGGGACTGATGTGAGTGAGTTCTCTGTGCAGCGCTGCGGAATTAGTGGCGCTATATAAATAAATGATGATGTTGATTGGGAAGCCATTCATCATTCTTTATATCCTATCATTTCATTGTGAGCTACCAGCCCAGAGATCTGACCAGTCTTCTCCCCACACTCTCTGGTGTGTCTCACACTTTCATCATCATCATCATCATTTATTTATATAGCGTCAACATATTCCGTAGTGCTTTACAATTGGGGACAAATGCAGTAAGAAACAAACTGGGTAAAACAAAGAGGTGAGAAGGCCTTGCTCGCAAGTTTACCATCTAAGCTTAGAACAATGCACGGTACCAATGTAATTCCATAACTGATCAATTGGATGAGATAATATGTGACATTACCCATGATCCCTCGCTGTGTCATTACTGTAATAATATCTGTGTATGCGGTACTCCGTAATAATTACAGTTTATTCGAGGCAAGTTGTATACTAGCGCTACAACCATTTATATTACATGTAAAATTATGCACATTGAGTTCATAGGTCATTTGAGTTGATACTCCTGTTTTGGTACTAAAGGGCATTTAGCAGATCATGGGCAAAATTAATAAGGGTAAAAAAAGGAGACGGGATGGCGCATCACCCCACAACTAATAATGTACTTCTGAAATAAGCTGCTAGTAAAGGGGATGTATCCTAAACCCACAAGACAATACAATTTCAGTTCTTACAGCGCTCAATTACAGAGTTAATGGTTGCATGCAATATACACAGGATATGATCATTTAATCCATAAAAATGTCTCTAGGATGGTTATGAATAATACAATAGTTCTCTAAGGCGGTGGTAGTCAGCATATCGATGCTGACTACCCCAACAATACTTACCGCAACGTGTTGAGACCGAAGGGCTCCTTCCTCAACACGTCTCAACACGTCGCGGTAAGTATTGTCTGAATAATGACTATCATTATTTTGTACCTAATCCCTCTAAGAAGTTCATCAATTGCACATGGAAGAAATGCCAGAATCAACCACAGATGAAAGTCGCATTATATAAAGTATGGGGCACTTACAAAAAGTCCTCCTGTATGTTCACATTCTCCAGAATGAAATTCTGAACTTCCGCTAGTAGTCAGGAATCATGCCTCTGAGAAGTTGAGATTCCTGACTACTAACAACACAGCCTGGATGCATGACCACACCTCCGAAAAATTTTGCACCGCCGTTAGGCTAGCCACGCCCCAACGGCGCATTGCCACGCCCCTGAATGTATGACTACACACTAAAAAAAAATTGCGCCGCCGTTATCATGCATTTGGGGGCGTGGCAAATGCGCCATTGGGGCGTGGCTAGCATCAAAATCACTAGACTCTCAATTCGCCGGAGCGTCACATATGTTCAAGCACTCCTGACTTTCAGGACATTTTTGGGGGCTTACTCGACTATGAGGGGGGGCCCCATGAATTTGTTGTATCCGGGCCCTGAATTCCTCTTGGCAGCCCTGCTTGGCTCATGACCAGGACAGCATCTCAGAATTGTGATTATAGCCCCTTTAGAATAGGGTAGACTTGTATGCTTTCTGTGCTGTGAACCACCTGGCTTTTGACAACTGTATACCATTCCTGGGTGACTTGTAAGTGTATATATATATATATATTATAGGCCATTTTGGAGGGCAGTGAATAATCCAGTGTCAGAAAACTGGGTCTCTGTGGAAAGGTCATGACTCATCCATTAGAACAATGACCCTAAACACACTTCAAAAAGCAACCGGAAATGGTTCAAGAAAAGACGCTGAATTGTTCTGATGTGACAGCAATGGGTCCAGACTTAAATCCCACAGAAAACCTGTAGAGAGATCTGATAACAGCAGTTGGGAGAAGACCCCTTCAGATATGGGAGAACTGAACCGCTTTGCACATGAAGACTGGGCCAAACTGCCAGTAGACGGGTCAGGAAGGTCCATCCATGGGTATAGAAGTGGTTGATTGCTGTTACTTTGGCCAAAGGATGTGCTACCAAATATTAAGTCAGGGTGTCAATAATTTTGTCAATGTCATGTCTTTTTATTTTCTGATCTAAAAGGATATTCAGTATTAAATTCAGAATCAAAAACAAAGGTTCTGTAATAGTAACCGAGAGAGAATTGTGGAGACCAAATACTGCTCCTCCTATACTTTGTATGTGCAGCGTAGGTGTTTATTTAGGCTTTCCCTGTCAAGTTATGGGTTAATGTACACACAACATTAGATAATCAAATATAAACAATCATCACCATCATCATCACCATTTATTTATATAGCGCCACTAATTCCGCAGCGCTGTACAGAGAACTCATTCACATCAGTCCCTGCCCCATTGGAGCTTACAGTCTAAATTCCCTAACACACACACACTCACACACACACAGACAGACTAGGGTCAATTTCTTAGCAGCCAATTAACCTACCAGTATGTTTTTGGAGTGTGGGTGGAAACCGGAGCACCCGGAGGAAACCCACGCAAACACGGGGAGAACATACAAACTTCTCACAGATACGGTCATGGTCGGGAATTGAACTGATGACCCCAGTGCTGTAAGGCAGAAGTGCTAACCACTACGCCACCATAAACGTATGTATTCCGTCAGTGTGTGTCTCCTACAGATGGATCCAGTAACAGAAATTCCCTGAAGAGATGTCCCCGTCCTCTTTATTCTCAAGATTGTACAGAGGAAAATCAGGTAAATAGAATTTTGAGTCTTAAATACAAAAGTGACTTTTTGCTGTATGATCTCTACAGCAGCTGTGTGGGTCTAATGCACTGATATTCTACTGCTTAAACTTGATTAATGAAATGAGACATTATTAAAGTGTTATTTTATTGTTTTGTGGGGTTATTTAGTGTGAAAACCTGACTATTATTAAGGTAGAAGTTATAGAGGGAGAAGAAGAGACGTATATGAGTGGTGATCAGCAGTGTAAGGAGGAGGAAATCCCTACAGATATCAGCACAGGTGAGTAATATCACAGAAAAGAGTGACATATTGTCCTTGTTCAGTTACTACAAACATCTCTCAGTCTGCACCCTCCTCTGTCAGTACAAACTTATGTGGAATCAGCCCCTGTTAGACTTATCAATGGAATGAGACACATCTGGCGTTACCCATGAATCCTCCCTGTGCACTACCACATCTGACGTTATCCATGAATCCTCCCTGTGCACTACCACATCTGACGTTATCCATGAATCCTCCCTGTGCACTACCACATCTGACGGTATCCATGATCCTCCCTGTGCACTACCACATCTGACGTTATCCATGAATCCTCCCTGTGCACTACCACATCTGACGTTATCCATGAATCCTCCCTGTGCACCACCACATCTGACGTTATCCATGAATCCTCCCTGTGCACTACCACATCTGACGTTATCCATGAATCCTCCCTGTGCACTACCACATC
This sequence comes from Mixophyes fleayi, assembly GCF_038048845.1. Classification (NCBI taxonomy): domain Eukaryota; kingdom Metazoa; phylum Chordata; class Amphibia; order Anura; family Limnodynastidae; genus Mixophyes; species Mixophyes fleayi. The sequence goes on along the minus strand of NC_134407.1, from coordinate 218,210,343 downwards.
TGACGTTATCCATGAATCCTCCCTGTGCACCACCACATCTGACATTATCCATGAATCCTCCCTGTGCACTACCACATCTGACGTTATCCATGAATCTTCCCTGTACACTACCACATCTGACGTTATCCATGAATCCTCCCTGTGCACCACCACATCTGACATTATCCATGAATCCTCCCTGTGCACTACCACATCTGACGGTATCCATGATCCTCCCTGTGCACTACCACATCTGACATTATCCATGATCCTCCTTGTGCACTACCACATCTGACGGTATCCATGATCCTCCTTGTGCACTACCACATCTGACGTTAACCATGAATCCTTCCTGTGCACTACCACATCTGACGTTATCCATGATCCTCCATGTGCACTACCACATCTGACGGTAGCCATGATCCTCCATGTGCACTACCACATCTGACGGTATCCATGATCCTCCTTGTGCACTACCACATCTGACGTTAACCATGAATCCTTCCTGTGCACTACCACATCTGACGTTATCCATGAATCCTCCCTGTGCACTACCACATCTGACGTTATCCATGAATCTTCCCTGTACACTACCACATCTGACGGTATCCATGATCCTCCCTGTGCACTACCACATCTGACATTATCCATGATCCTCCTTGTACACTACCACATCTGACGGTATCCATGATCCTCCTTGTGCACTACCACATCTGACGTTAACCATGAATCCTTCCTGTGCACTACCACATCTGACGTTATCCATGATCCTCCATGTGCACTACCACATCTGACGGTAGCCATGATCCTCCCTGTGCACTACCACATCTGACGGTAGCCATGATCCTCCCTGTGCACTACCACATCTGACGGTAGCCATGATCCTCCCTGTGCACTACCACATCTGACGTTATCCATGATCCTCCTTGTGCACTACCACATCTGACGGTAGCCATGATCCTCCCTGTGCACTACCACATCTGACGTTATCCATGGTCCTCCTTGTGCACTACCACATCTGACGTTATCCATGATCCTCCTTGTGCTCTACCACATCTGACGTTATCCATGATCCTCCTTGTGCACTACCACATCTGACGGTATCCATGATCCTCCCTGTGCACTACCACATCTGACGTTATCCATGATCCTCCTTGTGCTCTACCACATCTGACGTTATCCATGATCCTCCTTGTGCACTACCACATCTGACGGTATCCATGATCCTCCCTGTGCACTACCACATCTGACGTTATCCATGATCACTATCACTCTATGATCCCCCTGTGCACTAAAAAAGTATTTTTTGGTACTTCGGAATAATAACATTCTCTTATTGTTATTTGAGGTAAGCTGTATACTAGCAAATAAAAGAATAAAGGAATCTCTGCCCTGACAAGTTTGAGCAGCCTTCCACTCACATACACACTATCCACTAATTGTGTGATAGGAAACAAATAAGATAAAAAAAAAATAATAAGTGGAAATGGCGCTAACAACTTATTGCACTAGATGGTACATAACAGGAAAGGTATAAAACCTGCTAAATATATAAGCACAAGTCCCCGAAAGAATACTGACAAAACAGTCTATATCTCCAGAGTAGATGTAAATTCCTGGAATCTTTTCCACCGTTGGTCCACACATGAAAAAAAAAAAAGAATCACATCATAGCGTAACTTCTTCTATATTCACTGATATCATATAGACACTTTTATACCACTCATGTGAATTAAATCTTTAGAATATTAACACCATGTGATTCAAATCCATCCCCTTTGGATATCAAACTTACAAGAAATGAGTATAAAATCAGCCTGTCACAGAAGTATTTGGAAGAGTCTCCTCTTAATTGTTCAGATCAGTATTCTTAACCAGACTTCTTACATGGAGTACCGAAAAAGACAGAGGCTAACAATAGTGCAGTATCCCAGATAAAAAACAAATTAATGCACAAAACTACATAGGTAAAAACATAATAAAATCCATCCATAAGAGAAACAGGCGCGCTGTTCACGTTGGACCCTTACCGCATTCTAGATGGAAATAAGCACGTAGAAATAAGTGAATGTCCCGTTCCATAGACCGGGTAGCCCTGTATACTAGCACTGCAACTTCCTATGTAATTACACGTAAGATAACGCACGTTATATGTTTTCACGTGAAGCTGTGCGTTCACAGGTTGTTTGCGTTAATACTCATATCCTGACATTATAGCGTATTCAACAGGATTGTTTTCACTTCCTGGGCCAAATTAGGAACCGGAAACTACATCTTACTGGCGAGAAAAAGTATCCTGCTAATGAGGATATTGGTGAATTTGTCTCAAACTCCAAGTGGAGGCTTCACTCTGGCAAGCCTAGCTGGAGAACCCCAAGCGCTCCCTAGCTTCAAATTCTCCCTGAACAATGCTCTTGGCATTGTCTACTGATAATTCATAGGAGACGGAGGAGGAAATCTGGACTTTTGCTCGTTCCTTAACAAGAAACAATGAATGTTTCATAAAGAAGAAGTTAATGGTCACAAAGTAAATATGTCTGCACTTCGATGTGATCACCATGAGGTTGTGAACACGTCTTGTGGGGTTAAGAGGACACATGGGACTTTTGAAGATGGCGATTACTCTTCATAAAGCAGCTGCGGTACAAATTTTCATCTACACTACTCGCCTGCATTTTGAAGACTTGGAAACTGGCACAGATAGAGCAGTATTATGGTGTGTTGTGAGAGTATTAGGTTTAGCGCTTTTCCCACACCTGCTGGTTGGTTTGCTGGTGGCAGCCTTATGAACCAGCCTGGCACACTTGACATCTCTGTGGGATCCTAATGCCCATCCTGATCTGAAAGGACTACAAATGTAGTAAATGCAGTATAGAGTGTCATTCCTCCTGTCCTATCACACCATGGATTGCTTAAAGCCTGATGGAAGAACTTTTACAATTACAACCACTAGTCCGAAGCATTATTGCCTATGTCATGCGTACTCCTGTGTGTCTCTGTCGAGGGCACAGATTTAGTTCTCTTTGTTACTGTTTTGTTCTGGGATTTGCACTGTGGTCTTTCTGTTCACAGACAGTAACCTTACAGAGCTACTGCTTCTAAGATTCTCTGTTATGGTGTTTTGCAGAGTCCTTTGTGGATTCTGATTGTCCCTGCGGCCAATGTCGACAGGGTAAATGCAGACATATCCATGCTGCCTACATGGTTAAAATGTAGACATTGTGATTGTCCACAGTAGTAATGTTGACATTGTCGACATTAAACAAGTAATGCCGGCACTCCTGGCAGCTGCACAGTCGTCGCACCCGCTGGCACAAGACACTTATAAAAACATCCAAACAGTAATAAAACGACCCCTCCTTCCTCCCAAGACACCTTAAAACTTGTGCTGGCTGTCAGCTTGCGGCAATACAGCACACAAAGGGTTTAAAAAAAAAACGAAGAAAAAAAAAATATATATATAGCGTGTCTCCTCTCCCCAATCAGATTAACCCTAGTGCAGGTACTAGCAAAATCGGGGGGACAGAAAGAGTGGGGTACGCCCGAGTTTACTACAACCAGCAGTAGGCTTAGCCAGCTGGTGTTGGTCAGCACGGAGCTGGATTTCCTTGGGAGTTGGGGTCCGTATGAAAAAAAATAATAGTTTTTACACTTAATCAGACCCCGAATGATTACGCCACTTGAGACTACAAAATGTGATCTTTACATTCAGAGGTAGTTAGGAAGGAATCACATGGTAGACGAATGGCTGGATGGCTTCTTGAGTGCCCCTTTAGTTTAGTTTATTTTTTTTCTCTTTTGCCTCCTTGTGGCCCAAAAACCCTGCCCATTGGCATATGACTGTGATGTATTCTTCAGAAATGTTACTCCATTGATGTGATTATGCTTGTGTACCATTTGCCTCTGTAGTAAAATCATTATTAAAACAGAAATCTATTCCAAATTAAATATTTCGTAACACTTGCGATTATAAATGAGCATTCTCCACTTAAATACATTTTCAGTGACATTTATGAATCCTACCTTTGCTGCTCCGAACATACAAAATGCACCAGTCCCAGAAATATACACAATTCTGCTATAAATTTATAGAGTACATGCCAGACTTAGTGTCATTGTTACATTTTCATTATGCGCTGCTGCATGTTCTGTTTCTCGTTCAATACATCTCATGGATCTTGCACATCTTTTCTGCAAGCCTGGAGGCAGAAATATTTTCTTCATATGATTTTAGCTTTTGAATTTATACATAGACAATAGTCCAGTATTTTAGCACATACACTTCTGATGCTACAAAGTAAACTCCAGTGTAAGCATTGCAAATTATTACAATAAATATGCAAACACTGCTATAAATATTGCATAGTCGTCGCTCAATGAGTTATAAATTGTACCTTGAAACATCTTAACTTTACTCATTTGATGGTAATGTGTTGATCTTTCACAATAGTCTTTATTTGAAAAATAAACTTCTTACAGGGAAACATTAATTTCCATATATTTATTTTATTCCCAGCAGATGGACATAACAGCAGAAATACCTCGAGGGACCGTATAATTTTGTCTCCAGATTGTGAACTTAAAGATAACTACATCACACGAGATTCTCCAGGACAAAATCCTATTACCCCAGTACATCCAGTACTTGACAGTGCAGTTATGTCATCTGATCCCTTTAATCATGGGATGGAATGTTATCCTGAAAACTCAGATATTGGTACATTTATTACAGCTCTTAGAGTAGATGAAATATTTCCCTGTTCTATAGATGCCCCATGTTTTACACAGCATATCACCCAGCAGCCAGCTAAGCCTGTTGAGAAGCCATTTTCATGTTCTGAGTGTGGAAAATGTTTTACACAGAAATCAAATTTTCTTATACATCAGAGAAGTCACACAGGTGAGAAACCGTTTCCATGTTCAGAATGTGGGAAATGTTTTACGCAGAAATCGGATCTTATTGTACATCAGAGAAGTCACACAGGTGAGAAGCCTTTTCCATGTTCTGAGTGTGGAAAATATTTTACCCGCAAATCAGGTCTTGTTATACATCAGAGACTTCACACAGGTGAGAAACCATTTCCATGTTCTGAGTGTGGGAAATGTTTTACAGATAAGTCAGCTCTTGTTCTGCATCAGAGAACTCACACAGGTGCAAAACCATTTTCATGTTCTGAGTGTGGGAGATGTTTTACACATAAATCACATCTTGTTAAACATAAGAAAATTCACACAGGTGAGAAGTCATTTTCATGTTCTTAGTGTGCGTAATGTTGTACAAATAATGTCTTGATAAACATCAGAGCATTCACACATGGGAGAATCCATTTTCATGTTCTCTGTGTTTGAAATGACAAATCAGATCTAGTTAATTATACATTATTCACACTTACACAGGTGAAACTTTGCGTGTTTGGAAGTGGAAAGTATTTTATCTGAGAAACAAATCTCATTAAGCATAGTATTCATCCTGACATTGGTTCCTTCTTAACCTCTCCTCACATTTCTTGTTCGTGAAATAAAGGGTTGAGCTGGTGTTGTTTGTATTACTGTTCTTTTTCTATTATTATTGTTATCCATTTTGTATGATCATAGCCACTCATTGAGTTGATGGCAGCTTGGGTAGTAGTTTTTAGATCACCACTTGTATAGACTGTAGGAAGGGTGCAGTCCCAGTATGTGTGTTTTTTGTGTCTTTAAAAAGACAGTGCTCTCATTCTCTCTACTTCTCTTTCTTGAGAAAAAAAAGTGATGCTTTGTTGTATATACTAATATGTTACATTGCTACATTGTAATATCTTGTCCTTTAATTTTTCTACTTCCTGTATACATATTTGACAATACATTTTAATGGCTAATTCCAACAATATTGGGTTTAATTCAGAGTTGTCAAAGCCAGTTCCCTGTGAACTAATTATGAAAGGGAAGTTCAGGGAGAGGGTCTTTGACAATCCCAAACAAGACTTGTCAGATCAGGAGCAAGGATCCTTTGCTCAGAACCGCTGGACATGTCGGGGGCGGGGCCTGCCGAATTGCTCAAACAAGGATAGCATTTCAAATTTTATCTCGCCTAAAGCTACTTACTAAATGTTTAATCATAGGTGAAATTTGCCATTAAGACCTAAAGAGGGACTATCCTTATTTTTTATTTTTGTTTGGATGTTAACATTCAGAAATAAATGTGTAAAACTTTTTTGTTGTAGGATGGCACCTAGTTTTATGATAAAGCTATTAAGTACATTTGCCCAATTACTTTGTGTCTGTACCAGGGTAATGATGATTGGATAGAAGAGAACTATTTATTAGTTTATGTAGCTTCCCAGGCTTTATATATCATCCCTAAAATGGGGAGCATCCTGTGTCTAACAGAGTAGGTGGACAGAGGGCATGAACATAACTGAGCATGCAAGGATACACGGGTAAGCATTTGGTTCCTTGGACTCTATGTTGACTATGGTGGGGAAGGGGTTAAATCCTTTAAGAAGAGTGAGAGACTGTTTGGATGAATAAAAGTATTTTTAGGAGAATATTATTTTTGAAAATTTGATTCCTCCATAGCTCCAAAAAAAATGAGAAAATCACAGTTAGATTCGTCTAGTTGTAGTGGCAAAGTTAAATTGATATGAAGAATTGAGATCTTGTGATATGATAATGCCCAGATTTTTTATATAAAATGCTCTTCATTTTATTGGGAACACAGAGGCTAGGTGTTTGTCCTCTGTATTGGCCGGTATTTAAAACCTCAGATTTGCCTACATATAACTCAGAATGGAGAGAATAGCATGGAAAGGATATTCTAGGATTATTTGCCAAAGCAAAATAAAAAATGGAAGGGTTAAATTATAATAAGGTTTGTTTATTTTTGATACACAACACCTTAGAGGTGACCTAATTAATATATAGAAATTATATTTGAGGTCAATAAAAAGAATTAGCAGGCTCATCAAGTTGTATGTCCATACAAATAATGTGTAATGAATGCAATGAAAGTAAAGTAAATTTGGAGGTTATGGATATAAAATAAAATTGATTTAAAAAAATAATATAAATAAATATAAATTAATAGTAAGTATAAAGTGATTAGGTTGGTAAATTAATCAATGATAAAAGAAGGTACAAAAGTGAGTTATGTAGTAGAAATATATAAGCGTATATTTAAAGGTAACAAAAAAAAGAGGAGTGGCTTGGCGCCCAATCCCTGGTAGATGCCTTCATCGTGCTCTGCCTGTGGATTTTGTTTTAACTGCTCAACAGCTTCCCATGAAGGTACTTATTAGTCTTCCTGGACCAAGATAGCTGCATATCCAGAACTGGGCCATCCTCCCGCCATCTGGATTACAACCGCTTGTTCGTCCGCTCCCTACTAGTCCACAGCTGACTTTGGTCGCCTTACCAGATAGAACAGGGAGAGCCCAAACAACTACATTGGGGACCACTACGAAACCATGGGGTCCCAGTGTGCCAGTCCTAACCAATCATCCAGTAGGACCTACTACGGGGAGGGCTTTTCCACATGTTCACTAAGAGTACAACCCACTGATCTGCTCAGCTCCCCAGTGCCTCCTTAATTCCCCTACAGCACATCCGTTAAAATAGGCAGCCTGATAGCCACGCAGTTTGGGGCTTACCTGATCAAAGATCCTGCAACTGCTAACAGACATTAAAAGCGCCTGTGTCCTCCAGCCGAAGGGGCTCTGACTGCGCCACCTGTCTCGGTGCTATCTGATACAGCCCCATCAAAACACCTCCACAGACACCGCAGAGTTTGAGATCGCTCATAAAAACTCCCTCCGGCATTAAATAAGTTCCATTCCACCTGGGACATGAACCTGTTTTAAAATTTGATCCTGAGTCATGGTAGTGGAATAACCTTCAGTAACTTCACAAAATATTCTACTCAAACCAGGCAACCTTGTCACAAAATGACTAGAGCAAAGACATCAGTAGCTGGTGGTCTCCTGCATTACCTTACTGAACAGAAACCTCCCTCCAGGGCTAAAAATAGGAACCTGAATCACCCCATGAAACACACACTCGAAACCTGAAGATGACAATCTTACCCCCTTTACGCACAGAGACTTTCTATTCTTCCTTAATGAGATGAAAGATTTGAAGAAAATCTGTGCCTGCCCTGCATGTAATGAAAGAATACATTGTAGTAAAAGAAAGTAGAACAGGCCAATGAGGTGGTGATACACCAACAAATTTTCGAGATTGATTTTCAAAACGTGCTAGGATATCACACACCTACACCCAAAAAATACTAGAACAATAGGGCTTGGTGTAATAAATTGAGGATCAGGGGGTTCCCTGAGAAATTCAAACCTACCCACCAAGACTCTACCTGTCTTCTCCCAGAAGACCATCTCTTCCTTGATCGTTCTCACTGTGCGCTGAAACCCTGGTCTCAGGACCCATCTCAGCCTAGAGATGTCATTCTGAGAATGCATTATTTCACTGCAAATTAAACCATCCTGCGATAAGCACGTAAGCTGCCGGTGATCATCTTTAATAATACTAGCTTGTAGATTTTCCCTGGACATCTCACCCACAACCTTAGCCAGAAGGAGAGAATTAAAGCCTGTCACAACTATGCTAAGGACACACAATATAAGTACAGGAGGGGGTATACCGCCCAATCCCTGGAAGCACAGACCCTATTTCCCAAATTTGGCATCACTACGGACTATGACCGCCCTGTCAAATTTAGTGGCCTTGTACTTACTTGTGGTTTTTACTTTTACTACTTACGTTTGTAAACCTGGGGAACTACATTAGAGCGCCCCCACTTTTCAATAGTTGAATTCTCGAATGTTTACATTCTTTTTATACCAGCTATAATTTTTCCTTCTAATAACCATTTTTTTAAGAGGTATTATTTATTTGAGAAGTACCATTTGTTATATAATTCTTAATTACTGGCTGTTACAGAATATTTTTGTATTACTAATTGTTTGTTATGAAAGCACTGTATTTAGTAATGTTCATGCTGTTGCCTCTACCTACCTAGAGCAACCATCTGCCCCCCCCCCCCCCATGCCTGGTACCCCACTGCTTCACTTACAGTTATTCATCAGTTGTTAGTAGTCGCGGCGGCCGCGGGCACCACCGCGACTCTCCTTACCTTCCTGCTGGCGTCCCGGCCGTCGCTATGGCGACCGGGACGTCACTTCCGGCTTTGGCGTCCCGGTTGTCTGGGCAACAGCCGGGACGCAAGGGATCCTCTGCCGCCGTGCCAGGCCAGCTGATTAACAGCCGGGCGCGCGCGCTATAGTCAGTTTAGCCAATCATGGCTATCTATTATCAGCTGTTCGGGGCACATTAGTAGATATTATGCAGTGGAACACTGCATTCCTACTGGCCATTTGCACTCCTGCCATTAGGCAAAACCTGTGACTACTCTAAGACCTAGTCCTGATTGGTGCCTGGTACTACTTATCTGTCCATAGGATGTTGTTCCAGAACTGTAATGGCTTTTTTAGATGTTGTTTGCCAAACTCTAGTCTGGTTTTCCTGTTTTTGTGGCTCACCAATGGTTTACATCTTGTGGTGAGGTCTGAGCCTCACTGCCGGTTATAGCGTCCTGTTTACGGTTCTGCTGCCTGCTACTCTATCTCTGTGCCTGGTGTTTAACCTAAGATAGATTTCCTGTGTATGACCCTTGCTTGTTCCTGGACTTTGAACCTGTGCTTCTGACCCTGACCAATTGCCTGAAACCGGATTTTGATTCTCTGCTAGTGCCCCCTGAACTTACGCCAGTCCCTGGATTCCGAACCTGTGCCTGTGACCTCTGACCTTGGTTTGTTCTGTGGATACGCTGTCTGCTGCCGGCACCGACCCTGCCTGAACCTCACGCTGCTGTCCGCCATAATACTCTACTCCTGGGTTCTCCTTAGCCGGTACACAACTCTCAACCCTCTGTTAGCCTGCAGCCAAGTCTGTCCCCACCACAAGGGGCTCCAGTGAACACCAGGCTTTTGTACCGGCTGGAGGAGTTCCTAACATTAGTATTGAACCCCGCTTTTTTTTTGTTTTCCTTTCTTGAACTCCTATCCCTCCAATCGAGACTTCCCATAGCCACCCCTGCCAATGGGCATTCTGCCTTCTAGCTGACCTATCTGCTACACTACAATATAGTTTCCCTCCCCATTCTCGGCACTAATGGCCTTGGTCGACTCCTCTGCCCTATAGTGATGGCATCCCAATGATTCCCTCCTCCATAACAATGAAAATGTATCCAAGCTTAAAACCCTTATTGCAAAATACTTTTAACTTAAAGACCTCCCTGACATATCACCGTCTACCCCTTAGACCGCCCACACGGTCCTTTGGTATAGCTGGGAAATTCCTGAATGGCATCCTGGCCCTTAATGCTGACGGTTCAGCTAAAGTCTTAATGGCATTCCTTCGAATCGGGTGTTTATCCATAATGTCTTCAGACAGGGAAGTCCCTGGTTATTGACGCACTTGTGTCTCATATCCGGTCTAACCCCGACATCCAGGGAGCTTGAAACTTCAAAATTTCACTTTTCATGTATGACATATTACTCTAATTGACCCAGTTGAGAATCTTTCTGCCCAGCCTCTTAAAAATCATGCAAATATATAGCGATCTGTCCAGCTACATAATTTTTTTTAAATCAGAGGGTATGCTGCTTCATGTCTCTCTTCAGGATGCAGAAATCCTCAAAACAAACTTTAAGTGGCAGTCTAGAACGATAAAGTATCTAGGGGTTAAATGTATCAAGCTGAGAGTTTCCAGCGGGTTTGAAAAGTGGAGAATATTGCCTATAGCAACCAATCAGTTTCTAGTTATCATTTAATTAGTATATTCTACCAAATGGTAGCTAGAAAATGATTGCCTGCTATAGGCAACATCTCCACTTTTCATACCCGTCGGAAACTCGCAGCTTGATATATTTACCCCTAGGAGTCTTTCTCACAAATCCCGCTACAATTTGCTATTCAAAGAAAACTTCCCGCAACTTTTTTGCAAATGAAAGCTGAACAGACCTCCTGGAGTCACCTTATCTCCTGGCTTGATAGGATCATAGCTGTAAAAATGACCCTATGGCTTTATCTCTTTCAAACTCTCCTGGTGACTGTCCCCCCTCTCCCTATTAAACAATGGCCAACATCCAAATAGGCCACACTGGTTTCATCTGGAACAGGCCCCCGAGATTTTCAGCCAAGGGTTGGCTAAGCAGGGGGGCATATGCTCCATAATAGGCTACCTTGGGCTGGGTCACTGGGCTACCTGCATTTTATTCCTTTAAAATGTTTCTGATAGGCTGCTGAGCTGAGCCCCCATCCCCAGGGCTAAAATTTGCCAGCCAGTCCCGGTTTCAGGTAACATACTGAAGGGGACTTGCAGATATGATACTTTTCTGGCATTACATTTTTCTCAAGTGACCATGTCCTACACCCCTAGGTTTAAATCAGCCTGATCTAACATTCCTATGGGGCCTACCCTAAAATCAAGGGTCATCCGCTACCAAACACTTAAATTTTCAACCAAGCTCTGGAACTTATACTTGTTGAAACTGAAGATCACTTCTCCTCTCTCTCCCTTGACTCTCATCTGGGACAACCCTGCTTTCCTCCCTGGGGACGTCTATGGGCAGTTTCTGTAATTTTATCCAAGCTGATAAATTTCCCGTTAATTTCTGTAGACATGGTTAGTGACTATCCCTGATGGAACATCAACAAATTTGAGCCTATGTACATTCTTGCAATTATGGCATTTCTTGCATTCCTCTACCCCTGACCACCAATCTATGAGATCTTACCCCATTTAAGAATATCTGTGCACACTATCCAAAGAGCAGGGGTATGATGTCCCAAATTAATGGTGTTCTACTTGGCGCAGCCCTACTTTCACAGATTTACCATGAGGTGGAAAGGGAAAAGAACTTTGGCCCCCCTCACTGGCTGATGCAGCCCAAAATGATATCCTTATATGGGGGCTGGCATGCAATTAACTGGTACATCTAGGTGTATTGTTGACAAGATGCTGTTCGCCAGCATGTAAGGAAGGGTTGTGTCAGAACCCAATAAGTAACATATAGATTAGTAATAAGGCACACTTACAGTGTAACATTAGGTCTTTTTATCAGAAGGGAAAGATTTGTGCAGAAGATCCTCTAACAATTACTAGCCCTCAGTCAAGATTAATACACAGGTAAGATGATTTGTATTAGAAAACTTTAATCAGAATAAAAACATGCTACTTACCTAACCAAAATGTATGTTATGTTCTGTTTACAGGGGTGTCAACTTTTTGCTGGGTGAGCTCAGAGGTGCCCAAATGGTTCACTTGTACTCAGTAATTTGTAAAACCTGTACCAACCATTTGATTTATCACAGCAGATATAGATACACCAGTGGGCCCCCCCCTCTTAGCCGTACATTCCCCCCTCACAGTAAATGCTCTGCTCCCCCCACTCCTCTATCACTTTATATACTCTGTTGCCCCGCCCCCCACCCCCTTATCAGAGTAAATGCCCCACTTACCCATTCTTCACACATGCAACAGCTCCTGGTCACTGATAGACAGGGACTGGGCGGCGGGCGGTGATGATATCACTGTGCTGCACGCTACCAGTGACCGGGAGCCGCCGCATCGTGCGGAGGGAGACATGCGGTCAGACTAAGAGGCCCGGACAGACCATGGGGCCCCCTAGTCTCTCCGGGCCCCCCACAGCTGTATCGGCCGTACCCCCTGATGGCAGCCCTGGGTGCAGGTAAAAGAAAACAGTTAAATATATTACATTCAAAAAAAGTAATTCCAGTCTCTAATTTTTCCGTTTCAATGCTTAAATAACACTACAAACCATTTGTAGTTTTTAATATATGATTCTTGAGTGATTGTTTTTAATGTAACCAGTTTTTATTTAGTACCAACAACGACTTTACAACAAAACAGCATTTCCAAATCTGTATAAAGAAGTACTACAATTTTTGCATAAGAATCAATAATGATACAAAAAAATAAACAATGATGGGGAATGGTTTGGGTACAGCAAAGATGGGGAAAAGCAGCAAACTCTCCAATCAAGGTATCATTCAATTTTTTTTACTTAATACCTTAAGATATCTTTAGTTTGGATAATGTGAAATACAACCAATTAACAATATACCCTTTACATAAAGCAAAACTGTCTATATGTCTCCTTATTCATCTTAAAAGTGTCCCAAGTATATCTTAAACTGTACTTGCAGAATTCTGACTCCTTAAATTCCAGCCAGTAAAACCAAGTTGCGATGAATTTGGAATATCTATCCAATGCTGAAAGAGTATTAGCTTTGAGTTATATATAATCTTAGCTTGTGTCTCTTTAAGAACCAATCTTATACTAACATTTCACCTAGAACAGTGTGTGTAGTATTTTTAATCACGTTGCTTTGTGCAGGACGTTCTGGGCCTCATTTAGAGTCGGACGCAAAGTCCGTTTCAGGGGCATCCCGCACATTTCCACTGACGGACATGCGCAGTAAGCAAGTTCCCTGCAGTTCTTTCTGCTTTTCAGTTTCACGTACTCGTACTGAGACAGCTTGTGTCTCAGTACGAGGGAAAGGACGGAACACAGAGTTATGTAGGCGTGACCATTAATAATTTAGATACTATGGGTGTCTACCCGCAAAAACTACCCTAGTCGGATCAAGACGCGTGCGGAACACATGTCAAAAAGACAGAAAAAGTGCGTCAGGATTTAGGTGGTGCAAGTAGTTAGCTAGCTGCAGGAACTGGTCGCAGCTCGGTAGGGTATTACGAGTGGGACGCAACTGGGGTTGCATGCCACTGGTAATACTCTACCAAGCTGTGGCACACTCCCACTCCTGCTCTTTCATGTACGTCTTAGACACACATTGCCTCCGAATATAAATGAGGCCCTCTGTGCTTCTTTGCACTCTCAGCACAAAATGCATCCAAGAATATTCCAGCTATGAGAAACTTGGCTAATTGCCTTCTTGTTAGTTTAGTTTATATACCAGGACCTTAGAAAAAGTTCTTCAGCCTCAACCTTGGACATGAATGTGCCAGACCGCTGTGATTGACCATCGCCTCTCAGGAGCAATTATGGTGAATATTCCCTGAATTTAGAAGTTTGATCTGATCTCATAATTGAAGCTTGTTTGCTATAAAAGCTGTGATCATGTTGTGTGTGCATGTATTGTATCACTTTAACTTTGCAACAAAACTTACCATGCTTCACGGTACATTAATGGCACTATGAGCAGGTTCCACTGAATCATTATACACTTGGGAAATTAAAATTATATTGATTGTTTCATTTGTGACTTTTTTTTGTTGTTACAGTGACTATTGGTATCACAATATCAGCTTAACAGAACAGATTTTTTTTATTTAGATCTGGATTCTGGACGTCACTGGCTTGTGAGTTGTTGAACAACCTTTCAACATCGATAATCCATCAGAACGTGATATATCTACATTTATGGGCATTGCCTTTTGCGGAACAGATAGTTGCAGCCATGTTGAGGTGGTTGTATGGGGTTGTCTGTATTGTGGTTTGAGAGACATGTTTGGTATCAGTAGCTGATGGGGAGTGCTGGTCCTCTATTACCATTTAGAGGCTCTTGGGGTTCCTATTGGTAAGTTAGCTCTCAGTTTAAAAACACATGAATGTATGACCCAGTACATATGTTTAGAGTTAGGACCACACTCTTAGCAGAAGCGCCGTGAAGTGGCTGGTGGCTTATCAACTTCCATTTCTGTAACATTGGTGGTTGTATGTCTGTAAGTGCTCCAAGACAAAGTCAAGGTCCTGTGAAGCCCTTGAAATGGAGCTGCAGACAGATCATGATCAGTTGACAATTCTAAAATAGTAAAGAAGTAGAAGTTGCTCAATTAATTTATAGGCTATAGCAGGTGCATGAAAGGGTGGCTTTATCCTGAAAGGAACAAACACACAGAGAGATCCCCCAGCACACTGCTATAGCCAGCAACAGATCTGCCATTTCTACTGTAGATAAAAATGCAAAAGTCTTAGTTGCACACATTTGCCCCTGCACTACAGGTCCCAGCATGCCAAGGCTGCCCTTAAGTGTTTGGGCATGCTGCCGCTTCTTGTACGACAAGCGTGACACAATACTAGATCCTAAAAGCTCCCGGTGCAAATGAGGTCTTACAGTAGTTCAGTCATATTTATAACATGGGGATTTCCCACGGATTCAACTCAGGGCTTGAGATCAAGCCTTGGGAAATCCCCATGTTATATATAAATATAATTGAAATGCTGCTAAGAGATCATTTACACTGGGATTTACTGCATTGCGTATGAGTTTTTAATTTATATTTTATTTATATTTTTTTATTTTGCCAAGCCAAGGATCCTTGAATTTATTACAGATGAAGAGTCTGGATCTCGGTGAAAAATATAGAGGGTGAATGAGGGATGTTCTGGGGTGTTTATATTTCAATTAAAACCAGTTTTACACTTGTGTCTGTGTTTTATTTACATTTTTCCTTGGTGCACTAAAGTTCATAGTGGGCCCTTGGTGCCAGGGCATGCTGGTACTTGTGGTTTTCCCAAATGCCATGGGTAGGCTGGTGGTACTACAAGTGCCAGCATGTCCAGACACTGTCAGCCTGGGCATGTTGTTACCTGTAGTGCACCAGGGACAAAATGGATTTATATATTTAAGCAATTAATATTACCCCATACCCACCGCCCCAGGAATGTAGGAAGAGCCCTAGTGTTATCAGCAGGGGCTGGTTAAACCTTGGGGGTTATAATGGCAGAGGGACCCCACGCTGTGGGTTTACCTACTATAGTGCTACCAGCCCAGGCTGGCAAAGCCTAGTGCTGGTAATAGTAAATCAGGGGGGAACCCACGCTTTCTGTCCTTCCGCTTTTGCTACGACCGGCGTACGCTGGCAGCACTAGGGTTAAGCTGTTTCGGAGGGGGGTTGGAGGTGGAACATCGTTTTTTTTTTCTCATATCAACATTTTGAATGTTACCATTGCAACCTTATAGACATTATGATAGTGTGTAGACATTTTACATGTCGACATTTTGATTGTGTAGAAATTATGTAGACATTTCATACCCAACCCCTTAAGAATACAGCCGATCATTGATGGACTATCTCAGTGATGTCCCTGTTCCTAGTGAATTGATAGGATGTATTTCTTATGGTTCACCCACTAAATGGCTGCATCAACTGTAAAGCTGTAATTCTTATAAAAACCATCCCACGTTTAGTATTATAATCTTTTATTCATAAAGCTCCACCATGTTACTCAGCGCTGTACATGACACAAATAACATAAAATTACATTAAAACAGAAGGTTAAAATTACTCAGCCTTACTGAGCTTACAATGGAAGGTGAGGGAGACAGCTGTCAGTGTCCTGTGTTCCGTGTTATCAACACCATTTAATTTGTCCAAACAGAGGTTCTTAGTATCTAGAAATGAGATGAGCAATTCATTTACCCAACCAGAGAATTGCTGGAGCCACTGGATGTCATTTATTAACTGGAAAAAATACAGCCGCACAAAGCACTTTGTAAAGAAATGTGCTTATTTATTGGCCTAGTGAATACATAGATGCATAAGCGCACTGCCTGTCACAGAGCGCACTCTTTTGTACGGTGATAATCGTTTTCACAATTACCACCGTTCCGACACCGAGGACTAATACAGTTAAATTACGAATGCGTGAAAACAAGCAGACGCTGTAGATCTCCGATCACAGCAGGAGGGTGACTGCAAGTTATTCCGACTACTCAGGTGTTCGTCAGTAGGTTTTCACATCATCGCAACCTGTATGACTTTTAATTTAAAGCGGCAATGTCACACTTAACCCGACATTGCCGCTTTAAATTTAAAGTCATACAGGTCGCGATGACGTGAAAACCTACTGACGGACACCCGAGTAGTCGGAGTACCCAACCCCTTTTGTGAGCTAAAAGGTAAATGTGTTTGTGTGTATGGTTTAGAGCAGGGCTGTCCAACCTGCGGGCCGCATGCGGCCCAGCACGCCTGTAAACGTGATGTCATCACGCCCAACATCCATTGCGGAGCGCAGCACAGAGGAGTCACCCGCGCGAGAAGAACAATCAGCAGCACAAAATTGGAGAAGAGGAGAGTAGAACAAGCCGATTAAAAGGTAAGTTAAGGGGGATTTTTTTTATTATTTCAAGGGACGCTGACAAGTGAATAAAAGTCACCTGGTCCTGGAGCATCATGGATCCCTGCTACATACTTCTACTTGTAATACTAATAGGGTATTATATATTATTCTCTTTGGCCCATTATTAGTTGTTATTCCTTAGCTAACATAGTGGTGTAATTAACAAAACAGGTCACAATTTGGGGTCACAGTGATGTATATGTCAGGTACCGCAGGCCTGGTCAGGGCACCCTGATATACAATGCCTGGCTTAAATGCACTTTATTGATATTGCATCAAAACAATACAAAAAGTGATTATTTTGCTGGAGGTAGCAAGAAATACAAGCTTCATTTTATCGATAATTTAAATTTTTATTCCTGTGAATGGTGTTGGAGGGAGGGGCCTAGTGCACGGCTTTGCCCGGGGGCCTATAATGCTGTTAAGACAGCCCTGGCAGTAACTCACAGCATTGTGAGATATGTGTTTGTCTGTCTGACATAAACCATAGCGGAGTATGGTGCTAATTAAGTCTTTTAAGACTCACTTTTTGCTTTTGAATGTTTTTAATAAATTTAGGTTTGTTCTCTTGGACGTGGATGAGGTCTTTGTTTTAGTACATCTAGGACCAGATTTACTAAACTGCGGGTTTGCAAAAGTGGAGATGTTGCCTATAGCAACCAATCAGATGCTACATATCATTTATTTAATATGATTCTACAAAATGACAGCTAGAATCTTATTGGTTGCTATAGGCAACATCTCCACTTTTCAAACCCACAATTTAGTAAATATACCCCTTAGACTTGTACCTTTCTTAATCCATATGCTGACAAATACTCTCCATCCAGGTCAGATCTATGGCCAGACCACATGAGTCCAACTCCTCCTTAATCAAACAATTTCCCAGCATAGGAAACCTTCCCTGAATATTGGGAGTATGAAGAATTAAATGAGTTCTAACAAGACAGACAGCCATCGGTTACCTATGTCACATGACATTAATGACACCATTTAATAAGTCTGTTATGTAAATAAAGAAGATTTAGTGATTAAACAAAACAAAAAAAGTCCTTAACTTTCTGACTCAACTCCAAAGGGAACGTGAGAGAGATTGCTGCTACCTAAGGAACAAGACATACGACAACTAAAGAGTTGCTGGATCCATTGTAAGTTATTTACCACCCTAAAAAGGCTCTATATACACCAGCTAAACCCGTCTATATGCACTCCTCACCCGGTGAACATCAGCTTTACAACTTGCCCTGCTAATAAAAAACTGCACGGTGCCTTAGTGGTTAGCACTTCTGCCTCACAGCACTGGGGTCACATGAGTTCGATTCCCGACTATGGCCTTATCTGTGAAGAGTTTGTATGTTCTCCCCGTGTTGGCCTGGGTTTCCTCCGGGTGCTCCGGTTTCCTCCCATACTCTAAAAACATACTGCTAGGTTAATTGGCTGCTATTAAATTGCCCTTAGTCTCTTTCGGTCTATGTGTGTGTATGTTAGAGAATTTAGATTGTAAGTTCCAATGGGGCAGGGACTGGTATGAAGGAGTTCTCTGTACAGCGCTGCAGAATTAGTGGCGCTATATAAATTGATGATGACGGATGAAGCCGATGCAACAAAATGTGCATGAATGATACTGCATTCAGCTAGAACACTTAGATCTGCTTAGATCCTACCATAAGCAGCACATATTTGCACCCCTGCTGATGCATCTTCACCCACTAAACCATCTGTGGACCTATATAAAAGGAGTTTATAGAAAAATAGCTGCATCGCATCATAGCATAAAGTTGTATTTGGAAGGTGGGGCCACATTTTTTGCTGCTTTGTAACTGACCCCCCAGTGAGATAGTGTCAGGTTACAGAATAATAAGAACATTACAGCGCATGACTAAACATAACATATTAGTGTCCCAGTTCCTACACAGAGGTCCTGATGCCAAGTTGGCCGCAGGTTTGTATCTACGCTCACATGCTGAGGCTCTTGCTATCCGTGAAAATCAGCATCTACGTACAAATGTGTGTATGGGAAAAGCACGATGATACGGTCTGTATTAAATCTGGTTGTAAAAGTTGAAATTTTTCTTTGACCCATAGGGTGCCCCATCCTAAGTTTCCAAGTACTCATATCCTAGGTTGGTAGCAGCAAAATTGGTGGAGCACAGTAGGGTCCGCTCGCTACTAGCACTAGGTTGTGGCCATACATTTTATGAATGGATTACATCGTAGTTCAGTGCGATTTGTGATGAGACACCACATGAGTCCTGCAGTGCCCCAACTAAAAAAAAAAAATACTTCTTTAACTTTGTTAGCCCAGGAGTGTTTGAGAAGAGCCCTAGTGCTTTCAGCACAGGGCTGTCTTCTTTTGGTGAGAAACAGGGTCGTCCATATTTTTGTGGGCTCAATTCTCATAGGGCTGGTTGACATGACAGAGGGACGGCTGCCTTTTCAAGGGGACCCTATGCTGCTTATCCTCCCGAGTGTGCCGCTACAAGCTGTGAGCTACATTTTTGGAAAGGAGGGTATTTTTGTTAAAACACTGCAAAGGTCCATATTTGCACCAGACCTCAAAAGATATGCCTACTGAGAGGTACAGGTGCTGGGGGCATTTGCCCCCAGGTCAGTCCATAGTGGGCTATCTTGGGCTGGGTTACCTGCATATTTTTTCTTTTAAAATGTTCCTAATGGGCTGCCGAGTCTCCCCCCTTCCCCCCAGGCTAACATTTGCCAGCCAGCACCTTGACAGGTGTATCTTCAGGCCTGCATCCAACAGCATTTACATTTTCACGCCCCTTCTCCTCTTCCTTTCCACTTCTCCGGCCGTAAGGAAGCACAAGTGTCAGATGCACACACGTCTGCAATCACACACGTGTGACCATTGTAGTCATGCACTGTGCAAATGTGCACATTTTATGCTACGAACAACAGGCATAAGTCTCACTCTGCATCAGCCCCTATAACTGTAGCCAACTGGCATGATTATACAGTAGGACATTATATATAGCACAATATGATCTTGTTATTATTGTGGCAAGTGATGCCAATATATAATATACTAAGGAAAATACTATGCGCAATCTGCTCCAGTATTATGTGGGTGACATACATACCTATGTCTGTAGATGGTAATTGCTGCCTTCCATACCTCAGCGATGTTAACATACCTTTGAGTATAGACTCTGTAAATGTATCCATTTCTATTATTTTCAAATTTGCATTAATAAAATTAACTGTTTTTTCAAAATTCAGAGTATTGCAGCAGCCCTGTTTTATGTCCATCAGCTCATGGAAATGGATTTTCTTCTGTGTGACTTTTCTGATGGACAAGAAGATTTGACTTAAGTGTAAAACATTTCCCACATTCTGAACATGCAAAAGGTTTCTCACCCGTGTGATTTCTCTGGTGTTTAACAAGATTTGATTTTTGTGTAAACCATTTCCCACACTCGGAACATGAAAATGGTTTCTCACCTGTGTGAGTTCTCCAATGCTGAACAAGACTTGATTTCTGTGTAAAACATTTTCCACACTGATCACATGAAAATGGTCTCTCACCCGTGTGAATTCTCTGATGTCTAATAAGTTCTGATTTCCGTGTAAAACATTTCCCACACTCAGAACATGAAAAAGGTTTCTCGGCTGTGTGGGTTCTTTGATGTCCAACAAAGATTGAATGATGAACAAAACATTTGCCGCAGTCAGGACATGGAAACATTTCATCACTTGTATGAGCTGTACCACGTGTAACAATATCCGAATTATCATAATTAGAGGGGTAAGATGATATATCTGCACTGTCAAATACTGGATGTATATTTAGGGTAATGGGGTCTTCTCCTGGATAATCTTGTGATAGGTTATCTTCTGTTTTAAAATCTGAAGATAAAAGTAGATTTCCCTCCGAGGTATTCCTGGATTTGCGCCCATCTGCTGGAAATAAAAATAATGTATGGAGATAGCAATCTTATTTTACATTAGGGACAGGTTATAATGCCCCGACATTTTCATGCTAGGAATTCAGGACTGTTTAAGCTCAGTTAAATTTCAATTTGAAAAATGTGAACACATCATTAAAATTATAACTGTGCATGTAGTAAATGCGACTTGTTTGTTGAACATCGGCTTAAAATATGATATAACCGCATTACATAGACTCTGCCGCAGGGACATACAGATTGCACAGTCTCATTGGACAACTCTACCCAAAATGCAGGACTGGGCAGTAATATTTCCCAGGCACACACATAACCCAGCCAACATCATCGGACAGGGAGCCTCATTAGCCAATGACATTGTCCAACCACAATGCTCATACAGACACTGTCCTCACAAAACCACCGGAGTCTTCAAAGCAGAGTAGGCATTGCTAAATTACCAGCAAGTCCTGGCCATGGGGTTATACTATACAAAAGTTCTTCAGTTGGGTACATAGGTAGCAAAAGAAAACCGTGAAACAGCCTCTAGCGTAGCTCAAAAGCCGCAGTCATATTACTAATTTAGGCTATAGCAGCACAGCTAAAGAGTATAGCAGAGTACAGAAAAGAGGAAAATCGCAACATGGAATGAGGATGGCACAGATCAGAGTAGAACATAAGGACTGAGTAGGAGAACGGAGCAGGGTACAAACGGCAACAGCAGAAAGAGGAAGAAGCATAAGGGTAGAGCAGGATACAGAGACAGGTCAGAAGATGAAGTGTACAGAGC
This sequence comes from Mixophyes fleayi, assembly GCF_038048845.1. NCBI lineage: Eukaryota > Metazoa > Chordata > Amphibia > Anura > Limnodynastidae > Mixophyes > Mixophyes fleayi. The sequence continues at coordinate 218,188,510 of NC_134407.1, read as the reverse complement.
ACCAAAACACAGATCTGAATGAGCTATTGTGTGATGTCGGGGTTGTGATTATAGTTCTGTACGAGAAGGTGAAGTGTGTGTGAGCTTAGGCCGAGGGGAATTACTTGCTTTAGTACTGTAGTGCTAGTATACACTTACCTTTACCTCATTAGTTTGTTCTGACAGAGGAGAGTGTACAGTAAGATTGTAGTGACTGAACAAGGAGAATATCTCACTCTTTTCTGTAATAAGTGTTTATTACTCACCTGTGCTGATATCTGTAGGGATTTCCTCCTCCTTACACTGCTGATCACCCCTCACATACATCTCTTCTTCTCCCTCTATAATTGCTACTGTAATATCAGTCAGGAAGTCCTGAAGAGGCAGAAAACAATAAAAATCATATTGAATACTATCCGATAGAATAACTTGGGATAAAAATGAATAATATCAGTGTATATGAGCCATACAGCTTTCTTCTTTTTAATATAGTGAACAATCACTTCGGCATTTGGTGAGACCCTAAATTCCATCTACCTGATACTCCTGTGTGATGCTGTATTTTTCCTCTGTACAATTCTGTGAATAAAGAGGACGGGGACATCTCTCTGGGGTATTTCTGTTACTGGATCCATCTGTAGGACAGACACAGTGACCGATACATTGTATATATGTGATTATCAGATGATGTGTATATCTAGTTGGCCCTGTAAACTTCTCTCTCCTTTATAATAAATTAAAGTCTCCTCTTACCCCATGACATGAGGGTCTGGTGATTCTCCATCATCACGTCCTTGTACAGACCCTTGTGTCCTTCTAAATACTCCCACTCCTCCATGGAGAAATAGACAGTGACATCCTCACACCTTATAGGAACCTGACACACACAATGATACAGTCATCACACAGACACATCCCCTGGTGTTACTGTATAATGTCCCATTCCCAGCAGTCACCTCTCCAGTCAGCAGCTGAATGATCTTGTTAGTGAGTTCTAGAATCCTCTGGTCTTTGTCTCTCTCATGTATCAGTGAGTGAGGTGGAGGCACCCTGATGGGGCTCTGAGTCCTGCTCAATCCTCCTGACACACAGGGACGGCTCCCGAGTGTCATACACTCACCAGATGTCTTCTTCACTACGGTGTAATCCTGTAGATTGAGAAAATCCATCAAAAGCTAAATGAAGCTACATCTATTTAGAATTTATTTTAGAGGTTAATTGCGCAAACTATACAAGAAGAGTCTATTTTACAAATTCAACCCCAATCCTATATATAACCATTTTTTTTTATACATATAGGAAAGTCAACTGTATATAGCACTTGCGTCTCCTGCAGCTTCTGACATACGCAGTGTGCCGGCTGCTCTGAGGTCTACAGTCTGCCCCCACAATGCATCACTGCATGAACAAATAAGTGCATGATGCATCTGTGAACATATGGCTACAGACAGACGCTGACCTGCCAGAGATGGTAGGAGAAGTAAGAGCTATACTATACTAGACAGGGCATATAGTAAACTGGAACTTGTGCACATTTAAAAATTATATATTATTATCATTTATTTATATAGCACCACTAATTCCACAGCGCTGTACAGAGAACTCACTCACATCAGTCCTTGCTTCATTGGGGGCTTACAGTCTAAATTCCCTAACATACACACAGACAGACAGAGAGAGAGAGAGAGAGAGAGACGGCCACATACAAACTAGGGTCAATTTTGTTAGCAGCTAACTAACCTACCAGTATGTTTCTGGAGTGTGGGAGGAAACCTACGCAAACAAGGGGAGAACATACAAACGCCTCACACATAAGGCCATAGTCGGGAATTGAACTCATGACCCCAGTGCTGTGAGGCAGAAGTGCTAACCACTTAGCCACCGTGCTGCCCTAATATATATATATATATATATATATATATATATATATATATATATATATATATATATATATATATATATATATATATATATATATATATATATATATATAGACTTAATTTCACCTATTACAGCAGAAGCCGTAAACACCAAAGTCTCATGAATATATCAGTGGAAGAAGAAATATATTGTGAACCATGTAATATTTGCCACGTCTATTACCATTGTGAGACTGACCCTTTTATCTGTGACAATCTGGAGCATATTTATTAATTAACAGTGTTAATTATCATCGGTCATCACAATGATGACAGATGATTTTTCGACCCCATTTATTAAAAAAATCATCTCGGGCGCAGCACGTCCAATAGGAGGCTGTCCCAGCGATGATTTCACTTGCCATAAAAAAGACCCGTTGTCTGACTCTCCTTCCAGGTCACTATAGCAAAGTTACCTTACAATGCTCTACCCATAGGCTTCAATGACTAACGCCATCTTCAGATTGCGGACAAGCTATTGCAGACAAGTTCGAACTTGTTAAATCGCGCACAACAGCAGTCCCCACAGAGACCTCTGGGGAAGAGCAGCAGAGTCCTATAGTTATAACTACCATAATTAAAAATGCAGTTTAAGGCTAAAGGGACCTTAATAAATAGGCCCATCTACCTGCTGTTCATTTACAGCTGTGCAGATGAAAAGATTGAGGCAGAGCATAGAGTACCAAAGAGATTATGGACAGCATCCTGTGAGCCAGAAAGGAGAGGCTCATGGGAAGAATACAGTTTTTGTTAAGTCACCTGAGAAGTAAACTCGCTACAAAACTTTGTGTATAGTTTTGACATAGAGCTGTGCACATGGGATCTATTGTGAAAAAAATGTAGACAAGAATAAAACAATTATAATTTTTTTTGATTTACAAAAGGCTACAAAGGGTACACAGAGTCATACATAGGGGAATGGACAGAGAACAAATTTATTTGGTCATTTAGTTATAAAATGAACAAACCGCTACAAATTAACAGTGTACAAAGTATTGCAGAACAGCTAGTGGCTAGACATTGAGCAACTAACAAGTAGTGCCAGCATGAAGTAGATCTATGCCTAGTAATATGGGTGCGAGAACACAGGCCTATAGGTACAGAGGACCAGGCAGAAGGTGCAATGGTAGAAGAGAACACACAAGGAAAGAGGGCTGAGCTCAAGAGAGCTTACATACTACAGGGAAGGGGTAGACACAAATAGGGCGACACTGAGTCGCGTGCAGGGGTGGTTGCAGAGGCAAAGAGTTAGGAGGAGGGCTTGTAGGTTTAAGGAAGAGATGATTTGCTTTTTGAGGCGCACGTTTGAAGCCTTGGAGACTGGTGGATGGTCTAATGGAACAAGGGAGTTGTTTCACAGTTGGGGAGCAGCATAGGATCAGGAATGTGAAGAGGTAATCAGTGGGGAGGTGAGGCGGGGTTCATTTGCCGACTAGTGGGAGCCAGGTGTGTAGGTAGAAGTGAGATGGGAGGTGTAGTGGAGAGAGGTGCGATAAGGGGTTTGTAGGTGAGGGTGAGGAGTTTGAACTGGATTCTGTAGAACACAGAGCAACCGGCAGCTAAGGTAGAGCAGCGAGAGACAATTATAAGTCAGGCAGCAGCATTGAGGACAGACTGAAGTAGAAAGAGGGGTAAGTCAGAGAGAAGGAGGTTACAGTAGTCTAGACAAGAGATTACGAGGGAGTGTGTTAGGAACCCCTCCAGCCGGCACAACACAACCCGGAGTCTACTCTGCCAGTCAGGTGTTCACTGGAGCCCCTGATGGTGGGGACAGACTGGGCTGCAGACTGACAGAGGGTCGTGAAGTGTGTACCGGCTGGGGAGAACCCAGGCAAGAAGAGTCAGGTCCACGCAGAGGTCAAAAGGTAGGCAGCAGGTAACAGAAACGATGAGCAAGCTGAGGTCAGAGGTCACAGGCAAAGTAGCAGAACGGGTAAACGAGCCAAGGATCAGGGTCACAGGAAACACAAGCGAAGTCAAATACGAAGCCAAGGGTCATACACGGGAAGTCAAAACGTAGATACAGGAACAGGAACTGGAGCAAGCAGGTCAGCAGACTGGAGCACAGGAGCTATAACCGGCAATGAGGCAGCAGACCTCATTGCCTTAAATACAACCCATAACCAATCAGAACCTGCCCCTAGATAAGGCCACACTTGTAGGCTAATTGCCAGCACCTAGCAAGACCAATCAGGGCTTAGCACTGAAATCCACACCTGCAGGCTAATGCCTGCTAATTCAGCCACAGGCTAAATCTGCCTGATTGTCCCTAGAGCGCATGCGCGCCTGGCTGCCAGGACACGGCGCTGAGGAAGCGTCCGACCGTTGCCTTGGCAACGGTCGGGAGTTGGAAGGAAATGACGTCCCGGTCGTCATGGTGACGGCCGGGACGTTGGGACCTACAGGAAGCGAGCCGCGGCGGCTGTGAGTACCGCCGCGGCTCGTGACAGTACCCCCCCCTTGAGGAGGGGTTAAGGAACCCCGACATCCCGGTTTCCTTGGAAATTTTTTAAAGAACTCCTTCAACTGTTTAGGAGCATCGAGTTGTCTCCGTGGGATCCAAGACCGTTCTTCTAACCCACGATTCCTCCACTGCACTAGGAAGTGCACCTGACCTTGCACTTTTTTGGAATCCAAGATCTTCTGAACAACGTATCTTGGTGATCTGTTTGATTTTCTCTCAGGCAAATTTGAAGACTGGATTTGAGTAGGATATAATACCGGCTTCAACAGAGAACAGTGAAATGTGTTGGGAATTCTCAATGAGCCCGGAATTCTTAACCTAAATGCAACAGAATTAACCTGCTTGATGATAAGGAACGGGCCGATGAACTTGGGACCTAACTTTTTGCAAGGCTGTCTGAGTTTAATGTTTTTTGTAGACAGCCACACTCTCTGGCCCACCTTGAAGGAGCAGATGGTACGGTGGCGATCCGAATTTTTTTTTGCGACAACTGAAGCCTGTTTCAGAGATGCCTGTACTTTCCTCCAGATAACTCTGAGATCTCTTGCAGTGGAACGGATCTCCTGGACACCAACTGGGTTAAGTGAATACAGGGAGTTAGATCTGGGGTGAAAACCATAATTGCAGAAAAACGGAGAAGTTTTAGTAGATGAATGACAGGAATTGTTACAGGCGAATTCTGCCTAGGGTAACAAGGAAGACCAATTATCATGGAACTCTGACGTGTAGCATCGCAAAATTTTTTCCAAGGACTGGTTAACTCTTTCGGTCTGCCCATTGGACTGAGGGTGATATGCGGATGATAAACTAACCTTGATTCCGAGGAGGGTACAGAAAGATCTCCAGAATTGCGCTATGAACTGGGAACCCCGATCGGAAACTATGTCAGTAAGGAGTCCATGGAGCCGGAAAATATGTTGAATGAATAAGACGGCCAAATCCCGAGCTGTAGGCAGTCTGGGTAAGGGAACGAAATGGGACATCTTACTGAACCGGTCTACCACGACCCAAATGGTATTGTGTCCTGCAGAAGGTGGTAGATCCACTATAAAGTCCATGGACAAGTGGGTCCATGGTTTTGCAGGTGGTGCCAAAGGAACTAACTGGCCTATTGGGCGGATCCTAGGAACTTTGTTTCTGGCACAAACCTCACATGAGAGGATATGACTCCTGACGTCAGCAGACATAGATGGCCACCAGACTGTACGGGAAAGGATTTCTAACGTCTTGAAAATTCCAGGATGCCCTGCAACCCTACTGTTATGCGCCTCTGCAATAACCGCCTTCCTTAGATGGACTGGAACAAAGAGACGTCGCTCCGGAGTAGTATCAGGGGCTAATTTCTGGAATCTCTGAAGTGTGATACTCAGATCTTGGGTCAACCCGGCATGGATTACAGAAGGGGGAATAATCGGCTCTGGGATAGTGACTGGAATGTGGTGTGCCGAGAAACTTCTGGAAAGGGCATCTGCCCGGACATTTTTGGAGCCTGGTCGGTAGGTGATCAGGAAGTTAAACCGGGTAAAGAATAACGCCCACCGGGCCTGTCTGGGATTTAAACGTTTGGCTGACTGTATATATTGTAAATTCTTGTGATCGGTAATGACAGAGATCTGATGTGAAGCACCCTCCAACAAATGCCGCCACTCCTCGAAGGCCCATTTGATTGCCAATAGTTCTCTATTACCGACATCATAGTTGGCCTCCGCTGAAGAGAACTGATGGGAGAAATAAGCACATGGGTGCAGACGATTAGTATGAGGATCCTTCTGCGATAGGATGGCACCGGCACCAATGTCAGAGGCGTCGACCTCAAGAATAAATGTCCTAGCTGGATCCGGATGTCTGAGGACCTGAGCGGAGACAAAGGCCCTTTTCAGGCTTTCGAATGAGGCTACTGCTTGGGACGACCAATTAGTTGGATCCATTCCTTTACGGGTCAGAGCGACAATGGGAGCCACAATGTCGGCAAAGTTGTGAATGAATCTCCTATAATAATTGGAGAAGCCCAGGAACCTCTGCACCGCCTTAAGATTGTTGGGTTGCACCCAATCCAGAATAGCCTGGACCTTAGCTGGATCCATGGAGAATCCCTCAGAAGAGATTACATAGCCTAAAAAGGATACTCTCTGTACCTCGAACTCACACTTTTCCAGCTTAGCGTACAGGTGGTTCTCTCGTAATTTCTGTAGAACTTGTTTGACGTGAGTCTGATGGGCGGGCAAAGATCTGGAATAGATGAGGATATCATCTAAATAGACGACCACGAAACAACCAAGGAATTCCCGAAGAACTTCATTGATCAAGTCCTGGAACACTGCAGGTGCATTACTAAGGCCAAACGGCATGACCAGATACTCGTAGTGGCCAGAGTGCGAATTGAATGCCGTCTTCCACTCATCTCCTTCTTTGATACGGATGAGATTATATGCTCCGCGAAGGTCGATTTTAGTGAAGACAGTGGCCCCTCTTAGCTGATCAAACAAAACCGAGATGAGCGGAAGGGGATAGGTGTTCTTGACTGTGATATGATTCAATCCCCGGTAGTCAATACAAGGTCTTAACCCTCCGTCTTTTTTTGATACAAAGAAGCATCCCGCTCCTACGGGAGACTTAGATGGCCTGATGAAGCCTCTCTCCAGGTTTTCATCGATATACTCCTGCATGGATTTTGTTTCTGGAGCAGAAAGGGAATACAAACGCCCCTTAGGTAACTTGGAACCAGGAATAAGTTCGATGGCACAGTCAAAGTCACGATGTGGCGGTAAGGTATCAGCAGCCTTCTTGGAGAACACGTCCCAGAATTCATGATACTGTGAGGGAAGCCGCTCCGGAATAGGCTGAATCATACGCAGAGACAGTGACAAACAAGACTGTGTACAATAAGTACTCCACTTGACAATCTCTCCTTTTACCCAGTCTATGACAGGGTTATGACAGGAAAGCCATGGGTGGCCCAAGATCATAGGAACCGACGAACAATCGATCAGGAAGAAGGTGATTGACTCAGAATGGAGAGCTCCGATCTTCAACTGTAGTGGTGGGGTCTCCCAGGAAATCTTGCCACCAGGCAACGGACCTCCGTCTAAGCCACAGACAGTAATGGCAGAGTTGAGTTTTACCATCGGAATTCCGGCAGAGCGGGCAAACCCAATATCAAGGAAGTTGCCTGCAGCTCCGCTATCAATGAAGGCCGACAGGTCCACAGAGCGAGCCCGGAAGGTGAGCTGTGCAGGGATTAATACAGCATTTTTCGGGGAGATAATTTGCAGACCTAGGTGAACTTTCCCCTCATTCCCTAGGCATGGTCTTTTCCCGACTTATTTGGGCAAGAACGGGAGAAGTGGCCTTTTATGCCACAGTATAGACATAGACCTTGCGAACGTCTCCTGTCTCTCTCTTCCGAAGAGAGACGATATGCTCCTAATTGCATAGGCTCCTCACCATCCTGGGAAACAGGAACGAAGGCGAATGGAGGTGATGATGCTTCCTTTTCAGTTTTCCGCTCCTTATATCTCCTGTCAATTTTAATGGAGAGGTGCATCAGATCCTCCAGAGAACTAGGAGACGGGTATTGCACCAAAGAATCTTTAATCTGTTCAGATAGGCCGAGACGGAACTGACTCCGTAAGGCAGGGTCGTTCCATCCACTATCAGGTGACCATCTACGGAATTCAGCGCAGTATTCTTCTGCCGACCGTCGGCCTTGTTTCAAGGACCGTAGATGAGCTTCCGCGGAGGCCACTCGATCCGGGTCATCATACAGTAGACCCAGTGCCTCGAAGAAGGAGTCTACGGACTGCATGGCCGGACTGGTCTGCGGCAAAGAAAACGCCCAGGACTGGGGGTCACCCTGTAGAAGGGAAATAATAATCCCAACTCTTTGCTGCTCTGAACCGGAGGAGCGAGGTCTCATCCGAAAATAGAGCTTGCAGCTCTCCCTGAAGTTCCGAAACAGGGTTCTATTTCCGGAGAACCGATCTGGTAAGTTCATTTTGGGTTCACAGATGGGACCTGGAGTCGGTTGTGAAGCTTTTGTGGCTTCTTCTTGAACAGACATACGCTCAGCCAATCCCTGCATCATCTGATACAAGGACTCAACGTGGCCTGCTAGAGTTTGTGCTGGAGACGGTGTGGATCCACTTGTATCCATCCTAATCTTGTCTCCGTGAGTGGGCCGGTTATAATGTTAGGAACCCCTCCAGCCGGCACAACACAACCCGGAGTCTACTCTGCCAGTCAGGTGTTCACTGGAGCCCCTGATGGTGGGGACAGACTGGGCTGCAGACTGACAGAGGGTCGTGAAGTGTGTACCGGCTGGGGAGAACCCAGGCAAGAAGAGTCAGGTCCACGCAGAGGTCAAAAGGTAGGCAGCAGGTAACAGAAACGATGAGCAAGCTGAGGTCAGAGGTCACAGGCAAAGTAGCAGAACGGGTAAACGAGCCAAGGATCAGGGTCACAGGAAACACAAGCGAAGTCAAATACGAAGCCAAGGGTCATACACGGGAAGTCAAAACGTAGATACAGGAACAGGAACTGGAGCAAGCAGGTCAGCAGACTGGAGCACAGGAGCTATAACCGGCAATGAGGCAGCAGACCTCATTGCCTTAAATACAACCCATAACCAATCAGAACCTGCCCCTAGATAAGGCCACACTTGTAGGCTAATTGCCAGCACCTAGCAAGACCAATCAGGGCTTAGCACTGAAATCCACACCTGCAGGCTAATGCCTGCTAATTCAGCCACAGGCTAAATCTGCCTGATTGTCCCTAGAGCGCATGCGCGCCTGGCTGCCAGGACACGGCGCTGAGGAAGCGTCCGACCGTTGCCTTGGCAACGGTCGGGAGTTGGAAGGAAATGACGTCCCGGTCGTCATGGTGACGGCCGGGACGTTGGGACCTACAGGAAGCGAGCCGCGGCGGCTGTGAGTACCGCCGCGGCTCGTGACAGAGTGATTGAGAGTTTTGGATCCTTCCATGGTGAAAAAGGGTATGATCTTGGAGAGGTTACACAGGGAAGAGTAGTGCGTAAACACGAGAAAAGGTAAATTTGGGTATCATTTGTGCATTGGTGATATTGTAGGCCAAAAGAGTTGATAAGGTCAGCAAGGGAGGAGATGTAGAGTGGGGGAAAAAAGCAGGGGGCCAAAAACAGACCCGTGGGTGAAGCCAACAGGTAAGAGAAGAGGAGGGGAGTGCCACAGAGGCAGACAGAGTAGAGGGATTGCAAGAAGAGAGGGTGGTCAACGGTATCAAAGGCAGCAGAGAGGTCAAGCAGGATAAGAAGGGAGAAGTGTACCTGAGATTTAACACGGAGATGATCATTAATAACCTTGGTGAGGGCAGCTTCCATGGAGTTGAGGGAATGAAAGTCAGACTGAAGTAGGTGGAAATAAAGTTGGAGAGAAAGTTGTACACAACCCGCTGAAGAGGCTTGGAAAAAAAAGGAAGGAGGGATATAAAGCGGTAACTAGAGTGATAGGCAGGGTCAAGAGAAGGTTTGGGGGCTGTTTTTAGTATAGGGGGGGGGGGGGGGGGAAGATAAGGGCATGTTTTAAAGAGGGGAAGCTACCGGAGGAGAGGGATAGGTTGAAGACATAAGCAAGTTGGGAGCAGGTCTCATAAGTAAGTTGGGGACAGGAGAGCGGGAGAGGCGGAGGTGAGAGAGTATAGGGTCAAGAGGGAAGGTGGACGGGGACAGAGGAGGAGGAGGAGAGACAAGCACAGACATCATCTGCAGAGGTGGGTCAGGGGGACAAGGTGGGATGGCTGAAGGGAGAGGTAGGGTGAGAGGTGCCTGATTGGAGGAGATGTTATGGCATATGGACTCAATTTCAGGAAGTTGAAGGTGACTAAAATGCGATGGGGGTTGGCGGACTGGGAGAAGATTAGATTCTTAAAATAAGATTGTTTTGAGAGTGATAGGGCAAAGTTGTAAGAGGAAAGAATTAATTTGGAAGAAATCGGCGATGGAGCACAACTCTATCCAGAGGCGATTGGAAGCATTTTTTAGGTAGCAGGTTAGTGTGGAATGCCATGGTTGAGATTGGGACAGCTAGGGCTGCCATGGTTGAGATGATTACAGCCAGAGCTGCTGAGTCAAAGGCAGTGGTAAGGGTGCAGTTATAGAGGGAGACAGCCTGGTCTGGGCAATAAGTCTGTTAACAAGGGAGAGAAGAGATCAGAAAAGAAGAGAATAGGGCTAGGTAAACACTACTGCGTTTTCAGCAGATTATCGGACCAATAAGACGATAAAAATGGACAATATCACAGTGTTGTGTACCATGGAATGATGAACGATTATCATTCCAAAGCACATAAAAACTGACTTGAAAATCTCGTTCAACAATGTCGTCCCAATTCTGCAGTGTGCATGCAGAATCGGAACGACAATTTAGCTATGAATCAGCACTCACCTGTCACACAGCTGTTAGGACTGTCTACATTGAATAGAACAGCCATACTGCAGCCGCATACAGGAAAGGCTTAAGAGCCAGCAGAAACGAGACAGCCCCAGTCAAATTTATGCACAGGCTACAATGCTGAAGAATCACATCAGGGTCCAGTCATGTTACAATCCACAGGAAAGCAGCATTCCCTAAACAGAAACGCATGGCAATTCTGGCTTCTTCACACAGGATTAAGGACGGAGAGGTTTTGCAGACATGTCCCGTCCAGCCTGCATGTAAGGGAGGGTGACCCAGCTGTAGCTAGGAGCTCTGGCTGGGGTGGAGCGCAGCTTGTCACTGGACACTATGCTGCTACTTTGCAGCTGATAGCGATGACAGATGAAGAGCACAGATCTGAAGGTAATCGGGTATAGTGTGTACACATGACTCGGCATGCTGATAGGGACTTTTTTTCCTATCGTTGTTAAATCACTAATCGCTTATTTTTCTTGTAGAATGCTGTCAAGTTTGCGCTTGGTGAGGATAGCTTTATTTGAAGGGGCCAGTTTATTGCACACTTATCTGTCATTGTAGAGAGCACATGAAAGAGGAAGGGATGGAAGATGAGAGATGTGGATGAGGTTGTTGAGGTTGCTGGTTTGTAGGGGTGAGAATGGGAGAGGTAACTTTGGGTGTAAGGGAAGTAGAGATGAGGCAAGGATTATGGGGTGGAGACACGGGAGGCTGAAAGGGTTGATCGGTGCGGGAAGAAAGGGGCAGAGAGACAGATAAGGATAGAGGATGCCTGAGAGAAGAGCAGTGAGGGTATGGCAATGTGAGGGTACTTAACAGAGGTCGGGTGTGGAAGGAGTGGACATGAAGGGATATAGGAAGAGTGCGGAAGGGGGGGGAGGTTAGGGGTACGGCATATCAATGCCAAGTACCTCGACAACACTTCACCCAACATGAGGACTCCGAAGGGCTCCTTCCCGACGATCAGCGATGACGACTACTCTTCAAAGCGACTTCAACCAATCACGATCAATTAGGAAGCTGGCTCCACTTCATGACGTCATTCACCATGGCGACGGTATTATCGCTGTTGTTAAGGGGGGTAATGTAAGTATGTGCCCATGTACAATGTCGTTTACAAAGCCTTCTACATTGTACATGGTTGCATACTTACATAACCACCTTAACAGTGATAATACCGTCGCCATGGTGAATGACGTCATGAAGTGGAGCCGGCTTCTTACTTGATCGTGATTGGTTGAAGTCGCTTTGAAGAGTAGTCGTCATCGCTGATCGTCGGGAAGGAGCCCTTCGGAGTCCTCATGTAGGGCTAAGTGTTGTCGGGGTAGTCAGCATCGATATGATGACTACCACTAGGGGGAGAGGAGAGAGAGAGAGAGGACAGTGAGGCAAAGCGGGGCCGAAGAGATAAGAAATAACTTTTAGTAACAAACTTTATGTCAAATATCGGTGTGAAAAATGTTATCGATATCCCATGTAATACAAAATACCTGTGTAACATAGCGATATCACTGTACATTTTATAAATAAACACAAAAGATGCTAAAAAATTGTAATATAATTGTTTCTATAAAGAATCTCACAGAAAACAATGGCCACAAATAATACTGCCGGCTACATCCAAATGTACACTCTTGATATACAAAGTAGTTTAGGAATGGGTCATGTGGATGGGGCCTCTTTGGAACCAAGTTCATGGGGGAGGGGAGGCATGTGAGACAGAAACACAAGGGGGGGTGGAACCTTTCTCCCACAATCTCTCACCTCTCCAGTTAGCAGGTAGATGATCTCCAGAGTGAGATTTAATATCCTTCCACGGTTATTCTTGTTCTTGTCCATGCTCAGTGAATTAGTCATTTATACAGGGCTGGTTTCACCTTCACTTGATTTCCCGTAAAAGACTCTCTGGTTCCTCAGAGCTCAATTATCTAGGAATAAATATAATAATTATAATAAACAGAGAGTACACGTGTAACAGATGCAAATATGGAACACCAAGTGGCCATCCATTCCACGCGCCATACAGCCCGGTCAGTGTTTCTTGGAAGTTCCTCTGATACAAGACTGCTCAGAGTCCTTCATACAAAGCCATAATGCTTAATGTTAAATCAGTGGTCCTCTTGTGGTCTGACGCATAAAATTTGTTCCATGTGGAAGCTGTTACAAATGCCTGAGCTGGACATTTTTGGGTCTTCATTATAATTCTATTCTAAAAAGAGAAAGAATTTTGGTCCCCACAATTATATGAAATGTAAAGGTTTCTGCTACAAAGATGCACACTGATCGCTAGGGGCAAGAGTTAGGAGGTGTGGGGTGATGGGGCAGAATATTAAGATGTGAGACAGTGGGAGGAAAAAGGTAGGGGACAGGGAAGGGAGAGGTAAGAGGGTGGGACAGGGGGTATAGGAGGATGCGGTTGTATAAAAGTAGTATGACAGACAGTATGGCAGTGAGAGGGCAGATGTTAGGGGAGATGATGGGGGGATGGTAAGCAGAGGGAGAAGATAAGCTGGGTACACACTATAGAAAATTACTTCAGATGTGGTTTCTGTAACAATTTTATTAATGATTGAAAGGCCAGATGAGCAGCCGATCCATACGTACACACCTAAACTATTTACCTTCAGATCTATGATAGTCATCTCTCAAAACCATCTGCTGAAAAAAAGGTGACTCTGCACTCCCTATAGATCTGCCTACACTGCTGGTCGTGAGTGCAGACACACTTCCACATTTGCCCAACATCATTCCATCACTGATAGTGATTTTTAGGAAGCTTATAAAACCAAATCAACAGATACAATGTGTTTTGGTAGGATATAACATAATGGTGGGAGCATACACACTCTTGCTACATGTGACCAAACGGTCGCTTATCATGTGACCTGCACGATAATTGCATGAAATTACTGTAGTGTGTGGTATAAAGGGATTCTCAACTGCATTGAGGTGGAGTGTAAGACAGTAGCAACAATGGCAGTGGCGATGTAATCAATGTGCTAATATTTCGGAAAGGCAATACAATAGCAAATCAATATTTTCACACAGCAATGTTATGGCAGAACAATACTATCGTAGAACAGTACAAATGCAGAGACAATACAGAACAATAATAGTAGCGTTAACAGCAATAAATACAAAGGCAGTGGCAAAATAGTGTGTGTGCAGTGTGGTGGTGGGGTGGGGATTAGTGGCAGGAGTGAAGTGGTGAGAAAGAGGCAAGTGAGATTTTGTTGAAAGCAGAAGTACCAAGTGAAAGGGAGGCAGAGAGAGCAGGAGTTTAGCACCTGGATGTTGAGAGCGAGGCAGGAAAATTATTTTGCTGTAAGGACAGGGCAATAACACCCCAGGGAATGTCCCTGAAAGGGCAGGCTAGTAACGATAACTGCCCCAGTGGTATGTCAAACTCGTGAAGACAAATGCAGTTATATAGGTATCACAGATTTCTGTAAATTGTGTTCAAATCCCAATTTTAGAGTACTCATTCTTCCCTGTGCTCAGAACTATTCCCTGATGCCACCCATTAATATATAATATCACGGTGTTGAAAAACCTCCTGCTTGCAAGAGCAGAGGTCTGTCCTCAAGACTAACCGGAGAAATTAACTGCATAGGAGTACAAAGCCCTTGCCCGTTGGCCCAGTGGAATCTGTCCTGATTGGTTAGTTCAGTGCAGGCTACCCCCTTGTCCATATTTGTCACCATAACAACATCCCCCACTAGGATTGGTCCAGTGACTCTAGTGCTTAGTTGAATTTATGGTAGGGTAAGATCTGCTTTTGGCTCCATATAAAAAAAAAAAAATCACGTTGTACCGCTATCTGTTGCTAGTGAGCAATAAACACTACTTAATCTGCAAGATCCTGCTCTATTCCTGCGACACACCTATATCTGCTCAAATACTCTGTGATCTACAGATAAGAGCTAATATACTAATCTGTCACATGCCTGTACTGTGTCGCACCCAGTGTCCTCTGGCAACACTCTGCCTGTTACCCTGAGGTCATTATCCAAATTAAACGGTCAGGAAGACCCAGCCATAGTCACTGGCAAAGCGGTGCTGCAGAAGATACGTACACTACCGAGAATCAAGCAGTTCCAGGTGCCGGAGAAGGAGCTTGAGCGACTACTCGGATATAACTGGGGATGAATACTCATACTTGCTGGCTGTGAGTGTCTGGTGGCCAAGTCACAAAAGGAGTGATCAATAACAGCAGGAAACCCAAGACAAATCTGTAAAAGGCACCTCTACCCAAGAGGAGGGCAGAGTAGGCCCGTCCTGTCACAACAGTTGACACCGATATCCGACACCTTGAGACACACTGATCCACTATACAAAGGTTGCATTAATATCACACCTATATATATATATATAAACAGGCCACACCGATATCACATACCTTATACACACCGATCATTATGCACACGTACATATAGATATTATACACAATGATATCACACACCTAATACGTATTGATAGAGGCCTAGGGGGAAATGTATCAAGCTGAGAGTTTTCCGGCGGGTTTGAAAAGTGGAGATGTTGCCTATAGCAACCAATCAGATTCCAGCTATAATTTTGTAGAATGTACTAAAGAAACGATAGGTAGAATCTGATTGGTTTTTCAAACCCGCCGGAAAACTCAGCTTGATACATTTATCCCCTAGAAATTGATGGACAAGAACCATATGGCCCACGTCATCCGTCCATTTTCCATCTCTGACAATCTAACACCCTACATAATATCTAGCTTTTTCCTGATATAATACAGCTTTATGTCTATTCTATACATGTATAAAGTCTCTTCCTGTATTAGCCTCTATCATCTCTGTCAGGAGACAATTCCACCCACCTCCTAACCATTAAAGTAAACCTGTCCTTCCACATAGCTATGCATATTTAGGTCCTGTAAGCTTTGCATTTTATACCATGTTACAATGTATGTATGTCATTCTGGACATATGACCTCCAGAACTGAACACTGAACTCGAGAAGTGGTCTCACCAATGACCTGTGCACCCAAGAATCCGACTAGCTTGTCCCAGTGCTTTGTTATATTGTTTTACTTCCATAGGATCCAAACCCAAAAAACTACAAATAATAATATAGTAGACTGTACAATATGTAGTATAGTGAATACTTATTACACTCACCTATAGAAGATTTTTTTTTTTTAATGAAAAGCTTATTCCTCACATTTTAAAGGCCAGTGTAAGTAGTCAATTTTTATATTTTTTATGAATACACAGTAAGCACTGTGACCTATTTATTCCTGTTAGAACACATTTAGAGCTCAAAAACACCTGAGAAATGGTAGGGAAGAGAGTGGAAACACAAGTTACTGGTGGGTTGAGTACGGTTTACCAATTACGAGAACTCCAATAAGTTTGACACTTACAAGAAAAATCCGATTGGCTAATAAAACAAATAGAATAAATACAGACTTAGCATAAAACCGAAGCTCCAGACGTCCAATGGCAGCGGCATGGGACAGGCAGTGATTCCGAAGATCCAAATGTCCGGCACTTCAGTGTGAAGTCAGCGCGACTTAGATGTAGGTTAATTTAAAGCGGCAATGTGTGGACCCCGCAGGTTAAGTATTTAAACCATAAAACCTGCAGCTTCGGTTTTATAGCAAGTCTTATTTATTCTATTCATTTTTTTTGTCAAATCGGATTTTTTTTGTAGGTGTCCACCTTGTCGGAGTTCTTGTGATCAGTAAAACGATTACCACCGTTACCGGTTTATTTAATTTATAAGAAATCAGCTCACCTGAAAGGAGGAGTTGTTTAAAGATTCACCATCTCATTTCAAGCTATTGTACAGTCTACACTAAACTATTATATTTAGATTTATTGTGGGTTTCATCTGCGCCAGTAGTTGATATTTTAGCTCCAATACTATATAGAGCATTGAGTTGAGGTGAAAGAGGTGGTGGGCTCTACGTGCAGCGCTTCAGCTTCCAAACAGGCCGCACAGAGGAAGGAGGGAGAGAGCACAGCGCACTCCCCTCTTCTCAAGGTATTCCGCGTGACCTCACTGCACTGTGCAGGAGGTCACATGACGGGGAAGCTAGGGGGGCTGCAGGCGAAGGCTCGGCGGGCCGCTTGTTCCCCTCCGCCTTTGGGTTTCCAGATGCATGACTTTGCATTTAACTGTAGTTGCTATACGATCAACCATCCCTCTAGTCCAGGCCTGGCCAACCTGTAGCTCTCTAGGTGTTGTGCAACTACAAGCCCCAGCATGCTTTGCCAGTAGATAGACAGCAATAACTGTCAGGTCATGCTAGGGCTTGTAGTTTCACAACCACAGGTTGGCCAGGCCTGGTCTAGTCTATCTAGCTCATCAATCATTTTATTTACCCGTGACCCTGGTGTATTGACCCTGTTGAAGATCAATGGTCCAAGTACAGATCCCTGGGGTATACCACTGTTAATTCCGTCCTCTGACTGCACTAAATGTACTCACTATTGTCTATCCTTCAACCACCTTGCATCTAATTTATTTAGCAGGCTTCGGTGTGGGATAGCATCAAAGCCCTTGCTAAAATCTAGATAGGTCAATAGATGTAACCCATTAACTTAGTCAAAAAAGTATATCAGATTTATTTGATATGATCCAAGCTGCTGGGATCTTGCAAGTTGCTGGCCTTTAGATATTCTGCTATGCTTTCTTTCAGCCGTGTCCCCATTAATCCCCCCACCTCCGATGTCAGGCTCTCTGGTCTGTAGTTGTAGCCTCTTCTTGACTGCCACTTATGTGCAGTGGGAGGACTTTCGCTCTTTTCCAGTTCACATGAATAACTAATATACTGACTGGTTGGATAATTCTGCTAATGGTGCTACCAGCACCTCTTTAAGCTATTTTTAGCATCCTTGGATGTTCCCCATCTGGCCCCACTGGCTTGTGCACTTTGCAAGTGAATAAATCTATGTTGAGATTTCTGTTCGGACCTTCTCCTCTGTAAGCGGACTTTTGTCTTCATCCTTCGCATCGGTGTCTTGCTACTAGGTGTCCCTTCCCTTCTCTCTCTGCTCTGAAGACTGAGCAAAAATAATTATTAATGTGATTTAATATACCCTTGTATCCCTCAATTAGATCCTTTCCCTCTGTCTTTAGTCTTCCTATTCCTCCCTTTGTTTTATATTTCACTTATATGCCTAACAAAATGTGTTGCCCCCTTTTTCCCACTGACCTTGCATGTCCTCCTGCTTTCACTCACTGCTTTTCCACTGATCCACAGCCTGGCTCTGCACTTTCTCCTGTCTGTCCAAACCATCACTGATACCTTCCCGCCCATTCATTACCAAACTTCCATTATATACTTCCGCACCTAAGTGCGGCATGTCCGTGCTACTGATAATAGCTCCCCCCTTATCCACTGGACCAGGCAATACCCACCATCTGCACTCAGCAATCTCACGTTCTATCCTGCCTCCCCTCAATCATTTCCACTTCTGTCTTTCCATCGGAACGTAGCTCTCTTTCCTCCTATCCTGTTTCCTGTGGCTCCAGCCCAGTCATCACCATCAAGATAATGTCTAAGGTATAGCTGAATCTGCCACAGAGAAATGTCCATACAACCGGTCATGTTTCCATGTGCAAGATCCAATGGTACAAGAAAGATGGTAACACTGGTGTGATCTACTTCCAGGTGGCTGCTCTCACCGTGCACATCCTGGTTTAACATTAACCCTGTTCCTGCAAATAAGATCAAGTGTATCAGCAGCACCAGTGGTTGTCACTTCTATATTTCAGCCTGTGGCATTTCAGTTGCATAGTTTTTCTTCTCCGTATATAATATATAGGAGGAACGTGGGAGATCTGTAAACACAATCTGCGGCTATGACGTTCCTCTCAGCAGTCAGTGTCTCTCTGGTCTGGGAGAAGCTGTACCAAGTGTTCATTACAAACATGACATTTATGCTTACACATAAACATGTCTCCTACACAGTCATGCCGACCTATTTAACAATATCTAGTTCTGAGCATCTACAAATCCTCCCTTCCCGCTCCTCCTTCCTTCCGTCACTCTCTATTTTCCATCCAAAGTTCTCCTCCTCTGCGGTGCTGGAAACATACCTATTAGGGGCTACTTATGGTTTGAGGTTAAGGTCAAATCTCAGGAATTTTTTGACACACTGGTGGGTTAGCTTGGTGTGGAAGGTTAGGTTATTGTACGGTGGGGGCTGGTTAACCTTTTAATGCCCACCTTCTGTATTTTTAAGGCGGGCAGAAGGGAGTTATATTCCAAGCCGCTTAGTGTTTCTGTGTAAGGCTGCACACGTGGAGCTGGGCCACCATGGAGGTAGCCAGGAACCATTGTTATTACAGTATATACAGGTTTCTACTTCCAGCAACCGGTAAATCCCGGTGATCACATGTTCACTGAGGTTCCCCTGCACGATTGCAAGCTCTTGGGTCTGAGTTACCCCTCAAAAGAAAAATAAAGTGTCATGAAAGTAAACCTCATGTCAATCACAGGTGATAAATCAGCTGCAGTTTGAACAGTGTCAGTAAAACATAAAATTGCGGTGCCCACATGACTGACCTGTTGGGAAGTGGGGGGGGGGGGGGGGGAGTCGGAAGTGGGGGCACGAATTTAAAATAAATGAACAAAAGAAAAAGAAAGTTATGAGCGGTCTAATTCCTCACTGTACAGACCGCTCTCCTCTATTTTATAATAATTACCCCTATATCATACACTGTGTTTGCTGGGAGCTGTCTTATCCCTCATTATGTCTCACTATACAGACCTCTCTCCTCTATATAATAATAATAATTATCCCCTATATCATACACTGTAATTGCTGGGAGCTGTCTTATGCCTCATTATGTCTCACTATACAGACCTCTCTCCTCTATATAATAATTAATTCCATATCATACACAGTGTGCATTATTACCTGTTGTATTCCTCTCCATATACCCCTCTCATCTGTATAATAATAATTATCTCCTATATCATACACTGTGTTATCCCTCATTATGTCTCACTGTACAGACCCCTCTCTCTCCTCTATATAATAATAAGCCCCTGGGTCATAAACAGTGTGTGCAGGGTCCATCTTATTCCTCTTCACATCTCACTGTACAGACCCGTCTCCTCTGGATAATAATATAGTATTAGATAAATATATTACCTCCGCCTCCTTCAAGTTTCACACCATAATCTGGATCTAGTCTGTAGACATTCGATTAAAAGCGTCCTCCAGGTCCTAAAATGGCGCCGGAAGCGTCGGTGGCCACACCCCCTCCGTAACGTAACTGATCGACGTAAAACCTCTCTTGTGTCTGGGAGACTATGAGAAAATGGCCGTCGCTTCTTTGCTTGTACAACTCTAATAGTAACTCTCTTACATTAGAAGATTCTAGAGTTCAAGAAAATGGCCGCCGTCGCCCTCATACGAGGGACAAATGTCACCTAAAATCTAGTGTTTCCACAGGGTGACCGACCTCTCAGTGTGTCATGGGTATATAATAGATATACAACAATAGTCACTGACGTATTTATCTACCTGCTACAACAAAATGGCCGCCGTTGTCAAGAACACATCTCTTCATACAAAGAGAAGTGTATGGAAAGAGCTATTGGAAACATTGTATTATAAAGCTGATCTCCTTAGTGTATAATACATTAGTCTTTATCATATGCTTGTGTAGCATCTAAGGGTCATTGTGGCACAAAGGAACCATTCATGTTCTCCTATTGAACAGTACTATATATATATATATATATATATATATATATATATATATATATATATATATATATATATCTGTACAATATAAGAATGAGAATATATTTATATTACATTTTTTAATCCTAACATATTTAATAAAACAGGCATTGTTTACTTTTATAAATTGGGTTCGTATTTTTGCATTGACCGCACATTCTTTTATCTTGACATCATTATTGCATAACTCCCAGCTATTCCGATTTAGGGACAGTCCCTATTTCAGGTCTCTTTTCCTCTGCAGGGGAGGGGAGCACAATACTAAGATCTTAGGTGTTTTTTACTTTTCTCCATCAGTCGATATTATTCTAATTGTCTACATAGGCGCCAGTTAGTAGTTTGAAGTGTTTTCATAATTTTATTTTGAGATTCAGAATAAAGAGTTGCAATACTTGGTGGCCTTGGGGTCATGAGTTAGATTCCAGACCATGGCCTTATCTGTGAGGAGTTTGTATGTTCTCCCCGTGTTTGCGTGGGTTTCCTCCAGGTGCTCCGGTTTCCTCCCACACTCCAAAGACATACTAGTAGGTTAATTGGCTGCTATTGTTAAATCTAAAATTCTGACCCAAGTCAGCCTGTGGTGTCAAGTATATCTGGAAGCGCTTCAATCAGCTGGAGAGAATTGACACAGACCAAGTTCTGTATGCAAGGAATATTCTCTAGTTTATTGATACAAAGATACAGGTTTTTATAGGCTACTGAATAAATGAATCCTACGTCATATGCATACAATAGTTTATACCACTAGTTTATGAGAAGCGCTACTGATTAACTTTCTCACGTATTCTTGAGGTGTTTACTTTTCTCCCCCTTCTAAGGACAGATGAGCCTATTATTTCTTATCTCAAGGGGAGTTGGAGATATGCTATGTGCAACACCATGGATACAGCTCCCATACTACCAGCTGGATATGAAGCTCATTATTGTTTTCATAACTGGTTACATTCTTCAGGTGTTCTCTATTAGTTCAACTTCAAGGCCATAGGCTCACATATTGCAAAACTGCAAGTTAACAGAAAAATGAATAATCTCTTCTAGCAAATAATATTTCTATACAAGTTACAATAAAATGGCTGAACAAAGGCCTTATGAGGCCTTAACAAAAAATCATATTTAACATTTCCCATCTTTTATTCAATTTTCGACCCTTTCTCCTCCTACCTACCTAATCCTATCTATAGAACCACATTCTTAATAAGCAGGTACTTATACACATGTAGGAGGCCACATGCATAGAGTTGGTCCCCTTAGGAATCTGTCAACTCATCCCCCATTAATAAGCCTGTGATCCTCCCTGTCCTAACTTGATTTATGAGGAGATGCATTTTGGCAAATGTCCATGTCTAGAAAAGATGGTTTCTTAGAAGATGGTTTCTTAAAAGATGGTTTCTTAAAAGATAGTTAATGAGTCTATAGTAGTTCTGCAGGCCTTGCATGTCCTTTGTTCAATCTTTAGTAGTTTCTTGTTGCAAACTCTGCAGTTCTTTGGCTTTGCTAGTCCAAATAATTCATGACACTCATAGTCTGGTCAGGTTTCAGAAGTAATTTCTGTGATCATCAGAGGTTCGGGATTTTCAGTGGTTCCCTTTTTGGAGAGACAACAATCAAGTGTCAGTAACTTCTTAATCAGCCATATATTTAGTTTCATTATCACCTATTCGATCAACAGGATTGCTAAACCATTTGCTACTAATGCCAATATTTCCAATATCCAACATGAATCATTACTGACAACTTTACCAATGAGGTTATGCATCTGCACAAAGACATTTTCAGAGTTTACTCTACTATGAGTGCAAATTGTTGAGCACTCCTTCCCATATGTTTCTCACAGTGGCATAGGCAATATGTCACTTAACTGTCTGTTTCATACTGGGTTAGGGAGGCCTTAATCCCTACTTCAGTCACAATTATTCTGGCAAGACATATCAATACAATGAGACAGTCATTTCTATTTATCAGAACAAGACTCCCCTGATTTGAAGACTTTGCAGTGTTATGCGTGAATCCAGGTGTCTCTTTCCTGTACTTTCACTGCCATGGGAGTCGTCAACAGGACTTGATAAGGACCCTTGTATCTGGGTTCAAGACTTCTCCTGATGTGCTTTCTCACGACCACCCAGCCCCCCAGGGTGCAGTTTATGGGTACCTGTATCAAAATTAGGGTTTGCAATGGAGGAGAATATTTGACCATGTATTTCAGTTAGTTGTTTCTATAATAAGGCAACATAATTCAACAAATCACTATATACATGGTGTAGTTGCTATGGAAAATAACAGCCTGTTCTGTTTGCTGTGCCAAACAATATCTCATATGGTGTTAAACCTGTGTCTTTCCTAGCAGTATTTTTTACTGAGTGCAGGTAAACATGAGATCCATGGCAGACCTGTTTCAGCCATTATTTTCTGCATTTTCAATTTCAGTGTACCATTAAGGCGCTCCATACATCCTGAACTTTGGGATCTGTAGGGGGTGTGATAGTTTCTGGAATCCTTGCCCCGTAAAGTGTATCCCTCTGTCACTTACAATGACCTCTGGTACACCATATCATCAGATTACCTCATTCGCAATTTTCTTGGCTAATGCTTTAGCATTTGCTTTTCTATACAGCCATGTCTCCAGCCAGTGACTAAAGAAGTTGACACAGACAAGCACATTCTCAAAGCCCGAGCATTTGGGAAGTTATAAAGTCTATCTGTATCCTCTTATAGGGATATTATGTCTGGGGTGTGCTTTTCC
This sequence comes from Mixophyes fleayi, assembly GCF_038048845.1. Classification (NCBI taxonomy): domain Eukaryota; kingdom Metazoa; phylum Chordata; class Amphibia; order Anura; family Limnodynastidae; genus Mixophyes; species Mixophyes fleayi. Next base: position 218,165,249 of record NC_134407.1, on the reverse strand, counting down.
ATAGGACAGACTTACTCGGGTTACTTTGTGCACAGACTAGGCATTCTGCCACTAACGACTGTGCTGCTTGGGCGAACCCTGGTACTATCCATAAGCTGCTAGTGAGTACAACCATAGCATCTTTTCCCAGATGCACTTTCTCGTGTGCTATATTGGCCATAATGGGATAAACTACTTTTGGCAGACACAAACGCTGACCTTTACACCACTCCTTGCACTTCTAGTGCTCCATGTATTGCCCAAGTCTTTTTCTTATTTTCTGTTGCTTGTCTTTGCATAAGTTGGAGTGTGCTCTGGTCAAACAGGGGTCAGGGGGTCACCATGTAAATAGACTCCCCTTGGGGTACTGGGGCTATGGCGGCTTCTCGTGCGGCCTGGTCTATTTCACTTAGCTTCGGGGGTAGTATCTCTGTGTGTGTCTTCATCTTCATCACTGTTTGGAGGACAGCTGGAATGCAGTGAACAATGCCCTGGTATGTTCATCATATTGACTGGTTTGCTTGCTGAACCCATAAGGTCCCTACTTTTCCATACAGGGCCATAATCATGCGCAATTACAAATGCATAACTTGAATCAGTGTAAATATTTACTCTTTGTCCTTTTGCATATATGCATGCAAGTGTCAGGGCCTTTAGTTCAGCTTCTTGTGCTGACATGTGACTCGGTAGAGTCTGTTGAATCACTATTTCTGTGTGTGTGGTTACAGCACACCCTGTATACTGGACAGGATCTATGTGATAGTGTGAACCATCTACAAAAAGAGTGATGTCTGCATCTGGTAATGGTTTATCTTTAATGTGAGATAAAACCAGAGATTCTTGTTTCATTAGTTCTATGCAATCATGTTCAGAAAAATTTTGTTTGCATTTTTTTTTTTCCTTTCTTTCTGTTCAAGCTGGAATGGAATTCCCCCAAATCCCTAGGGTAACCCCAATATATACAGGTACTTCTCCCATCTTTTGAAACTTGCTGCAATAAGGCAGCAGGATTCAACATTGTGCACTGCTTAAGTGTAACGTTACTGGGAGTAAGCAGTGCTACTTCATTAGGATAGGCTTCAGTAAGGAGCATGTGGAATCCAAGGACAAGGTTCTTGGTTTCTGAGTTCCACAAAGTTTACACTCATTAGATGGAGTGTACAGTACAACGGTTAAGACAGATGTGGTAACTTTAATTCTTCTGGAAGAGAAACACTTAGCTTAAATAACCTGTTAATAAGCCACATCATCAGTTCTATTAGTGTATATAATAATGTGTTGGGCCACAATACTCACAAACACATTCCTGCATTGGGTGTAAACCCCTGTAGTCATGGGTTGCTCTTTTCTTTATTTGGTTGGGTTAAACTTTCATATTAGAATTTTCTAATTATGTATAATGATCTATACATTACTATGGGCCTGAGTCTGGTTCTTCCAAACTTGGCTTTCCTTTCTAGTCTAGTACACATCTACAGCGCACAGCAAAGGAAAATAACGTGCAATCTATATTCCTCCTGCTAATATCAATGAACTCCCCTCTCTGGTCTCCCTTGGACCTTTAAAAAACTTAAAATACAGTTTACTCAGATTCCCCTTGTCTGAAGGTCTTAACATATATCTGTGAACATGAGAGGCTCTGGGGCCTCTTGTGCTTCCTTTTTTTTTTTTTTTTTTTTTCTTCTAATAAAAAAGGAAAGGGAGGAAGAAAATACACAGTGCGCTCGGCAAGTGTTATATGTCACTCATTTCACAATAGGAGGGAATGTCCTTTGTGCTGTATATCTTCATACTTAGTAAATCTGGCCGGTAACAAATGTTTTGCTTGTGCTTGGTTTCTGTCACAACGTACGATACCGTTAAGGTAACTGGGTGTCCTAGCACAATATCTATACTCTTTTCAAGCACTAAAGCAGAGTAGTATGCAAGTGACCTTAGCTTGCGACCATGTATTTGTGTCAGTACTCCTTGTACATGTGCACTGACTTCATAACAAAATAATGTGAAAGGCTTGTCATAATCTGGCAAAGCCAGTGCTGGCGCTGAAGTTATTTCAGCTTAAAATTGGTTAAACATTTGGTTCTGCTCAGAGGAGAGTATAAATGGCTTGCTATGATCCAGAAGTGCTAATGCAGGAGCACATACAATTGCTCTTAAAGTCTTAAATCTTTTTCATTTCTGTAAAAATATAGAATTCCCATCAATGCATTACCATACCCACAATAAAGAGAATTATTTACAGTATATGCCAATTATAGCACAGTAAATAAGGGCAGTAAATGTCTTTACAAACACTGATTTACTCAAAACTGTAATGAGGATACAAATAAAAACCTTTTGCTTTCTGCACATACAGAAAAACCACCTAGTTCATGCATTTGCTATGCGAATAGCACATAAACTCTAATATCTCTTCCAAAACAAGGTAATCATTACTCAGAAGAGTTTACGTTATTTAAATCCTTCATTAGTTTATACTTATGTTTGTTGTGGTGCAAAGATGGTGCATTGGAAGTTAAATCAATGCAATCTGGATTGCCTAATGGGTCTTTGCAGCTGGAGACCTGTGAATAAAAAAACTTTTGCATAGAGATTAACATTTATTTACTAGGAATTACTGTAACTGTAACATGCGTGTATACTGTTATCAGGTAACCAGTGAACAGCTGCTAAAAGCTTAACTGTGACGCTATGCGTTCCATGCCTTGATTTCCTCAAAGGGGCAGTCCCTAATTTCACAAATAGAGAATGTCAAAATGACGAGACCTGGGCGAGTGTTCAAAGCCACTCCTTTCTTATCATCTCTTAGTACAGCCCTTTTAAATGACACTAATTAAATTTCCGGGTTTAGAAACATTCAATCTGGAATCTTGGTTCCAAGTATTCAACCATTTTAAAAGCAGCACTGTCTCATAAATCAGAGTACTCTCGTTAGACACAATACATTGTGTCTGTAAATCATTCAACATTTTCTCAACAAAATCTCTCTCCCGTGACCAAATATTCACACATATTTCTAGATTCTGTGATTTTCGTGTTCAAAGTAAAAATATATTCACTTAAGTCTCGCTCACAGACGACATTTTATCTCGTAACATTTCTTTAAAGGCATAACAAACCCTCCTGATTTCTGAGAACATTCATCAGCGCCATTTTAACACAGATAAAAACAGCATGTAAGCTCACTCCCACAATTCTCAACTTCATTAAAGAGAAAGCTATATTTCTGAACTTCAGAAACAAAATTATTTTGTTCAAATACAGAAACGGCTTGTTGGATCCCAGCCAGCTTTGTTCTGACACTAGTACTTATAGTAATAATGTACATTATTTACAATCTTGTCCGTGCAATCGGACCAAACATTTTAAAACTTCTTTTGTATCTTTTTAAAAGCTTATCATTAAGCAATGAATGTACAACTTTTTCAACCTTGAAACATGTCTCTTGTAAAAAACGGACAAGACAGACAAACATTGTGATTTAAAGTAAATCAAACATCTCCCTTATAGAGCACTAAGACAGAGAACAAACAATGTGAATTATCACGGATCTCTCTCACACGCAGTAAGACGGAGACAAAACTCACATACAGAGAAAGAAAACTTAACTGACATCTTCCAGCCTACTGCTGTGGAACTACAAGTCCCAGCATTACACTAAATACAAGTTAGCTTCAACATGTTATCATCAATCAGCACTCCGGACACATTTTTTTAATTTTACATACATTGTCAAAAAACAAAAAACAGTGTGCTTCTTATCTCAACACACTGAAATCATTTACACAGAATAAGGGAGGGGCACATTTCACTTATTTAGCTGCACAGGATCAAACATACATTTATAATATACAACCTACTTGATTCATTATTCAGCTTCCGATGCATTTAGCATATCCACATATATTTCGACTTTTCAGATCTCTTAACTTTCCTGTGCCACCTCAAACAATCTCTTGGGGTTTGATCTCAATACCCCTTTGTTCTTGTCACATTACCACTTGCAACACCTTTGTTTCTCCATCCACACATATCTTTGGCTATCCCCGCTTTCTTGAAAAATTCCCTGCAGACCTTCTACTCCCCCATTTCCTTTAGTCTTTGTGCATCATATCTATGAGGGAGCTGCTGTCATTTGTTTACTATCTATATTACTCGTATTGACAGTATTCTGTTGAGTCCAAATCGGGACTCTTATCTAGTTTCTGTGGGTTGTCCTTGCACTGGACGTCCCGTTCTGTGGACTCCTTGTACTGGATGTCCGTGCTAAATAGCTTCTTTGACAGTATCTGGGACGAAGGTCTTTTGGAAATCTCTCTTACACAATTTGGGCAGATTACAGAATCTCCCTTCTTTGATATACCTCTGGGGATGGTGTCTAAAATGTTCACTCAATGTTCAAAACAATAACTCTCTAAATCCCTCTATTCCATTACATGCTTCTTTGATCAATGTCTTATGTGACTTTTATGCTTTATACATCATACATAGGTACAAACACATGCACTCAAAATTCAATCATCTTTCAAAAATCTAATCAACAATACAATTACAGTAAACAAATTGGGTTAATACTGTATTATATTAATCAGATGATACTTGAGACTCACAAATTCGCGTGTCAGGTGCCTCAGACAGACATGAGGTGACCCAGACTAGGAAGACCAACGAGTAGAAATCTACTGACCGCGGATGTTGGGGTTCAATGTGCTGGGAAACCTCCGTTGTCTGTCTTGTAGCCTGCTGGACAGCGAATCTCTGTGGCGACCTCCAAGTTGTTAAATCTAAAATTCTGACCCAAGTCAGCCTGTGGTGTCAAGTATATCTGGAAGCGCTTCAATCAGCTGGAGAAAATTGACACAGACCAAGTTCTGTATGCAAGGAATATTCTCTAGTTTATTGATACAAAGATACAGGTTTTTATAGGCTACTGAATAAATGAATCCTACGTCATATGCATACAATAGTTTATACCACTAGTTTATGAGAAGCGCTACTGATTAACTTTCTCACGTATTCTTGAGGTGTTTACTTTTCTCCCCCTTCTAAGGACAGATGAGCCTATTATTTCTTATCTCAAGGGGAGTTGGAGATATGCTATGTGCAACACCATGGATACAGCTCCCATACTACCAGCTGGATATGAAGCTCATTATTGTTTTCATAACTGGTTACATTCTTCAGGTGTTCTCTATTAGTTCAACTTCAAGGCCATAGGCTCACATATTGCAAAACTGCAAGTTAACAGAAAAATGAATAATCTCTTCTAGCAAATAATATTTCTATACAAGTTACAATAAAATGGCTGAACAAAGGCCTTATGAGGCCTAAACAAAAAATCATATTTAACACTATCAAAATTGACCTAAGTCTCTCTCGGTCTGTGCATGTATGTTAGGGAATTTAGACTGTAATCTCCAATGGGGCAGGGACTGATGTGAGTGAGTTCTCTGTACAGCGCTGCGGAATTAGTGGCGCTATATAAATAGCTGATGATGAATACAGGGCACCCAGTTTTTGTACAATTTTAGAACACCCTCCTCTACATCCGGAAGGGTTGCCCTTATATCAGAGTGTAAATTCCTAAAGAAAGGCCGGGATTGTGGAAGTCCATTTTCGTAGGATAATTTATTTCACCACCATCATTACCACTATAAGTCTCAATTTAATATCCACGGATGTAAGATCAAGAGTCCAGGATTCAAAGACACAGAGGATTTTAGGCATTTGCTTTTTCGTGTAATTTATGCAATCACGATGGGACGTGGCCAGGTCACGATATAAAGCTGCAGGCTGCCCATCAGCTACCTCCCTTCACACCAATATTCCCCCCTGCGGGACAAACATGTCCCTGGACGGGGTAGAGCTCTAAATTCCAGGACCGAAGCTCATTTTTATACACAAATGTAATGGTGCCAGATTCCGTAATAAAAAGTTACTGTTTTGGTTTTGAACCAGACCACATCGTATTTTACATCCTGTGAGCAATAGAATACGTTTATAGAAATAAGGAAAGAGGAGTTGTAAGTAGTAGTGGCTTTCTCAACACCCGCCACAAGTTCACCAATCACTGATACCACTTTCATACTGCCGCCCGAGCAGTATACCGGGTTTATGCGATATACCGAGCGCGGGCTTATTGCCAAGCAGCTGGTACCATATATAATGTGGGATATACCGAGCGCAGGCTTATTTTTCTCTGATACCAGGTTTATTAACCCGGGATATTGCCGGGTGACGGTGCAGGACACCCCAGCAAATTCCAGCCTTGGATCCCAGCTGCAGTATTCTTCTTTTTCTTGCACGTAGAAGATCTGCCATGCCGGGTCAGAGCTGGATTAAGGCCCCTATGGCAGAGGTTCCCAAACGTTCTCAGTTCAAGGCACCCTTAGGTTTACGGCTGTCTCCATAATTTTTCCGAGGCACCCCTAAGTCAAAATAATTACCAGGTAGTCCCATTATTTAAGTAGTTGGGTCAAAATAATGTAAGAAGTATTTAGGCCCCTTCATCATACCACTGTGTCCCTTCACCATAAATAATAAATTAATAGCATTTACATTTAATAAATATTTCCTGCAACCATTGCCAACATGAAATAAATCATATTCACATTTAATAAACAGCCTTCCTTCTCCCCAAACTCAGCCCCACATTCAATAAATAGCCCCTGAACCACCCTAGCATTAATTTAAAGGACTCATCACCCTACCTTAAATTAATAGGCCCTACTATAAAATTAAATTCCCCACCATCACCCCACAAATAAATTAATAGCACCCACCATTAAATAATTATCCCCCATCCACACACCATTAAATTTATAGCCCAACTCCCACTTTCATTACATTACGGCCCACTTCCTTCACGCTTAACTTCTTCCATCCACGCTGTGTTGAACAGACTCTTCTTCTCTCTTGCAGTTTGCACACATGAGACGGCAGATCATGTGATGCGTGTCCCATGTGACGTTTCAGTGATGGGGAGGAGGCCACAGTATGGGGAAGGGATGGAGGAAAGGATCGTATGATCTGTAGACACTTGAATGTGGCTGATATTAGAGGAGGGGCCAACCACCCAGAACAATACACCGCCAGGTCTGGGGGGCCTCCCGAGACCCCTGCCCTCAATAGTGCTGTCTGTATTGGAACTACTATGTGGATTCAAACATTTTCAATATATTGTTATGTGTACCCTCGACGAAGCTATCTATGAATCTGCCCCACTTAAAATAAAATTTGGAAACTCCTTTCTCAATATCGAGAAGGTTTTCACTTCTATCAAAGTATAGAGACTCTAGCAGCTCAGTTAGGATTACTATTAGTAGGGGCTTAATATGGTTTATGTTCCTTGATGGGAGAAGCTGGGCCCAGTTATCTAAGTTGCAAAATAGGGCAGAGGGTCTTACCCTAAGGTGATTCCTAGGATAGTAGTGATGAAAGCCAGTAGCTTATTCTAGAAGATGTACATTTTCCTGCATAGCCAGAAGCTATAGAGCCACTTCATAATGTTATAGAAATATTTAATCAAAATTTCAGAGGTCTAAAGTTCTGGAAAGTTTTTCTTTCAGGGTGTGTAGCTGCTTTGCCGCAGCTTTGCGGTATCAGAGGGGAGTAAATCCTTGTATAGATATCCATTTCTATATTTGCTACTTTTGAGAAAGTGAAGTACTAAGTTATCTGAGGTTGGCCAGGTTAGTTTGTTTTGCATTATTGACATTGAAGCTGCAGTAACATATAAAATTGGGAGTTAGGTAAAATTTCTCTTTTAGTTGTTGAAAAGAGAAGATTGTTCCTTTCATGGTGTAAAATACAGAGGTGAACGCATGGTTTCCAAAGTTCTTAATATATTTAGTGGCCAATTGGGTGCATTTTAGTTTCTTGTTTACGGTTGTCCAAGCCTTCTATGAGTCCTTGAAGAGAGCATTCTGTATTACACTGTTGGGTAGATGGGTTTAGGAAGTTGGAGCAATACAGCTGGGGTGTAAAGAAGAAAAACTTTCTTTTCTTAGTCTTGATATAAAATTCCTGGTCTAGCAGCCAGTTTAAAAATATCACGGAATCCTCTTTCTCTCAGTTCTCCACCTCTTTGCAGTTTATTGCGTGTTATACTCGGCTTCTTGGGTGGGTACGGTATAATAAAGCTGATTAATACGACAACAGTTACCCCAACATCTTGACATCGAAGGACTCCTTCCCAATGAGGATCGATGACGACTGATTTGGCAAGCGATTGAAACCAATCCCGATGAATGTAGAACAAGGCACGGCTTGATGACGTCACTTACATCCGCGATGCTGTTATCACTGCTGTTAAGGGGGTAATGTAAGTATGCGTCCATGTACAATGTACATGGGCGAATACATTGCCCCCTTAACAGAAGCGATAACAGTGTTGCGGATGTAAGTGACGTCATGAAGCCGCACCGGGTTCTTCATTCATTAGGGTTGGTACCAGTAGATTGTCACATCAGTCATCATCGATCCTTGTCGGGAAGGAGCCCATCGGTGTCAAGATGCCAGGGTAAGTGTTGTAGGCGTAGTCAGCATCTATATGCTGTTGACCACTGGGCTTCCTACCGTGTCAGAGGAACTTTGTAAATAGTTTAGTCCATTTATTTATATCTGACTTGGTCAGACATATCTGGAGAATCTGCATTAGGAAAGTTAATTTGGGGAAACGTACTGACTTGATCGCTGCATTCCTACCCAACAGCGATAGGTTCAAGTGTTTCCAGTTATCAAGAATTGCCTTTATTTTGGATATTGTCTGTGAATCGAGTTGAACTTATATAAGGGAAAATACTCTTTTGATACAAGACTCCAGAATGGCCCATGTAAAGAGACTTTTATAGGCTTCTTTCAAGTTATCTTCAAGTAAGTGTCTGACCACAAGGGGAGCACGTGTCAATATCATATACCATCACCTGCACAAATTCACACAGCCAATAAGAAAACTTGTAGTAAGCCTGGAGGCTTACTGAATAAGGATTTCTGAAGATTTATAATTTATTGTATACATTTTGATTTCAATTCTTTATGCATATATAGGTTGCACTATGTTTGATTTTTTTTCTTGTTTGTGTCACGAGCCGCGGCGGTACTCACAGCCGCCGCGGCTCGCTTCTCATGCGCCCCAGCGTCCCGGCTGTCACCTTGACGACCGGGACGTCATTTCCTCTTCCTGTCCGGCCGTTACCAGGGCAACGGCCAGACGCTAGTACACTAGCGCTGCGTCCCGGCGGTGCTGGTAGCCGGGCGCATGCGCATAGCAGGCAGCCTGTGGGCTGATTAGGCTTATTAACAGGCATTAGCCTGCAACTGTGTAGGTCAGGGGCAAGCCCTGATTGGCCCTGCTGGATACTAGTACATTAGCCTGCAGGAGTGTGTTCAACTGCTGATTGGTCTGTGTCTGTACTTAAGGCAATGAGGTCTGCTGCCTCATTGCCGGTTATAGCTTCTGTGCTCCAGTCTGCTGACCTGCTTGTTCCAGTCCCTGTATCCTGTATCTACGTTTGACTTCCCGTGTATGACCCTTGGCTTCGTATTGGACTTCGCTTGTGTTTCCTGTGACCCTGATCCTTGGCTTGTTTACCCGTTCTGCTACTTTGCCTGTGACCTCTGACCTCAGCTTGTTCATCATTACTGTTACCTGCTGCCGGCCTTTGACCTCTGCGTGGACCTGACTCTTCTTGCCTGGGTTCTCCCCAGCCGGTACACACTTCACGACCCTCTGTCAGTCTGCAGCCCAGTCTGTCCCCACCATCAGGGGCTCCAGTGAACACCTGACTGGCAGAGTAGACTCCGGGTTGTGTTGTGCCGGCTGGAGGGGTTCCTAACATTATAACCGGCCCACTCACGGAGACAAGATTAGGATGGATGCAAGTGGATCCACACCGTCTCCGGCACAAACCCTAGCAGGCCATGTTGAGTCTTTGTATCAGATGATGCAGGGATTGGCTGAGCGTATGTCTGTTCAAGAAGAAGCCACAAAAGCTTCACAATCTCCTCCAGATCCCATCTGTGAGCCCAAAATGAATTTACCGGATCGGTTCTCCGGAAATAGAACCTTGTTTCGGAACTTCAGGGAGAGCTGCAAGCTCTATTTTCGGATGAGACCCCGCTCCTCCGGTTCAGAGCAGCAACGAGTTGGGATTATTATTTCCCTTCTACAGGGTGACCCCCAGTCCTGGGCGTTTTCTTTGCCACAGACTAGTCCGGCCATGCAGTCCGTAGACTCCTTCTTTGAGGCATTGGGTTTACTGTATGATGACCCGGATCGAGTGGCCTCCGCGGAAGCTCACCTACGGTCCTTGAAACAAGGCAGACGGTCGGCAGAAGAATACTGCGCGGAATTCCGTAGATGGTCACCTGACAGTGGATGGAACGACCCTGCCTTACGTAGTCAGTTCCGTGTTGGCCTATCTGAACAGATTAAAGATTCGCTGGTGCAATACCCGTCTCCTAGCTCTCTGGATGATCTGATGCACCTCTCCATTAAAATTGACAGGAGATATAAAGAGCGGAAAACTGAAAAGGAAACGTCATCACCTCCATCCGCCTTCGTTCCTATCTCCCAGGATGGTGAGGAACCAATGCAATTGGGAGCATACCGTCTTTCCTCTGAGGAGAGAGACAGGAGACGGTCACAAGGCTTATGTTTATATTGTGGCGCAAGAGGCCACTTCTCCCGTTCTTGCCCAAACAAGTCGGGAAACGAGCATGCCTAAGGAACGAGGGGAGAGTTCACTTAGGTCTACAAATTGTCTCCCAGAAAAATGCACTATTGGTCCCTGCACAGCTCACGTTCAGTGCTCGTTCTACGAAACTATCAGCCTTCATTGACAGTGGAGCTGCTGGCAACTTCCTTGACATCGAGTTTGCCCGCTCTGCTGGTATTCCGCGGATTAAACTCCAATCTGCCATTACGGTATGTGGCTTAGATGGTAGTCCGTTGCCAGGCGGCAAGATTACTTGGGAGACCCCACCATTACAGTTGAACATTGGCGCTCTCCATTCGGAATCCATAGTCTTACGTCTTATCGAATGTCCTTCGGTTCCTTTAATTCTGGGCCACCCTTGGCTATTCTGCCATAACCCCGTCATGGATTGGGCAAAAGGAGAAATTGTCCAGTGGAGCCCCCATTGTACACAGTCTTGCTTGACACTACCTCTACGTATTACTCAGTCTATTCCGGAGCAGCTCCCTTCTCAGTATCATGACTATTGGGATGTTTTCTCCAAAAAGGCTGCTGACACACTACCACCGCACCGCAATTTTGACTGTGCCATTGAGCTCATTCCGGGCTCTAAATTACCCAAGGGACGCTTGTATCCTCTCTCTGGTCCAGAGACCAAATCCATGCAGGAGTATATTGACGAAAACTTGGAGAAGGGCTTCATCAGGCCATCCAAGTCCCCAGTAGGAGCGGGGTGTTTCTTTGTACCCAAGAAGGACGGTGGACTCAGACCCTGTATCGATTATCGAGGGCTGAACCTTATTACGGTTAAGAACACCTACCCCCTTCCCCTCATCTCCGTTCTTTTTGATCAATTAAGAGGAGCCACTATCTTCACAAAAATTGATCTTCGTGGGGCCTATAATCTCATACGTATTAGAGCAGGTGATGAGTGGAAGACGGCTTTCAACACGCTCTCGGGCCATTACGAATACCTGGTCATGCCGTTTGGCCTTAGTAATGCTCCTGCCGTATTTCAGGACTTGATTAATGAGGTGTTACGTGAGTTCCTGGGACACTTTGTTGTTGTTTACTTAGATGACATCCTCATATATTCAAAATCGTTGTCTGTGCACCAGGGTCATGTCAGACAAATCCTACAGAAATTACGGGAACATCACCTCTACGCTAAACTCGAGAAATGCGAGTTCGAGGTCCAGAAGGTATCCTTCCTCGGTTATCTAATCTCCTCAGAAGGTTTCTCCATGGACCCAACCAAGGTCCAAGCAATTCTGGATTGGATACAACCGAATAACCTCAAGGCGGTCCAGAGATTCCTGGGATTCGCCAATTACTACAGGAGGTTTATTGGCGGCTTTGCTGATATCGTGGCTCCTATCGTCACCTTGACCCGCAAAGGAGGTGATCCAACTGTTTGGTCACAACAGGCAATAAATGCATTCAAAACCCTGAAGAAAGCTTTTGTGTCTGCTCAGGTTCTCAGACATCCGGATCCTAGGGTACCGTTTGTTCTTGAGGTAGATGCGTCTGACGTCGGTGCTGGGGCCGTCTTGTCACAAAAAGACCCCCAGACCCACCGCTTACATCCATGTGCCTTTTTTTCCCGTCAGTTCTCATCAGCGGAAACCAACTATGACGTGGGAAACCGAGAATTGCTGGCAATTAAATGGGCCTTTGAGGAATGGCGGCACTGGTTGGAAGGCGCTGCACACCAGATCTCCGTTATAACGGATCATAAAAACTTACAGTATATACAGTCAGCCAAACGTCTGAACCCCCGACAGGCTCGGTGGTCGCTGTTCTTCACTCGGTTCAACTTTATTATCACCTATCGTCCTGGTTCCAAAAATATTCAAGCGGACGCCCTGTCTAGAAGTTTCCTGGCACATCATGCTCCGGTCACCTGCCCAGAGCCTATTGTTCCTGTGTCTATGATTCATGCCAGATTAACTCAAGATTTGAGCTGTACCTTACAAAGGTTCCAGAGGTTGGCTCCTGATAACACTCCGGCAGGATGTTTGTTTGTCCCAGTTCATCTAAGGAAGACAGTCCTTGCTGAGGCACACAACAGTCGGACTGCTGGGCATCCTGGAGTCTACAAAACACTGGAAATCCTTTCCCGTACTGTATGGTGGCCGTCTCTGTCTGCTGACGTCAAGAGTCACGTCCGGTCCTGTGAAGTTTGTGCCAGGAACAAAGTTCCCAGGACTCGCCCGGTAGGTCAGTTAGTTCCGTTGGCCGCCCCTGGTAAACCTTGGACACATCTGTCCATGGACTTTATAGTCGATCTGCCACCCTCTGCGGGACACAATACCATTTGGGTCGTGGTAGACCGGTTCAGCAAGATGGCGCATTTCATTCCACTCACTAGGCTTCCTACTGCTCGAGATTTGGCAATCTTGTTCATTCAACACATTTTCCGCCTCCATGGACTCCCTACAGACATCGTCTCCGATCGGGGTTCCCAGTTCATAGCGCAGTTCTGGAGATCATTCTGTACCCTCCTGGGAATCAAGGTCAGTTTATCATCTGCATACCACCCTCAGTCAAATGGGCAGACTGAAAGGGTTAACCAGTCCTTGGAGAAGTTCTTGCGATGCTACATATCGGAGTTCCATGACAACTGGTCCTCCTTGTTGCCCTGGGCAGAATTTGCCTGTAACAACTCCTGTCACTCATCCACGAAAACCTCTCCGTTCTTTTGCAATTATGGTTTCCACCCCAGATCTAACTCTTTGTATTCACTCCAGTCCGTTGGTATTCAGGAGATCCGTTCCACTGCCAGGGATCTCAGAGTTGTCTGGAAGAAAGTACATTCATCTTTAAAACAAGCCTCACTTGTTGCAAAAAAAATTTCGGACCGACACCGTACCCCCTGCTCTCTTAAGGTTGGCCAGAAAGTCTGGCTGTCTACAAAAAATATCAGGCTGAAGCAACCTTGCAAGAAGTTGGGCCCTAAATTCATCGGGCCGTTTCCCATCATCAAGCAGGTGAACTCTGTTGCATTTAGGTTAAAAATTCCGGGCTCGTTAAGAATTCCAAACACATTTCATTGTTCTCTGTTAAAACCAGTTCTTTATCCAGCTCAAGCCCAGTCTTCAGGCAAGCCACAGAGGTACAGTGTTCAGAAAATCTTGGATTCCAAAAAAGTGCAAGGACAGGTGCACTTTTTGGTACAGTGGAGGAACCGCGGGTTAGAAGAACGCTCTTGGGTTCCGCGGAGACAACTCCATGCTCCCAAACAATTGAAGGAATTCTTCAGGAAATTTCCAAGAAAACCTGGGTGTCGGGGTCCCTTGACCCCTCCTCAAGGGGGGGGTACTGTCACGAGCCGCGGCGGTACTCACAGCCGCCGCGGCTCGCTTCTCATGCGCCCCAGCGTCCCGGCCGTCACCTTGACGACCGGGACGTCATTTCCTCTTCCTGTCCGGCCGTTACCAGGGCAACGGCCAGACGCTAGTACACTAGCGCTGCGTCCCGGCGGTGCTGGTAGCCGGGCGCATGCGCATAGCAGGCAGCCTGTGGGCTGATTAGGCTTATTAACAGGCATTAGCCTGCAACTGTGTAGGTCAGGGGCAAGCCCTGATTGGCCCTGCTGGATACTAGTAAATTAGCCTGCAGGAGTGTGTTCAACTGCTGATTGGTCTGTGTCTGTACTTAAGGCAATGAGGTCTGCTGCCTCATTGCCGGTTATAGCTTCTGTGCTCCAGTCTGCTGACCTGCTTGTTCCAGTCCCTGTATCCTGTATCTACGTTTGACTTCCCGTGTATGACCCTTGGCTTCGTATTGGACTTCGCTTGTGTTTCATGTGACCCTGATCCTTGGCTTGTTTACCCGTTCTGCTACTTTGCCTGTGACCTCTGACCTCAGCTTGTTCATCATTACTGTTACCTGCTGCCGGCCTTTGACCTCTGCGTGGACCTGACTCTTCTTGCCTGGGTTCTCCCCAGCCGGTACACACTTCACGACCCTCTGTCAGTCTGCAGCCCAGTCTGTCCCCACCATCAGGGGCTCCAGTGAACACCTGACTGGCAGAGTAGACTCCGGGTTGTGTTGTGCCGGCTGAAGGGGTTCCTAACAGTTTGTTTCTGAAACTACACTACATCAAAATTTTAACTAATTTTTATCATCTTTTTAATTCTTTAGGAAGTTTGTGAGTGCCAATCGTACCTAAACTTCTATTTTTGATGATAGGATAAAGATATCTAGGTTCTCTTTGACTATCCTAAATTAGGATAGGTGTTGAAATTTAGTGTTAGTGGCATTATCACCCGTAAAAGAGAGAAGCTCAGATTTATGAAGGTTGATTTTGTAGCCAGCATATAAACTAAATATGTTTATTCGGTTATTTTTTTCTGGATTAGAGATCATTATTAATATGTCATCAGCGAACAATGCCAGTTTTCTCTCTGCATTGCATACACAGATCCCCGTTTCCGGTACCATTGCAAACAACAGTGGAGAAAGGGGGCTAGTTCCTCTTTTAATCATAATGGAGGGAGAAGCGGGATGTGCCTGTTAGTTTGTATCTGGGTTTGAGCTTGGTGTACAGTATGTAACACACTTTTGGGCACTTGCATGTAAAAGGCTGGGTGACTGTAACTAGGAACTGAGTAAGTGTTTTTCACCTTTAAGTCTAGACAGTGCCCCTACCTGAACCTGAATTCCTTCACCGGGCTGCTTTTCTGGAATTTGAATACTGGGGAAGGGGGGGTAAATGTATCCAGCTGATAGTTTTTCGGCGGGTTTGAAAAACCAATCACATTCTAGCTATCGTTTATTTAGTACATTCTACAAAATGACAGCTAGAATCTGATTGGTTGCTATAGGCTACATCTTCACTTTTCAAACCCGCCAGAAAACTCTCAGCTTGATACATTTACCCCTGGGATTGATTCAGGAGAACCCCTGCTCTAAACCAGACCTGGTCCCTCTCCAAAGCCTATATTTATTATAGGCTGGTTAAATTAATAAAATATTACCAAAGACAGATGATTGTGCATGATACATGCACAATGTGTTTATATTAAAGATTAAATATACCATACAGTAACCCGTTCAATGTCCATATTATCTTCCTTCTGGGAACCTATTATCCTGGACAAATAAATAACCTTTGTAACACAAATATTTACCTAATTGTTACTAGCTATTATAACTCTACTTCAGAGAAGGATTAGGGTACTAATTTCATTTAACGTTCCAGTGATGTTGAGGTACTTCAACTATCTCCAATAACACTAACTTATTATTACTGTCAGCTGAAATGATCCCTAATCACTCTTCTCTATGTATGCCATTGCCCTCTTATTATAGTAGGGGCTTACTATAATCTATTAGGTATCACACACTGAGTGATATACAAGAAGAAAGAAAGATGTAGATGGCTGCCCAGGATTGTTCCACCATAAATTAATTGTACAAAATAGCTTACTGTCACAGTACATATTCCTCAGTAGAGCACATAAACATTTCTTTATAACTCACTAGGAATTATTTAAAAAAACATATACACTTCTAGCAACTAATAAATACATTAAAAACTATGTTTCAAGGCAATATTATAACATACTCATAAGTTAATACTTACACTGCATCACATACTCTATAACTATGCTAATAGCACACCTCTGGCCTCTGTATACATGGCCAAGGACATTGGTGCACATCAGAAGATAATGACTCTTATAAAACAATGGCATTTAAACGCTGGTAGGGACTACTATTCCTGAATGGGATGCAGTAGTAATAGTGACCGTCAGATAGGACTATGAGCTCTCAGTTTGTCAGATTTTCAGGCAACGGATGACATTGTCATTGATTGAAGATTGCGAGAATGCTGTATAATTTTGTTAGCTTGCTAGATTTACTCTGCAAAACAGTCCCTTCAATAATAAGGTGAACCTGTGTAATACTGAGTTAAATATACTGGAAGTTTTATATATCCATGGTGTAGCGTTTAACTGAAAACTGGAATCTTAACTGACAGTAAGTAGATACATTGCTCCTCATCCTCTTGATGTGACGTCACCCACTTTACATCACTGTCATGTTAGCTCCTGGGTAAACTAATTTTATCAATGTCCTTTCTATACTTCCATCCGTAAAGATAGTAAGTGCTGATCACAACTAGATTTATCCTTATACACAATACAAAGCTTGTCTGTCGTCACTGACTCTGCTCATCTTCCATTCCAGTCACATCAACTGTTTACTGTCAACAAATGAGCTCTGCATACTCAATAACTATCCTGGCTCATGTCATCTACTCCCTTTCCCCCCAAAGCGTGTTGTGAGTTGTAGTTCTTCAGAGCCTGGTGGCGCCTGAGCGGTCACAGTGCTGCCGCCGAACTACAAGTATTTTTAAGAGTTGGTGAATTCTTCCAGGAGCTCAAACTTGAGAGACTCAAACAGATCGTCCCAGATGACCATATCAGAAGCTTTTTCAGCATCCAACAATAGCAATATGCTCAGGTCTCTGGATAATTGTAAATGCTGCATTACTGCTAGAAGTTTCCTTACATTTCTGCCCCAAATTATGCCTGTTTGATCTTTGTGAATAATGACTAGTAATATTACCTGATTGATTGATTGCCTGTCAGCCCTATTTAAAGCACCTGTTTCCTTACCTGAGTGCCAGATGTTCAGGTCTCCTCTCCTGTGAAAACGTGTTCCAGTCTTGCTCCATTTCTCCTGCTGCTGCAGAGTATTACCACCTTTACCTGCTTCCAGCTCTCCAGTGTGACAGCATTATCCCGCTGCAGGGTATTACCACCTCTACCTGCTTACAGCTCTCCGGTGTTACAGCATTATCCCGCTGCAGGGTATTACCACCTCTACCTGCTTACAGCTCTCCGGTGTTACAGCATTATCCCGCTGCAGAGTATTACCACCTCTACCTGCATCCAGCTCTCCAGTGTTACAGCACCATCCTGCTGCAGGGTATTACCACCTCTACCTGCATCCAGCTCTCCAGTGTTACAGCATTATCCCGCTGCAGGGTATTACCACCTCTGCCTGCATCCAGCTCTCCGGTGTTACATCATTCTGCTGCAGAGTATTACCACCTCTACCTGCTTCCAGCTCTCCAGTGTTACAGCATTATCCCGCTGCAGGGTATTACCACCTCTACCTGCATCCAGCTCTCCAGTGTTACAGCACCATCCTGCTGCAGGGTATTACCACCTCTACCTGCATCCAGCTCTCCAGTGTTACAGCACCATCCTGCTGCAGGATATTACCACCTCTACCTGCATCCAGCTCTCCAGTGTTACAGCATTATCCCGCTGCAGGGTATTACCACCTCTACCTGCATCCAGCTCTCCAGTGTTACAGCATTATCCCGCTGCAGAGTATTACCACCTTTACCTGCTTCCAGTTCTCCAGTGTTACATCATCCTGCTGCAGAGTGTTACTATCTACACGTGTTCCCAGCTCTCCAGTGTTTCAGTACCTCATAATTACACCTATTAGCTACCATCTTCCTCCTGTGACTTGATTTTCCTCTCGTTCTCGCTTGTGACCCTCCTTGAGAACCGCAACCTGCGGTTAGGAAGTCGCAAAGTCCAAACTCTCTTGCGGCGGTCCTGGGTGAATACCTTCCTCTCCGTTAGACTCTGCGCCTCTTGGAGGGTAGTGTCAACTCAAGCAGACCATGAGTTCTTCCAGACCCTAGAGCGTGACACCAACATGACTGTGCCGCAGTGCACAAAGCCACGACTACAAAGACATGGCTTGATGAGCTCGGTGTGGAAGAACTTGACTGGCCCCCACAGAGCCCTGACCTCAACCCCATTGTACACCTTTCCAATGAACTGGAACGGAGATTGCGAGCCAGGCCTTCTCATCCAACATCAGTGCCTGACCTCATAAGTGCTCCACAGAATGAATGGGCACAAATTCCCACAGAAACACTCCAACATCTTGTGAAAAAATCTTCCAAAAATAGTGGAAGCTGTTATTGCTGCAAAAGGGGGACCAGCTCCATATTAAAGTGTATGTATTTGAATATAATGTCATTAAGTCTCTGTTGGTGTGATGGTTAAGTGTCCGAATACTTTTGTCCAGATAGTGTATTTGCCCGGGTGTGAAAATATTTTCTCACGTCTATGGTATAGGGGCAGGTGGTAGGTGGATAGGTAGACGAGTGAATCCTGTCTTAGTGTGGACATCATTGCCAGTTAATTCCAGGTACACTCTCAGCCAGTCAGTGCAGGAGAATAGCCTGTAAGTGCCCTGGTATCATGATAGATGTCAGTAGCATTAATGAGAAGGAGCCAGGCTTTAAAGATTAGATAGAAGACTGATTTGTGGGTATGGAGTTTGTTTCTACTTGTGTATAGCGAGGACGGAAGTAGTGAAGGGGAAATAATACAAGGGAGGGAGAAACAGGATGCTGGAGAGAGACAGGAGTTTGGAGAGAAGTGTGGTGAACGTGAGTAGGTGAAAGAGAAATGGTAAATTGAATAGGCTCATGGTGGAGTGATGGGGATTAGCTGGGGTAGGTATAGAGAGAGTGGATATGAAAAAATGATGCAGATAGTGCAGGGTAGTTGTAGAGGTGGTGGCTCCTTTGCGGTTCCCCTCATGGGGGTAATGGAGAATACAGCCTCTGCAGATCCGACACTTGGTCCCAAAAACAGACAGCTGGACTCAATGGGTCCACTAGCTATAAAGAGATGGCCGTTCAGTAGGTCCTCAGAATAACCTTTATATTTGTGAGAAGAAGACAATGTGGGAGGAAGGACAGAGAGCTGACGTAAGGTGGAGCTAACTAATTGCTGTCCACATGCCATGTATATCACAAATTATTAATCAATTCCAACACTATAACGGCACCTCTCTCTATCTTCTATTTATATTCATACTGTATCTCTATGTAGTTTCCTTTACACATAATTGCTGGATAGTAGAAATGAACCAAGTTAAAATCCACATTTAAAGGGACTTTCAAACTGTGCTCCGGCTATGAGATATGGCAATATGCACTGTTAGCGGACACCGAGGACTCAACTTGAGAAACATTGGTGTAGTAGACACATTTGATCACTGGAAATCACAGTACTTTACAAAATACCGGTCATTCTAGCAAGTGGGCACTGTCAATGGCCCTATTAGTGATCCTAAACTTATGCTCCTTTAAGTGTATCCTTAACTGTTCATATTGTCTTACTTTATTTTGTAGCTGGATTATAACTTTTAGCATTTTAGTTTGATAAAACATTTAGGTTCACAATGTATAAAAATTCCCTTTGTGGGAGGAAGAATTTGGGAGAACCCAACATACATCTCCTCTCTTGTCTCAAAATATATTGTCTCAAAATATCTCCCAACTTGGCAACTCCGTTCTGCACAAGATCTGCGTCTCTCATCCACACTCATTACATCTTCCCATTCCCGGTTACAGGCCTTTTTTCTGGCTGCACCCACTCTATGGAATTCTCTCCCTCGCACATTAACTCTCCTCTGGTCTACAAGCTTTCAAGCATCCTCTGAAAACCCACCTCTTCAGACAAGCTTATAATATTCCTCAACCACCCTCTTAACCTCACTACATTACCCTATTACCACCCGTTATACAACTTCCCCTTGACCAACATTGTTGTGTGACAGGATCATTTAGCTTATGAGTCACTTTTACCTTTGCAGTCTGGCTGGTCCGACTGCAAATGTAGACTTGACCTCATGTGTCAAACTCCCATTGTCCAATAGATTGTAAGCTTGCGAGCAGGACCTTCTCACCTCTTTGTCTGTTTTACCCAGTTTGTTTATTAGTTTACTATGTTTGTCCCCAATTGTAAAGCGCTACGGAATATGTTGGCGCTATATAAATAAATGATGATGATGAACCCTTACAGGTGGTCAGATAAGGCCATACTACACTCTACAACACCACCTTTATTATAGGAGAGTACAAAAGAACAACTGTAAGATATCTAGTTATTACCACAATCACACAATATTCCTTGATCTTTATTGTTTGGAGAAGAAATATAGACAACTTCTACTTCTTCCTTATCATTCGGTGGACCCACCGAATGATAAGGACTCAGAGGTATATCTACTACACTGCGGGTTTGGAAAAATTGAGATGTTACCTATAGCAACCAGTCAGATTCTAGTTATCATATAGTACACTCTACAAAATGACAGCTAGAATCTGATTGATTGCTATAGGCAACATCTCTACTTACTCAAACCCGCAGTTCAGTATGTATACCCCTCAGTATCCACTGCAGAATGCTTCAATACTGTTCACAACGTAACAAGATCTAATGCACTCAGATATAGAGTCCAATGTTACATAGTGTTTCCATCTTCAGATTACTTTATTAGTAAGAAATTGTCCCCCCTGCAATGTTTACTAAATACAATAAATCAGCCATGTCAACCAGTTATTTATTGCGAATATGGTGAGTGCATCTGTTTTAACTGCATTTTAATGGTATTTGAAGCATATAGGGCAGTGTAGGACCTGCATACAATGAGGTACCCTTTATGCTACCTCATTTTATTTAAATGTTTTACAGTTCTTTCAGGCCCTGCATTTACATACTTAAAATAATTTATTGTTAGAATAGATTTTGAAATGTTGTTTCATACTGTACTTGAAAACAGACCCTGCCTTCCACTCTTCTTGTTTTATACCAGAAAAAAAAGGGAAGAAACACCGTTGCTTGGTGTTGTAATATGTTTACTGTTATTTTGTATATACATATTTCTTTGAATAAATACAAAGTGAAAAAAAAAGAAGAAAAGCAAGTAGTTAACTTGGTAATTGGTTGGTAATTATAGATTTTATTACCTTACTTGTGTATCGACCACACTATTGCATTGTCATTTCCATATATGCAATGCACTGCTATTTAATCTACTTATCACTATATCAATATAAATATAGATACAAAATAAAACCAACTTATCCCAAAACATGTTCCATTAGCCACTGTGTAAACTACAGTACACAACATAGGAGTCATAAAAGAAAGGTCAGCAATGAACTTAATTCTAATGTTTAATGTATTACATACAGTCATGGCTAAAAATATTGGCACCCTTGCAGATTTTTCACCATTTCCTCCAGAAAATTGTTAAAACTTAAAAACTATTTTGATATCTACATATGTATTGCTTTGGTTTGCTGTGAAGTAAAATACGAAAAGCAGAAAAATGTACTAAGTCTTAGCGAATTCCACAATAAGCAGGTAGTTAAAAATAGTTAGACACATTCAAGCTGACCTTCAGACACAAGGGGGTAAATGTATCAATCTGCGGGTTCTTCAACACCCGCGCGTTCAGCCTCCTCCGCGATTAAATTTCAAGCGGCGCTGCATTGTAAAGGGAAGTTAACCCTTTACAATGCAGCGCCGCTTGAAATTTAATCGCGGAAGAGGCTGAACACGCGGGTGTTGAAGAACCCGCAGATTGATACATTTACCCCAAGGTGCCAAATCACACTATGCTTCGTCAACTCAATGAAAAGGGGTTATATGGTAGGACGCCCCCATTGCTGAGAGACATGAGAGAATCCAACTAGTTTACCAAAACACAAGCCAAATTCCTTCGGGGAGACTGCCCTCTGGAAATTAGAGCTTTTTGGTGAAGCACAGCACCCCCGTTCACAGAAAGCAAAATGAAGTCTTCAAAGAAAAGAACACCTTCCCGACAGTCAAACACGGTGGAGGTTCAGTGATTTTATGGGGTTGTGGTGCTTCATCTGGGTACCTTGAACATGTGCATGGCATCATGAAACCTGGAGAATACCAGGCCATTTTGGTGCAATGTTGAAACCAGTGTTAGAAAGCTGGGCATCCATCAAAAGTCCTAGGCTTTTCAGCATTACAATGACCCCAAACACACTTCAAAGAGCACCCAGAAATTGTTCAAGACAAGACACTAGACTGTCCTGAAGTGTCCAGGAGTGACTCCAGCTATAAATACCATAGAACACCTGTGGGATCTGTGAGAACATATGAAAACAACAACTGGGAGAAGACACCCATCACATCTGGGAGAACTGGAGGAGTTTGCACAAGATTGGGCCAAACTGCCAGTAGGGAGGTGCAGGAAGCTCATCAATGGCTATAGGAATCAGTTGGTTACTTAACAGTAATTTTGACAAAAGGCTGTAATACCAAATTTTAGGTCAACAATTTTGTCAATGCTATTTCCTTTCATTTTGTGATATAAAAGGTTTTACAGTATTAAATTCAGATGAAGAAAAAGGTTCTGTAATATTAACAGATAAAAAATTGTGGAGACCAAGTACTGTTGTTAATTTCAACTTATGCTTAGAGGAAATTATGAGCTATTTAAAAAAAAACATGAAAGGATGCCAATATTTTTGGCCACAACTGTACCACAACTTGGTCACATCAATTAAAGCACAATGGTCACCGACACGTTGTGGACATTCTTTAGAATACAGCCAATCAATTCATGAAGTATCTCAGTAATGTCATTGGTTCCCAGTGAATTGATAGGCAGTATTTCCATGGATGTTGTTTCAGCCACCACATGGCTACATCCACTGCTTGATTAGTAATATCATGTTTAATTTATAAAGTACCAACATATTACACAGCGCTGTACATTGAGGGAATACAAATAATATACAACATAAAAACAGAAGGTAAAAATGATTCTGCCTAATTGAGGGCAAAGTTTTTATATATAGTAGCAGAATAACAATTGTGGCTGTTGTTGGCGATACATCTTCATGGATACACCTACTGCGCTCGTTCTTAGCTGCAGGATACAGTTATTGTGCTAGTTCCTGGCTCTGGGCAGTTGGTAATCACAGACACTGAGCTAGTTCCTGGCTCTGGGCAGTTGGTAATCACAGACACTGAGCTAGTTCCGGGCTCCAGACAGTTGGTAATCACAGACACTGAGCTAGTTCCGGGCTCCAGACAGTTGGTAATCACAGACACTGAGCTAGTTCCGGGCTCCAGACAGTTGGTAATCACAGACACTGAGCTAGTTGCTGGCTCTGGGCAGTTGGTGACCATTTAGTACGTCACAGCTAGTAAATCCCCTCACACCACTGTGAGATATATGTGTGTCTATGTGACGTAATCCATAATGGAGTGTGGTTTAAGTTTGTGCTTTTAATAAAGTTAGAATTGTCCACATTGCAGTTTGTGAAGTATTTTTTGCCTTTTCAACCATACTCTACCAGAGTGTCTATCAAGGTTGGATCTGTGGGCAAAGGTCCAACCTCTTCCTAATCAAACATGCCCTCCCATGTATAGTCAAATCGGGAATTCCTCAGAAACCATCCATGCTTCCTGGATACTGGGAGTCTGAAGCGTTTAAATGTTTTACAACAAGTCAGAGACAGGCAGCCGTCAGTTTACTGTGCACCATGTAATCTAAACACCAATAACTTGTCCAATATGTAAATGAAAAGAGCCGTCAACATGTCAATTAAACAAATGCCCTTAAGTTTGTGAATCAAGTCCAAAGAGTGAGAGAGATTATTACTACCTGGAAAGTGAAGCCACAAAGTATTTACTTATAAACAATATGTCTATTTATGTACCTAGTGGACACATACATACAGAGTAACATATTGCTTTTAGGAGCTAAGATATAAATGTGTATGGTGGGATGAGTAAAAACTATGCTGCAAAATCCTGGCTACTAATGCAATACCACCCTCTGGATCAATGTAATCTTCAGGAATCTATTTACTAATTGTTACATTTGTGTTTTTATTTTGTTGTGTATTTATGTTCCTATCACTGTGTTGTTGTTTTTTTTATTAATTGTGCCTGGAAGGTGCAAAAGTAGTTACATTAAAATATAGACATGGGACTGTCCTCTGCCACCTCTAAGCATGTGTAAAATTCAAGATCTTTTGCAAAGGGGAATAAAGGCCCTGCAGCCATCCGTTAACCTGGAGAGGTCATCGTAAAGACGCACTGTCCATTTGAACCTCATTTAAACATTGCACATGCTGGCACAATACACGACTGGATCCATAAGGAGCAAAGGTTTGCATCCCTACAGATGCATCTACAACCACCAAGCCCCACGCGTACTTGTATAATTGGGTGCATTTGTACAAAATTACCCACACAGCATCACAAACTTACATATGTTCTGTAGACCCACATTTTTGTAGTTTCATAAATGATCTCAGTGAGATAGTAAGAGATTACAGAACTAATTACAAATAATGTAACAGTGTCCCAGATCCATATTATACCTCCAGTCCATTGTCGTGATTATGTATTACCAATGACTGTATGTAACAACAATGTGTTCTGTTATTCTATTTAGATTACTCTCCACAGTAATAAGTAAACTTCAATAGGTTCCACACAAGTGATCTGTTCCAGTTCATAACACACATTTCAATTATGTCTCTAGATGTGAATTAAATTATTACATAATATACTATGTGCCTGGAACTTTAAATTGCCCTCCACAGCTCAATGATATAAATAAACCTTTGAAAAAACGTCATGTCAATGTATTTATGCATGTTTTTATAATTTATGTTATTATTATCAACAGCGTTCACAATATTTAGATTGCTGCAACAGTTTTGTGTCAATCAGTTCACTGAAATTGCTTTTCTCTTGTATGGATTCTCTGATGATTAACAAGAGTTGATTTTTGTGTAAAACATTTCTCACACTCAGAACATGCAAATTGTTTCTCACCTGTGTGAATTCTCTGATGTTCAACAAGACCTGATTTCCTTGTAAAACCTTTCCCACATTCAGAACATGGAAATTGTTTCTCACCTGTGTGAGTTCTCTGATGTCTACCAAGCACTGATTTCTGTGTAAAACATTTTCCACACTCAGAACATGGAAATAGTTTCTTACCTGTGTGAGTTCTTTGATGTTCAACGAGACCTGTTTTCTGTGTAAAACATTTTCCACACTCAGAACAGGAAAATGGCTTCTCGCCTGTGTGAATTCTCTGATGTTCAACTAGAGCTGATTTATGTGTAAAACATTTTCCACACTCAGAACATCGAAATGGTTTCTCACCTGTGTGAATTCGTGTATGTTCAACAAGACCTGATTTATGTGTAAACCATTTCCCGCATTCAGAACATGGAAATTGTTTCTCACCTGTGTGAGTTCTCTGATGGGTAACAAGACCTGATTTCTCTATAAAACATTTCCCGCATTCAGAGCATGGATATGGCTTCTCACCTGTGTGAATTCTCTGATGGGTAATAAGACCTGATTTCTGTGTAAAACATTTCCCACACTCAGAACAGGGAAATGGCTTCTCATCTGTGTGAATTCTCTGATGTGTAGCAAGACCAGATTTCTGTGTAAAACATTTCCCACACTCAGAACATGGAAATGTTTTCTCACCTGTGTGATTTCTGTGATGTTTTACAAGAGTAGATTTGTGTGTAAAACATTTCCCACACACAGGGCATGGAAACTTCTTACCTGTATGAATTCCCTGATGTACAACAAGGCCTGATTTCTGTGTAAACCATTTCCCACACTGAGAACATGGGAATGGTTTCTCGCCTGTGTGCATTCTCTGGTGTATAACAAGACCTGATTTATATGCAAAACATTTCCCACACTCAGAACATGAAAAAGGCTTCTGACCTGTGTGAATTCTCTGATGTTCAACAAGACCTGATTTATGTGTAAAACATTTCCCACAATCAGAACAAATAAATGGTTTCTCACTTGTGTGAATTTTCTGATGTTTTACAAGAGCAGATTTATGTGTAAAACATTTCCCACATTCAGAACATGGAAATGGTCTCTCACCTGTGTGAATTCTTGTATGTTCAATAAGAATCGATTTATTTGTAAAACATTTCCCACACTCAGAACATGGAAATGGTTTCTCACCTGTGTGAGTTTTCTGATGTCTAGTACAGATTGACAGATGAATAAAACATTTGCCACATTCAGAACAAGGAAAGATTTGATCATCTGTATGAGCAGTACTATGTTTAGTAATATCTGAGTTGTCAGGAGAACATTCCTCATGATTAGAGGTATCAGATAATATATCTGCACTGTCTAGTGGCTGTATATTTAGGTTAATGTGCTTTTCTGCTGAATAATCTATTGTGATCTTATTATCTTCTGTTTTAAAATCTGATGACAAAATGAGACATCCCTCCGAGGCATTCCTGCTTTTCTGTCCATCTGCTGGAAATAAAATAAATGAATAGAATAGTAAAAAAAAAATTTTCCATTTGCTACTATTACAGAGTTTAATTTATTCAGTTTCAACCTCAATTTCCATTCTAAATGTGCAAACAGCAAATATGGCTCTTTTTTTAAACAGATAAAACATTAGCTTGAAATACCACAACCACATTACCAGGCACATTGCATAGAAACAGACACAGTGACTGCAGATTGCACAGTCACATTGGACAAGTCCAGCTAAAATGCAGAATTTGGGAGTAACATTCCCCAAGCTCATATTGCTCAGCCTGGATCATAGGACAGGGAAACTCATTACTCAGTGACTTTGTTCAACCACAATGCTCATCCAGACATTGTCCTCACACACAAACACTGGAGCCTAGTAAGCAGGGTATACATTGGTTAGATTAGCTGCACGTACTATCTATGCTATTCAAAGTTCTCCAGGTGGACACACAGGGAGCAAAACAAAACAATTAAGCTGCCTCTATATGTCCCTCTGTTCAAGCTCAGGTAGAATATCCCCGCAGCCAGAGTCAAGCTACTAATTTAGGCTGAAGATTTGGTGTAGACATGTAAGGAAAGTGAAGGAGAGCAGCAGAACAGAGCAGTACAGGGGAGGAGGACACAGACAGACAGCAAAGAGGGAACTATTAACACAGAATGATGCCAGCAGAGAGCGGAGGAGAGTATCAGGACAAAGTAGGAGAAAGGAGCAGGGCACAGACGGGCAACATTAGCAGAAAGCATAAGGGCAGAGCAGGATACAGAGACAGATCAGAAGATGAAGAGCGACAGTACAGAGCATCAACCACAGAGATTTGAGAGGATTTGCCAAAAATTGCGTGTGGGTGTGTGGTTATATATCTGTGTGTTTGAGAAGTAAAATATGTGTGAAGTGAGTGTTGTAATGGGGCGTGTGTGATCTTAGGGTGCGGGGAAATCCGTGTTGCTTTGCTTTAGT
The DNA here is from genome assembly GCF_038048845.1 of Mixophyes fleayi. Lineage (NCBI taxonomy): Eukaryota > Metazoa > Chordata > Amphibia > Anura > Limnodynastidae > Mixophyes > Mixophyes fleayi. The sequence goes on along the minus strand of NC_134407.1, from coordinate 218,137,455 downwards.
ATAGCAGTGTTAGTATATACATATTGAGAAACTAGCAATCATATATAATTACACAAGGAAGATAATAGGTAATTTTGCATGTGATAGTGTACAGGGAGCATTAGAATTAATGTCACATGATAGTTCATATGGAGGATCATGGGTAATGTCACATACGGTCTCATCCCAATGATCAGTGATTGAATCACTATGGTGACGTCCCTTGTACTGATTTATGAAAATCGACAGACTGTTGGGAGGAGACTGGTCACATCTCTTAGCCAATGAAATGATGGGAGGAGGAGAACAGGTATCTAATAGGGGCTGATGGCTCCTGACTCCCACACCTTAGACACAATTTTTCCTTATTAGTTTGCAGTGAGGGTGTAGAATAAATGTGACTTCTTTGTATTAAATGTTTATTACTCACCTGTGCTGGTATCTGTAGGGATTTCCTCCTCCTTACACTGCTGATCACCTCTCACGTACGTCTCTTCTTCTCCCTCTATGTTTTCTACCTTAATATTAGTCAGATCTTCACCCTAATTAAACCATACAACAATAACACATTAATAAATTAATTAGTTAAGAGTAAACAGTAGAATATCCGTGTATAACACACTCTGCTTCTTCTACAGATCATATAGTGAAAAGTCAATTTGGTATTTGGTGAGACCCTAAATTCCATCTACCTGATACTCCTGTGGGATCCTGGGATTTTCCACTGAACCAACCAATGAATAAAGAGGACGGGGACATCTCTCTGGGGTATTTAGGTTACTGGATCCATCTGTAGGAGACACACAGTGACTGAGTACATGGGTTATATAATCTAACCACCCCATAGCCTGACATGGAAAGCAGGAATTACTCTATACTGGAAAACCAGATATTAAGATCCATCTGGAAAATGCAATGAAGTCATGGAAGAGCTCTCACTTTAACCACAAGTAATTCTGTGAAGATGCGGTTTGAGAAGATCGGCCTCAGTATGAGTAGGAAATGTACAGTATAAAGTTGGGAGAGGTCACATGATATCTGTGTGTCCAAGTATTTCACTGACTGCCTGGACCAAATGAAGTAAAAAGAGGACACAGAGGAAACATGAGAAGCTGAACGATACTGTTAAAAGCTTGGACTTTGGGTTTAAATGTAATTGAGCTTTTAAAAAGCATACAGTTCTTGTATGAGGCTGGGGATAGAGATGTCTGGCAAAGTAATAGAGAAAAGAAGGTCATCTACAAAAGCTACAACTTTATGGTGAATAGGGCCTAATGTGATCCCTGTGATGTTTGGGTTTTCTCCTCAAATAAGCTATTCCAATAGGAGAATGGACGTCTGTGTGGTGCCATTTACATAGCAGTCCTTTAAGTCAATACTCTTCCCACTAGGTCTTTAGAGCGTGGTTCAGGTTTGTACCAACACAAGATATCAAATTACAGACACCCTGTTCATTGTTGAATAGCCCTTCAATGCATCATAATCTGGTGGAAACAGCTGAAGGTTGCACTCCTCCATCTCACCAGGCCATATAACATAATTTGGTTATTATATCTCCTAACCTGAAGCAATCTGTGGAATAAGTCAATAACAGTCTATGTAATGGCCGTCTGGTTTTATAGGGAGTTAAAGATGCTGAATAAGAAGAGTACAAGCCTTCCAGGTCCACAGATTTAGGAAGCCCTCACACACTAATATTGTTCTGCCAGTGCCTGTTTCTAAGTTGTCAAAATGAGGGTGAGTAGTGTGGATGTAAGTTATCTGTATCTCTACTGCTTTATGATAAGAGGAGATATCATCTTCAAAAGTCCCATCTGTCCTCTTAACCCCACAAATCATGTTCACCAGCTCATGGTGATCCCTTCAAAGTGCAGACATTTTTACTTTGTGAGTGTTAGCACCTTTTTAATGAAATGTTACATTTTTCTTTGTAAGTGAGCAAGTCCAGATATTCTTTTCTTAGCATCTTAGGGATTATCAGTAGACAATGCTAAGGCCATTGTTTAGAGGGTATTGAGGAGGAGGAGGCAGCACAGTGGCCTAGTAGTTAGCACTTCTGCCTCACAGCACAGCGGTCATGAGTTCAAATCCTGACCGAGGCCTTATCTGTGTGGAGTTTGTATGTTCTCCCTGTGCTTGCGTAGGTTTCCTCCGGGTGCTCCAGTTTCCTCCCACACTCCAAAAACATACTAGTAGGTTAATTGGCTACTATCAAAATTGACCCTAGTCTGTCTCTCTCTCTGTCTGTATGTGTGTGTATGTTAGGGAATTTAGAGTGTAATCCCCAATGGGGCAGGGACTGATGTGAATGAGTTCTCTGTACAGCGCTGCAAAATTAGTGGCACTATATAAATAACTGATAATGATGATAGGAGTGTGTGGGTTTCTCTGGTTCCAGCTAGGTCTGCTGGTGAGAAACCTTCAATACACTCTTGAGCAGGACTGTTTTTCTGGGCAATATGTTGTTTCCCCTATTAGATTTGCCCATGATCTGCAAAAAGCCTTTGAAATACACTGTACTGTCAGGAAAGGTGTATTAACTTAAACAAACTGTGAACTCATTATAACTTATAACTTTACATGTAATTACATAGATAGTTGTAGTGCTAGTATACAGCTTGCCTCAAATAAAATGGAGAATATAGTTATTATAGAGTACAGCATATACAATTATTATTACTACTTCACAGGGAGTATCAGGGAAAATGTCAACGTGATAGTGCACAGAGAGAATCACAAGTAATGTCACATGTTATATCATTACATTGATCAGTGATTGAATCACCATGGCAACATCCCTTGTACTGATATATATGAGAGTGTGGGGTGGACAGTGTAGAATAAAAGACAGTTATAATGACTGAACATGGAATGTGACTTTTCTATAATAAGTATTTATTACTCACCTGTGCTGATATCTGTAGGGATTTCCTCCTCCTTACACCGCTGATCACCCCTCACATATGTATCTTCTTCTCCCTCTACAACTTCTACCTTAATATCAGTCAGATCTTCACCCTAAATAACCCAATAACAATTAAATAACACAATGTCTGGGTTCAATAATTCAGAAGAATCAATCAGTGTATAAGACACATACGACGCCGCTAAAGATCATACAGTGCTTTAGAATTGTGAAAGTTCGGGAGACCCTAAATTCCATCTACCTGATACTTCTGTGGTATCCTACGATCTTCCTCTGGACAATCCTGTGAATAATGAGGACGGGGACATCTCTCTGGGCGTATTTGTGTTGCTGGATCCATCTGTAGGAGACACAAAGTGACTGAATACATTGTTTATATGTAATTATCAGATGATGTGTGTATCTAGGTGACCCTCAAAATAGCTCTCTCCTTTACAATAAACCAAAGTCTCTTGTGATGCAAATCTGGTGATTCTCCATCATCATGTCCTTAATCTTGTGTCCTTCTAAATACTCCCACTGCTCCATGGAGAAATAGACAGTGACATCCTCACACCTTATAGGAACCTGACACACAATGATACAGTCATCACCCAGACACATCTCCTGGTGTTACTGTATAATGTCCCATTCCCAGCAGTCACCTCTCCAGTCAGCAGCTGAATGATCTTGTTGGTGAGTTCTAGAATCCTCTGGTCATTGTCTCTCTCATGTATCAGTGACTGAGCTGGAGGCACCGTGATGGGGCTCTGGGTCCTGCTCAATCCTCATGACACACAGGGATGGCTTCTTGCTGTCTCAAGTTCACTAGATATATTCTTCACTGCTGTTTAACCCGGTGTATTGACAAACGTTTATTTGTCCTGTTTTCCCTACTATGTGCAGCACCGGACAGTAGGGAAAACAGGACAAACATAAAATAGGGACAGTACAAGTTAGGCAAAATAAATGTATACTCAGTTGAGATGGGAGGCTGACCTGGGAGAATTTATAGATCAGAAAGAGTGGGCTGATATATTTGAGTGGGTGCTCTATGCTCTATTATTATTCACATTCAAGAGGACACATTTAAATTACTCCACAGGTAGAACCATGATACCTCTAGGCTTCATAGTATCGTTCCTCAAATCTCTGATACCTGCTGTGAGCACGCTAGTACTTTCCTGAACATCTGGTGGAGCTGTCCCAAACTCCAATCCTTTTGGTCTACAGTCATCTCCCAGGCTTTTGCTGTTATTGGCTCTACTTTTACCGCAGATAACAAATACATGTTGCTTCCCTTATCCATTCCTGACCTCTCCACACATTCCCACAAATTACTCAGACACATCATGTGTGCAGTAACCTGTCATCTGGAAGAACCCTTCACCTCTGGTACTCCTCTCTGCCTGCAAACCTGTGTGGCCCATATACGAAATGTAGAACATAACCAGCGTCCAGAGAGACTCTTCCGTTTCCTTCCACAAATTCTGAGCTCCCGCTCCCTATAACAAGCAGCCGCTTCTCCACCTTTAAAAATAAACAAAGATCTGGGGTCTTTTCTACCTCGCTACCATAACATTTGACGCACTCTCTCTCCGGTGGTCTCCCCCCCTCCATATCCTCCTTATTCCTGACCTTTCCCTCTCCCACCCCCATCTCTTTTTATTTTCATCCGATAAATGATAAAATTCTGCACCGCTGTTACTCTATTTGTGATGTTATATTTATATGGTTTCTTTACTCACAATCTTTCAATTTCATCTATTGCTGTTTGTTTCCAAATTGTTACCAGCGCCAGTCTTACTTACGATGTACCAAATAAATAGAATTTCCAAAAACAAAATAAATGTATACATAAAAAAGGATAAGGAGGGTACTGCTCAGGAGAGAGCTTACATTCTAATTTGAAGAGGGCACATCTCCAGCTAGTCCCTGTTTTAGTAACAGAGAGGAGTGTTGTAGCTATGACTTTCCCAGAATCCCTCACCTCTCCAGTTAGGTCCATGTTTTATTAAAAGAGATAAGATTGATGTCACTATAATATTGCCAGAACCCCTCACGTCTCCTATCGGGACTAATTTCTTTTTTCTTTTAATTCGCTTATTTGCATCGTGCACCCCTAAAAATAGGTTTAAAAAAATAAACAAAAAGTTCACAGCGTTCTGTCAATTCAGGAGCCCCCCAAAATAAGAACCTCTTCATCCCAGACCCTTGAGAGCAATGTTATACAGAGCCTCTTCACTGCAAGGCTGGGGGTAGGGGGGAGCCTCTTCACTGCAAGGCTGGGGGTAGGGGGGAGCCTCTTCCCTGCAAGGCTCGGGGTAGGGGGGAGCCTCTTCCCTGCAAGGCTGGAGGTAGGGGGGGGCCTCTTCACTGCAAGGCTGGAGGTAGGGGGGGGCCTCTTCACTGCAAGGCTGGAGGTAGGGGGGGGCCTCTTCACTGCAAGGCTGGAGGTAGGGGGGGCCTCTTCACTGCAAGGCTCGGGGTAGGGGGTAGCCTCTTCACTGCAAGGCTCGGGGTAGGGGGTAGCCTCTTCCCTGCAAGGCTGGGGGTAGGGGGGGGCCTCTTCCCTGCAAGGCTGGGGGTAGGGGGGAGCCTCTTCACTGCAAGGCTCGGGGTAGGGGGGAGCCTCTTCCCTGCAAGGCTGGGGGTAGGGGGGCGCCTCTTCACTGCAAGGCTGGGGGTAGGGGGGAGCCTCTTCACTGCAAGGCTGGGGGTAGGGGGGAGCCTCTTCACTGCAAGGCTGGGGGTAGGGGGGAGCCTCTTCACTGCAAGACTATTTTAAGGAGCCGCTGCCTGTACAATGTATTAGGCTTTCTAAAGCGCTTCCTTAAAATAGCAGGTTAACAACAGCAAACATAATGTGTAGCTTGAAAGTGACGTTATTGTTACCTGCCGGCTTCTTCATTCGTCGGCAGAGGTTCCAGTCACCGTTTCCAGCTGTCAGTATTACCAGTGTGCCGGGGAATACACCTTCAGAGTATTCCTGTCGGGGTATCTGGTATCGGCGATCTGGTCATCGTAAAAACGTACCACACCCATGCAGGAGGCCTGGCGCCTTTTCAAACTGTATTAAGTACACTTTGTGGCTTACCAGTAATATCCTTGTATTGAGAAAGGAGATGTCAGCCCAGGACTGTTACAGGTTAATTCACAGACTGCTTAGAGACTATTTCATACTAGAAAGTCCTGAGGAATAAGAGGAGTAACATGTCTTTTCTTCCTCATCCATATGTGACTATATTTCAGTAAAGCATTGGGCCTGTGGTCTCACCTCCGTCACCCTTATCCACCTCCCCCAGCCTGAGAAGTGTAGACTGAATAGTGCAGTATTATATGATACAATACTATGCAATAGGATAGATGGGACTGTGGATGCTGTAATTAGTACATACTCAGCACTATTAGCTGTGACCACTGGTGCACATCAAATCATGCAGGAATTCTTGTTAGTAGAAGAACAAAGGGCCCTCACTCTCAGATGTTATATTCAGTGCCAGAAATAGATAAAAGTATAGAATATACCTGACACTAATGCAATGCAAAGGGGGAAATACATTAATGCGATAAACCAGTGGTTCTTGGGTTATATAAAGGTCCCCTACACACACCAACCAATCCTCTTGCTGAAGCCTACAATGTGACACTGACGGAGAGTTGGAGCCTGTCACATTGTCAGCACATAATCTGTATCACTGTAACACATTCCCTGCAGACTACTATTCCAAATACTACAACACTCTAAGATTTCACCAAGTCCATACACACAGAGCATGTATTGCACAATCGTAATAATACAAAGTGACTGTCCACAGGATATTATAATGGACACAGCTGATCATGGAAATGCATCTCCCCCAACAAACCATTCTTCCCAACTGCCCAGTATCAAGCAGAAGAGTCACAATTTGAAGAGACTCTCCTGTTGTTCAGAATGCAGTAGACATGGAGAAGTATGTCCCATTTACTGCCACCCTGACACTGGTGCATGTGGTATTTTTGGGGTTATTTTAGTAGGGGGCAGGGAGATTTGGTGTGCTCTACCATTTCTAAAGCACGAAGCAAGCCCCCAAGTGATGTGACATACCACCAGAATTGCATGGTCAAGCCCCATTGTTGTCGGTATGCACATTATGTGCCAACAAGATTAGAGAAAATGTTGGGATGTAAGAACAGACTCACCTTCAAGCACAAGTACACCAATCACATCACTTCCCTAGCCTATTCACAAGAACACGTACACCTGTGACAAATCATAGCACACCTACAAACACCTGGCTATAAACATGCACCACTAGCTCAGATCTTCTTGAGCCTCCATCAGTTATCACATCTCATCCCCCTCCTACCACCCCCTTAATCCTTGCGGCTACAGTCAACACATTCCAACACCCCAACAGTGGATAACTCTTGTGCAGTGCCCTCCACTCACTGTCTCCTCTTGAGCTCCAGTAGTTGACGCTCCTTCCTCCTTGGGCACATTTATTAACAGCTTTCTGTACAATCCTGATCCTCCCACCAATGACTTCTAATAAAACCTTACACATCATGTCCTTCTACAGCCCATTCATTACCACTTTTCCATTCCACCCATTAACATTAACCCTATTCCTGTAAAAATGAACAAGCACATCAGCAGCACCAGTGATAGTTTTCCTTGTCCATTTCCCTCCCCCTCTTCCCCCCACTTGGACTAGACAGGAGTAGTAGATAAGATCTATAGAGACCAGCTGCAGCTATGCTGCACACAGCAGGTCATCAGCCTGTCAGTGTCTCCCTGGTGTAAGAGGTGATATACCAAGTGTTCATTAATATCAAGGGATTTTTCAGCAATATGTTCTTCTGTGCCGTACATATCTTCCCCTTCTCTCCCATTCCAGACCCTCATTTTCCATTCACTGTTCTCCTTCTCTGTTGTGCATCTCTATTTGGGCTATTTATGGTTTGAGGTTAGAGTCAGGTTTCAAGATGTTTCACAAAATGGTGGGGTGTGTCCGGGTCCCTGAGTGTTCAGCTGCCACATGTGCAGCGGCCATCTATAAATGGACTCTGATGCCGGAAAGGGTTAATAACCAGCGCCGGAGAAAGCTAAAGCTCCGGGGCCAAGTGCCGCATGCAGAAGCAAGTGTGTTAATGTTTAAAATGTAATAATATATACCCAGCGCGGCAGCCTCTAAGGGGTTAAACCCAGTGTAAAATCATCTACTCAAGTAAATTAATAAATGTATGGTGTATGGGCGCTACAGCACTGTAAACTATCCAGCGTGCAGCACCAGAGGGGTTAACCTCTCATGGTTTGACCTGTTGGGGTGCAACAATTTACATCAAACAGAACAAAAAAGTTTTAAAAAAAAACAAAAACCACTTGCATACAATTATAGACTCTATGGGCCTGATTCATTAGAACACGCATCCTAAGCGAAACTCGCGCTCAGTATTCCACGCATGGATTTAGGCTTTGCGTGCGCCCGAATCTCTTGATATCGGGTGCAGGGCTTTCCCATGTTTCTCACTGACAGCGTGAGGTTGGTTGTCATTATGGCAGGGGGATCCCTGCTCCATGTCCTCCAATAGTGCCACCATCCCTGGCTGGTTTGCCTAGTGCTGGTTTTTCTGAATTCGAGGGGACCCCACGCTTTTGTCCTTCCGATTTCACGGAAACCAGCACTAGGCTGGCAGCACTATGTTTAATAGCATTAGGAGGGGGGGACCTCATGCATTTTTATTTCACATTTATTTTTTACGCTGTATAGAGCCGCCGATTCAACTTAGACTAGTCCCATAGCTGAGGCACATGGCAGAAGTGGAAGGTTACTTCCACGGTCGTAGAGCTTGCTGCGTGTGGCACCTAGAGAACGCCCATTGCCTGCTCCTAAATTGTAGGCTGTAGTAACTGTCCTTTCTGTGCGCTATTGCACGGAAGAGGGCTGCTTTACCCGCCGTATCTTCCGTTTCTGATCATGTGCAGAGTTATTTTGCGGATACGCTTAAAATTGGTTGATACGTGCCTTGATGAATCAAGCCCTATACCTTTATCTAAACTATAGTAAAAAGAAAAAAACAAACAAACATGTAGCATTTAAATATACACGAGAAACTGGTGAATACTTTTTAGGACCTACTGCTAGTGGGCCTTTTATAACCTTAAAAAATAATCATTGTTGAGTTGAAAAATTGATAAATTATAATTTTACTATAATATTACTGTATATATTTTTTTCTAATGTTATCCAACTAGTAAAAGCATATTTATTTTACAATGTGACCAATATAAACCCCCATCTGTCTTGAAAAGAACTATATAAAAATACCCTACAGATGCTCTTATAAATATGCAACCTGTTATGAGTTATTATACATAACATGACCTGTTCCAAGCAGGCAGGGGTGTTGTGGACGCCTCTCCTCTGTGTACTTCCTCCTCGGATGTACTGGGAATTTCACAATGGAGGGGCATTGACCATACTTGCCAACTCTCCCGGAATGTCCGGGAGACTCCCGCATTTTGAGAGAGTCTCCCGGACTCCCGGGCGAGTGTGGCAAAATCCCGGATCTGCCCACTTCCTAGTGAAGTGGGCAGAATTAGGTCACAAACGCCGCGATTCCTGGTGAATCGCTGCGTTTGGCCCCGCCCCCTCTGTCAAATGACGCATTTTGCGTCATGACGTCATGGGGGCGGGTCCAAAATGACACGGATTTTGGAGGCCCGCCCCCCCATGACGCCCACCTCCCCCGCAGGCTCCCGGATACCAACATTGTAAAGTTGGTAAGTATGGCATTGACATGAGGATAATCATTTATACTTTAAAGACTCTCACAGCCACTGGCATTGTCTGAAAGAGTCTCTATTGTTTAGTAAAACAAGAAATCCTGAAAACAGTCTAAGCTCAATGAGCTCAGTCCTTTGTTAGATAAACATGATCTGTTTGTGTTCTTCCCATAAAAGCATCCCCAGCTCAATCCACAATTGAATTCTATTATCTGTACTCCTTTCTCTGACCACTCAGCAAGTACATATTTGTTTGCAGCAGCTGCTATAACAACAGGATAACAGAGTCTGCTCCACTAGTATTATAATAAGAGGATACCAGTGTCTGCTCCACCTGTATTCTAATAACAGGACACCATTGTCTACTCTATCTGTATTATAACAACATGACACCAGAGTCTGAACTTTTGTTTTATAATACCAGGATACCATATTCTGCTCCAATTATACTATAATAACATGACACCAAAGTCTGCTCTACCTGTATTATAATAACAGGACACCAGTGCCTTGAACCTCACTTTCGCCTGGAGCCAGCGAGGAAAGTCACTCGCTCTCTGAGTTCCCGTCCTTGGCACTGTAATACACTTCCATTCAGTCTCGGGCTCTGCAATTTCACACTGTGACATCCAGACCTGGACCAGATCCTGCTGCCTATGGCCTCCCTTCGCACTTCCCAGCCCATGCTGCCACCTAAAGCCCTCTGGTGTAGCATTGCCTATGGCTCTCCTCCAGACCTGGACCAGGTCCTGCAGCTTCCAGACCCCAGCCTGATCCTGCAACAGAATCTAGTAGCATGAAATCTCCCTCTGCACTTCATGGCCTGTACTGTACCTGTGACCTCCTCTCCAGTACCAATTATCACTCATCGACTTCCTGTGGTCTTAGACCTACCACGAGACCCCCCCTTGATGGCTAAACACTCCTGAGCCCTACTACCAGAGTCCTACCCCCACTGGATCATCTGCTGACATCAGAATCGCTGACATTTGCCAGTTTGATGCCTACAACTGAGGCTTATCCTGCCATGCTCAGCCTGCCTTCTCCTAGTCAAGCTATTGTCCTGTATTGATGGCTTCAATCACTGAGCCAATTGAGGTCATCAAAACTGTAACCTATACTATTTGACCAGACCATTTTCTTGCACTGATGGCCACCAGCCTTGACCTTACTGTCTGCCCGGGATTTTCCTTGACACCCTGAGCCTTCCAGACCCCAGGCCAGAGCTCACTGACCACCCAGATTATTCTTCTCCCTGTCTTCACCCCCATCCAAGTTTCAGTCCCCCACCCCTTACTCTCTTCCTTACTCCTATGCTCTCTGCAACAAACTGTCCTACAACCACAACCTCCAACTCTTTTAACCTCCTCGCCATCACCGAACACTGGCTGTCATTCACTGGCACCAATTCCCCATCTGCTCTGTCCTATGGGAGCCTTCCCACTTCACCGTCCAGGTGGCGGTGTGGGCATCCTTCTTTCTCTCATTTCCACATTTAATGTCATTCCCTCGAGCCTCACTGTCTTTGTCGCTCTACAAGGTTCACTCTATCCGCCTCTTCCACCCCATCCATGTGTCTACCACCTGCCAGGTCCCACCAACCAAGTTCTTGATAACTTTGCAGACTGGCTTCCCCACTTACTCTCCTCAGACATCCCCTTCATCATCCTGGAAGACTTCAACCATTTCACCGAGAACCCCTGTGAACATGCCACCATCAAATTTCTCTCCCTCCTCACCCACCCATTGTCTCAGTCACTCACTCATGCGATTTTGTCTTCCTACACCTCCGATTTCTACTACTCTTTCGTCCCTTCCAATTGCCATCTTCTCGTGCCTCCTGAACCCCTTCTGTCAATCAAATCCTCTCACTAAACGCTATCTTTATTTCCTAGACTCTAAAATCTTCTCCTCCTTGCTTGAATCATTCCCCTTCCCTTAAACCGCCCTGGCCCTGCCCTGACCAGGAAGTCCAACTCTTCAACCATGCCTTTCCCTCCACCAGCCACCTAGACCAGCTTCCAGTTTTCCAGACCTCAGAACTACAAATATACTTGGCTCTTACAAGAAATGCACCAGCACTGCTCAACTTTTTTGGAAGACATATCGCTCACTCGCCGACATCCTCCACTTCAAATTCATAATTACCTCCTAAAGCCTCTCCCTCGACAAACTATCCTTCTTCAAGTCTCTCAACTTCTCCCAGTCTTCTAACCCCTGCCGCCATTTCTCCACTGCCCTCCCCATGTTCCAAGTCACTGACCTTGTTTTCTTTTTCACCTCCATAATTGAAATAATCAGATGTGGAATCTCCTTGTGTCAAGTGTCCAATGCCACCCAATAGTTCTCCCCCTTCCCATCCATCCAAACCACCAAGTACCCCTTCCCCATCATGGAAAAAGCAGTCCATACTCTTCTTCTATCCTCTCCACCCTCAACTTGTCCCCTGGATCCCATTGTCTGTCTCCACCTTGGCAACCTGTTTAACTTACCACTCTGCACAGGTATCTTCTCCTCTTCCTTCAAACATGCTCTCTTCCAATTTCAAAAATACTATTCTGGACCCTGCCTCCCTCTCTAACAAACGCCTTATCCCTCTTCCCTTTGTCTCCAAACTACTTGATCATCATTCCATGTCAAGTGATCCAAAGCAAATTACCTTACCATTTTCTATTATTCTCTGCACACACATAGTACTAGAAGAGAAGGTCTCAAATCTATAAAAACATGTTTTATCTCATATAGTTTTTTAGTTATAAGAATTTGAATATCCACAAACTTTGGCACTTGTGAGCATACAAAAAACGAATTCAGTTTAGAACTTCACAGTCATTCATTTGATGTTTGAGGAAATTAGCATTTCAAGGTAACCGATTCAAAAACGTAAAAATCAACTTCCAGAAAACATATGACTTAAAATTATCAAAAAGTTTGTGCTTATTCCTTAATAGTTAAATATTGTCCTTACTAAATTTAAATTTGGGATATCGATAGGATCTTATAATTTTAGTCAGTGTTGTTATAGCAACACATGAAAATGCCTGATTTTGCACTTTATTGCAGTCAACTTTCAAAAATGGAAGAAAGAGGGTTTATTTTTTATTCATAAATATATTTATTTAAATATCTTATGCTACCTTAGAAAAAACAACATTTACGAGTGCATTACATTATTGTTGAGACTTTATTCCTCTAGAATTATGTATGAAATTGAAAAAAAGACAAAACCTGAAAAATTCTTTGGCTAATCTAATATAATAGTATTGTTTATATAGTGCTACGAAATTAAGCAGCGCCATACAAAGAACAGTTTCATATTAACATGAATCTTGCCCCATTGGAGCTTACAGTCTAAATTTCCTAACACACAAGCACACACAAACACACTAGGGTCTTTTTTGCCAATTAACCTACCAGTATGATTTTGGAGTGTGCAAGGAATCCAGAAGACCCACACAAAGAGAACATAAACACTCCACACAGATACGGCCTTTGTTGGAATTGCTCTCATTTCCCCATTGCAGTGAAACAGCGATGCTAGCCACTGTGCCACCATACTGAATCATCTGAGTGAATTGTTTTCACAAATTTAAAAGCAGTAAGAACCAGGACTCAGTGGGGGTCAAGACTTGGCCTTGTATGCTCAGTCATGTCTGAACATGTTTCAACCTGCATCAAAAGGTCACCTGTGGGGGCAGATTTATCAAAACTAGTGAAAAAGAAAAATGGAGGTGTTTCCCATAGCAACCTATCAGATTATAGCGATCATGTTTCTAGTACATTTTAGAAAGTGATAGCAAATATCTGACTGGTTGCTACTGGCAACATCACTACTTTATCTTTTCCCAAGTTTTGATACCAACAATAGGTGACATCACTGATGTGCAATTTTATTACAATGACACCAGAGTCTCATCATCATCTATTTATATAGCGCCAGCAGATTCCGTAGTGCTTTACAATTGGGGACAAATAGTAATAAAACAATACTGGGTAACACATACATACAGAGAGGTAAGAGGGCCCTGCTCACAAGCTTACAGTCTATGGTCTCCTCCACCTGTATTACACAGACATGATGCCAGAGTCTCCTCCACCTGTGTTATACCGACATGACTCCAGAGTCTCCTCCACCTGTATTATACCAACATGATCCCAGAGTCTCCTCCACCTGTATTATACCAACATGATCCCAGAGTCTCCTCCACCTGTGTTATACCAACATGATCCCAGAGTCTCCTCCATCTGTATTATACCAACATGACCCCAGAGTCTCCTCCACCTGTATTATACCAACATGATCCCAGAGTCTCCTCCACCTGTATTATACCAACATGACCCGAGTCTCCTCCACCTGTATTATACCAACATGACCCCAGAGTCTCCTCCACCTGTATTATACCAACATGACCCCAGAGTCTCCTCCACCTGTATTATACCAAAATGACCCCAGAGTCTCCTCCACCTGTATTATACCAACATGACCCCAGAGTCTCCTCCACCTGTATTATACCAACATGATCCCAGAGTCTCCTCCACCTGTATTATACCAACATGATCCCAGAGTCTCCTCCACCTGTATTATACCAACATGACCCCAGAGTCTCCTTCACCTGTATTAAACCAACATGATTCCAGAGTCTCCTCCATCTGTATTATACCAACATGATCCCAGAGTCTCCTCCACCTGTATTAAACCAACATGATTCCAGAGTCTCCTCCATCTGTATTAAACCAACATGATTCCAGAGTCTCCTCCATCTGTATTATACCAACATGATCCCAGAGTCTCCTCCACCTGTATTATACCAACATGATCCCAGAGTCTCCTCCACCTGTATTATACCAACATGATCCCAGAGTCTCCTCCACCTGTATTATACCAACATGACACCAGAGTCTCCTCCACCTGTATTATACCAACATGATCCCAGAGTCTCCTCCACCTGTATTATACCAAAATGACCCCAGAGTCTCCTCCACCTGTATTATACCGACACGATGGCAGAGTCTCCTCCACCTGTATTATACCAACACGATCCTAGAGTCTCCTCCACCTGTATTATACCAACATGACACCAGTCTCCTCCACCTGTATTATACCAACATGATCCCAGAGTCTCCTCCACCTGTATTATACCAACATGATCCCAGAGTCTCCTCCACCTGTATTATACCAACATGATCCCAGAGTCTCCTTCACCTGTATTATACCAACATGACACCAGTCTCCTCCACCTGTATTATACCAACACGATCCCAGAGTCTCCTCCACCTGTATTATACCAACATGACGCCAGAGTCTCCTCCACCTGTATTATACCAACATGATCCCAGAGTGTCTTCCATCTGTATTATACCAACATGATCCCAGAGTCTCCTCCACCTGTATTATACCAACATGATCCCAGAGTCTCCTCCACCTGTATTATACCAACATGACGCCAGTCTCCTCCACCTGTATTATACCAACATGACCCCAGAGTCTCCTCCACCTGTATTAAACCAACATGACCCCAGAGTCTCCTCCACCTGTATTATACCAACATGATCCCAGAGTCTCCTCCACCTGTATTATACCAACATGACACCAGTCTCCTCCACCTGTATTATACCAACATGACACCAGTCTCCTCCACCTGTATTATACCAACATGACACCAGTCTCCTCCACCTGTATTATACCAACATGACACCAGTCTCCTCCACCTGTATTATACCAACATGATCCCAGAGTGTCTTCCATCTGTATTATACCAACACGATCCCAGAGTCTCATCCACCTGTATTATACCAACACAATCCCAGAGTCTCATCCACCTGTATTATACCAACATGATCCCAGAGTCTCCTCCACCTGTATTATACCAACATGATCCCAGAGTCTCCTCCACCTGTATTATACCAACATGATCCCAGAGTCTCCTCCACCTGTATTATACCAACATGACACCAGAGTCTCCTCCACCTGTATTATACCAACATGATCCCAGAGTCTCCTCCACCTGTATTATACCAACATGACGCCAGAGTCTCCTCCACCTGTATTATACCAACATGATCCCAGAGTCTCCTCCACCTGTATTATACCAACATGACGCCAGAGTCTCCTCCACCTGTATTATACCAACATGACGCCAGAGTCTCCTCCACCTGTATTATACCAACATGATCCCAGAGTGTCTTCCATCTGTATTATACCAACATGACACTAGAGTCTCCTCCACCTGTATTATACCAACATGATCCCAGAGTCTCCTCCACCTGTATTATACCAACATGATCCCAGAGTCTCCTCCACCTGTATTATACCAACATGACACCAGTCTCCTCCACCTGTATTATACCAACATGACACCAGAGTCTCCTCCACCTGTATTATACCCACATGATCCCAGATCCTGCTCCATTAGTTTTATAACAGAAGGACATCAGAGTCAGCCCCATATGTATAATAATAATCCAACATCGGGATCTGCTCCCCATGCAGTAAAGTGACATCAGAGTCAGCCCCCCTTTTATAGTAACAATAATAATATCATTACCTGCTGCCAGACACAACAATGTCTTCTTCTACTTCCTCCTATTCAACGGTCACCCGGAAGTCGCTATCGAATGATTGTCACTTCCGGTCTTTGGAATACAAAGGGCGGAGAGCAGGTGGAACGCAGAGACCGGAAGTCGGGTGTGTAACACATCAGAGGAGGCAGTGAGTGTAGAGAACAGAGGGAGGGGGGATTTAGGGTTAGATACTTAGACATAGAGTCAGACATGACATCATTTCTTTCAATTCCCTGGGACTGCAGTGTTTTATTTGCATCTATGGACTATGTTATAATTTATAGAGTCATTCAGCGATGTTTTATGCCATAAGCCTCTTAAAATCATAATATACTAAATATATATGTGTGTGTAATTAATCCATGTACATTACTGGTCAGTGTTTGTCCGCCCCAAGACACTCACCATATATCCTTGTAATTCTCCCCTCACAGCCTCAGTATTTCCAACCTCGTAATTCCCATCTCAAAGTCTCTTAATTCTCACTTCAGCCTTGCACTTCCCAACTCACAGCTTCCAACTTCCCACCTCGTAGCCTTGTAATGCGCCCCACTTCACTCCTAATTGTGAGCACTTCATAGCCTTATTGTGCTCACCTAGGAGCCTCAAAGGTCTTATAATGCCCACCTCAAATCCTCATAAGTCCATCTCAGCCTCATAATGGCCACCACATAGTAATGCCTGCTTTATAGCTTCATACTTCTTACCTCATAGCCACATAATGCCTCATTGCGCTCATTCGTAGCCTCATAACACCAACCACGTAGCCTCATAGCACTCAACTAATATCCTCTTAGTGTCCTAATATAGGTTTCATAATGACCACCTCATAGCCTCAAAATGCCCATCTTGTAGCCTCAAAATATCCACTGAAGATCCTCTTAATGGTCACTCTATAGCTTTTTAATGCCAACATCATAGCATCCCAATGCACACTTCATAAGTTACATACTACTCACCTGATATCTTATTAATGCCCTCTTTATAGCCTGATAATGTTGACTTGATATCCTCTTAATGAATTCGCTAGTTTTCAGTGAAATAATAGTAATACAATAACAAACTGCAGTTTTAAAGTTATTTGTTAATCTAATATCACTCACCTTACAAACTCATAATGCTAATTTTTTTATAATCAAGGTCCCATCTTAGACTCATAAATCCCATCCCAACCAATAGTTTCACAGGGCCCTCCTGTGATAGGATGGGCTTACTCTTGCTGCCACCAGTTATATCCGTGATAAGATGGACTTACAGTGGCTTACTGGTTAGCCCTTCTGCCTCACAGCACTGGGGTCATGAGTTCAATTCCCAACCTTGGCCTTATCTGTGTGGAGTTTGTATGTTCTCCCTTGTTTGTGTGGGTTTCCTCTGGGTGCACTGGTTTCCTCCCACAAATTGACGTTAGTATCTCTGTGTATTTGTTATGGAATTTAGACTGTAAGCTTCAATGGGCCAGGGACTGATGTGACTGAGTTCTCTGTACAGTGCGGCATTAGTGGCGCTATATGAAGAACTGATGAGGATGATCTTATTTTCTGGCACCAGTTAAATCCATGACAAGATGGGGCTTACTCTGCCACCATGTAGTTTGCTACTATATATAGGGTTTCACTGACATATTTTCTGTCACTGACTACACCAACTGATGCTGCTTGGACAAACCACTCACCAACGTCAAGTTTCAACCGTGCACAGGGGCAGGCTGGGCAGGGGGGCATCGGTCCCCCGGGCCGCTCAGAGTGACCCCTGTTCGGGCTGGCCGCCCCTCCCCCCTCCGTGGATGCAATATTACCTCAATATTGCATCAACAGACACGCGATGCGGCCGCCTGTGTGTCCCCCGGGCTGCATGTTGCCAGCCCGCGCCTGACTGTGCACCAACCAGTAGTAAGGAAAGAAAAAGGAATCCAGCGTAATACCTTTTTTAGGTTTATTTACCAAACAATAAATGCTTTTACAAAATATTTCCACAAATGCAGCACTAAAAGGGCATTGTAACAAATCCTAAAACGTATAACGTGCCTCCTACTAGAGCCCATATGAAACAATCGCACTTCAAAGAACACAGGAGTATAGATGAAACCGGGGATCAGTCTCCCTGTGGATGAAGAAGTCAAATCTGATCCACAGGTACGAAGGAACTTTCAAAATCCCCACTGGCCCCCAATGTGTTCCAATTAATTGGAAAGACACTTTGAGAAAGGTTCCTGTGTGATGTACTATTAAGACTAAATGGAGGCTGTGATATGTATGAGCCCTACACAAGAATAATGCTGTTATCTATTTTGCCAGGATTTTTTGTTGATTCTGTGTGCTTTGTATACGGAAATAGTGGTGCATTCATACATTGAAAGCAATGTACACTAAGTTATATAAACCACACTATCCACTATCCACTATACAATCCACACTAAGTTATATAAACAGACATCTAAAGGCATAATGTTTGCTTTCCACAGACATTAACTATGAGAAAATTAGAGATAGAGTTCTAATTTTGGAGGCACACTATGTGTTACCAGTATTAAACCACAAGAATTCACAAAATAACTCATCTTAGATTTATTTATTATTATGTGACAAGAGCACACTTCTGGTGAAACATGTGGACAACTTCTTTTTACTTTGTTTTAATGTCAGGATGGTATTGTACTTGACAACATAAAGATTCCATACAATTTCTTGTGACCCTAAACACTAAATAAACAGAGACCTGCTCTCTAGATACCGGCCAGCTTTTCTAGCATAAGTCACACTGAACAATGAAAACCTGCAGGTTTTTATATTTGATACTGCTCCCACAGCCCTAGCTTGATGGGCAGGTGACACTCCCACCTTCCTTTTAAAAGGGAGTTCTCATCAGCTGCTCTTGTTTGATTGCTGTGACTGCAGACTGTGTAGCTCTTTTTGCATTCTTTCTCTGCAGATTGCCAGCTAAATACCTCCCTTTATTGCAATTGTTAAAAATATTTTTATTAGTCACTGTTAAAACCCTTTATAATTGATATACTATAACCCAAGCTAAAATATTAAAACATTTTTATTTGTGACAAAGTCAGAAAACTACGGTCCTCATTTAGAGTCAGACGCAAAGTCCAATTCACTCGCATCCTCACATTTCCACTGATGGGGCATGCACAGTAAGCGACAGTTCCCTGCAGTTCCGTCTGCTTTTCAGACGCAAGTGTACATTGCTACAGCTTGCGTCTCAGTACGAGGGAAAGGGCGGAACACAGAGTTATGTAGGTGTGACCGTGAATAATTCCGATACTATGGACGTCTACCCGCTAACACTACCTTAGTCGGATCAAGACGCAGGCAGAACACATGTCAAACAAGAATGAAAAAGTGCGGCAGGAATTAGGTGGCGCAAGTAGTTAGCTAGCTGCTAGTTGCAGCTTGGTAGGGTATTACGAGTGGGACAGAACTGGGGTTGCGTGCCACTCGTAATACCATACCAAGCTGCGGCACACTCCCACTCCTACTCTTTCATGTAAGTCTTAGGCGCACATTGCGTCCGACTCTAAATGAAGCCCTATGTGTTCAAGTAATAAAATCAAGAGAAGATGTTCCCTTATGAAATACCCAATGCTCTCATTGTCTATTTGTTTCAGTGTTTTATTCACAACATAGATATGTATTATCATCTGCTTTGGGAGTGGGCGATGCAATTAAAGGAGGTGATGTATTGGCCCCCCTTGTACAAATCCTGACAGCGGTGGCAGAGAGAAGGGAAGGGGATCCCCTCCTCTGTGTCCTGCCTGTCACAAACTTGCTGCCCTTGGCTCCAGAGATGAGTGGCCGCACCGCCCGCTCTGGAGCGTGAGATCTGCGTATTAATATTCTCCCCAACGGTTGGCTTGCGACCCCCGAGACAAGTACACGTCCCCGGCGTCCTGAGCTCAGGTGCCAGCGAAATTCCTAACTGGAGCCACGCTTCTTGCTGCAGCACTTCCCCCCAGGCCTCCACCCACTGACGTGATGGCACCAGTCAAGAAGGAAGACGCAGGGTGCGCCTGGGAGCCAACAGGTAGACGGTTCATTTGCTGCATACAGGACCCTTCTGTGAAATGAGAAGTGGTAGGGCCAAATTCCAGGTTCTAGACATGGAAAAAGGTGCAAAATAACCGCGAGGGGGAGCGATGGACGTGGTAAAATAATTAACAAAACGAGGAATGGAAAAGAGAAAAATGAATAGAAGTCGCAGAGGTTGAGAAGGGGGGTGTGATAGTATGAGGTAAAAAGGGGAGATTTAACAGGAGGGTTAGAGAGTTCTGTAATATCAAACAGATGGGGCGCTTCCATAGTGTATCATCCAATATAAAATGTTTAATTCTGCTTGTCCCGTGATGATCGGGTATTGGAAGGGGAGGACACGCAGATTAGGATCTGCTGGTGGATGCTAATTACCATGGTGCGCACTGTGAACTTTTATTTCAAAAAAAGGCACAATTAATAAAGAAGAATAAACAGATAAACAAGGACATAAAAAGCAATTAGTAAAATTAAAAGCACAATATAAAAAAATGCAAATCCTATCCAGGACAGCAGCTTCTTCATCTGAAAAATGCAGGAAAGTAAAGACCCAGCATTCCATGGGAGGGATATGAGGAGAAAACTGCCCTTCCTCATGGATCTTAATAGCTGGCTGTGCAGAAAACTTTAACCCCGAATGGGTAAGTGCCTGACGTTCATAAACCCATGATTTTAAGTGCCCTCAGCTTATGGCTTTACTTGACATTCTTTCAATTCAGCACTCCACTAAGAAGAGCATTCTACCTGGTCTCTTCACCTGAGTTACTACACAGCCTTCCTTATTCTGCAATCAGATCTTCAATGAAAAAGTCAAGTCAATCAGAACAATTATTTCACCTGTTTGTGGCCTTTTTACAGTCCCTCAGTTCTACTAAACCTTTCCAGAAGCAAAGTCCCTTGACTTTGTCATTGACTATTTTACCTTTTTACAATCCCTTGACTTTGGCTTCGTCCAACACTATTATACCTTCCACTATCCTTGGACTTCAGCTTGTACCTCACTACCAAACCTTTCAGGGCCGGACGTGGTGTGTCTCTGATCCCTACCCCAGCCAAATGACTCTTTCCTGGGAGCTGCCAGCACCATGACTGGTTCTCTTGACCCCCTTTGTCAGCAGTTGATTCACATCAATTTAACTGATATAAAATAGAGCACCATTAGATGTTCTTTATCTTTTTTTGGGAAAACTGAATCAAGGTCTTGCTGCCAGGCTGGTTATTAGGAGCAGTCTCTTATTTTGTGAAGTAGCTCTCAGCTTTTCAAAAACAGAAGAGGGTTTTTTCACTTTTTTTTATTGATTTTTTTAGCGTTCCGACAGACCAGATCGCTCAACCCGCATGTAAGATATCTGACCTCTCACCTCTCACAACCAACTCTTTTTTATGGTGCTTTTACAGGCAGTTCATCAAACCGCTTCATGAATCTCACACTTTGTATTCCTGTCACGTAAGAACTTTGGACTGAGATGTGTAATATGATGCTCTATAAAAGAGTGATTTTCTGTCATTTTTTTCAGGCAGAGTGTGTCCACACAATTCAGAGAGAATAGGCAAGATAAAAACAAGACATTTTGATTTCGGCATGATATTGGGAAACAGACCAGTGGGCACGAGTGTTTATAAAGCAAAGTAACAATGATGGAGTTTTCACACAACACTGTGAGGAAGTAGGCCTTAATAGTTTTGGGGTACCAAGGCTTGGTGCCCCTATTATCGATCTCTGAAAACCTGATTTCCTTTAAGCATATTTAAGTCGACTGGAGAGGATGGTAATGAAACAAACAAGTTGTTGTAGCTTCAGAATCAGCTCTGAGGGTCTTCTCAGACTGCTTCTTTATTTATACCTAAGCTCGAGCATTAACTGGTTAACAACAAGTACATATAAGGACAAATCTTTCTTTGCAACAGTAAGTACATATAAGGAAATCTCTTTAGCTCAGCAAATATTTCTTTGCAACAATAAATACATATATCCGTTGTCCAGTACTACGTACTGTCTGCCAGGCCATTTGTTTTTAGTCTTGCTTCCTGTTATTGTCTGTTCCATGGGAAACACTTGTTTTTCTTCAAGGGCATAGTTATCATATCTGTAGTTATAGTTTTTTAAGGTATTTCACACATATATTTGTACCTTTAATAACTATTCATTGTTTTATACTCTCACACTAACCAGTCCTTCAAGAGTTAAATGGACCCCTGAATGTGAATTACAAAAGATCCTAGAGGGAATAAATCTGTCATAGCAAATGAGAAGAGGACGAACACCAAAGATCGATACTCACAAGATAATGTGTGCAATCTTGATAGATTGATGCTGTATAGAGATGAAAAAAACCATCCGCCATCCTAAAGATAGAATCCACCTAATTTCTATAATATAACGTATAGCAAAGTAAAGTATAACATACGGCGCTAAACTTTTGCTCATAAAGATATATACAATATAATAGAGTCCAGAGTTATCCAGAGTCCATACCATAAATTAATCCAGGAATTGATCAAATAATCCACCTAGATATATTTCCATTGGATTCTCAAGTTCTTCTCCCATATACTGAGAATAACTACCAGAACTTGTAGGGATAAAGTCCTGTTGGTATTGTTATCTGTGACGAGCCGAGCCGGTAGGCTCGTCACAGATAACAATACCAACAGGACTTTATCCTATAATTTTTTATAACAGTACATACCAGGTTGTCCTGGTGACAGTAGTTCCACAGCTACTTACAGTTCAATCTTAGTGGTGAATATAACGGATTGGACATTTATATATATTTTGGTTACATTTTTTTTACAAAGCAAGTGTAATAGTTGTGCATTCATATAAGTGGAATATGAAGTGATGCATTTTAATATTGTGGTCTTACTGAGAGGACTTTATTGTATATTGTTGAAATACTTGTGTATCAGTCCCTCCCTTTTTGCTCCCAGCCTCCTATTTTCTTTTCTTGATTTATATTGCATTGGAGAGGACAGGCTCATCTCCATGTGAGGCAGTGGCAGCATCCCATATTCCTTTCCCCAGATTCCCCAGAGAGCGCTTACCAATCAATATCTGTTGAACTGTTTATATAGAATATACACGGATACAAAAATACCCACGAGGTCTAAATGTCCACAATGTGGACATTTACTATTTACGTTGAATTGAATACACAGAATACAAAAAACCTGTAGATGAATACAATCACAATTCCTAAACATATCTAGAGTACGTACCTGTTTTTATTGCACAAAATTTTAATTTAATTATGTTGAAAAAGAGGCCAATTTACTGTTGCAAATTGTTGAATATTTGTGAAGGTGACCCAATCGAATGCACATAAATTGTAAAAATGCTTTGTATGTAAATAGATTTTAATATTGATTAAATTGAACGATTTAGTTATAAATATATATTCAAACAAGTTTTGCAATTAAAAATAACCGTTATTTTTAAATAAAAGTAAACGTACACATATGTGCCAGTATCCCTGCAGAGGTTAACCTTTGCATTCTAGCTGGACAAATATGCAATATGATGTAGCACTTACCCATGTATATCAAACCATTGTCCCTTAGATTATAAGCTTGCGAGCAGGACCCTCTTACCTCTCTGTCTGTATTATCCAGTATTGTTTTATTACTGTTTGTTCCCAACTGTAAAGCGCTACGGAATCTGCTGGCGCTATATAAATAAATGTTGATGATAATGAACTGTTTTGGATATCCAGTTACTTGCTTCATAGTCCCTATCAGACCAGTGAAGCTAAATGTGCCTCCCTGACAAATCTCAGGCTGCCAGCAGCAACTTGGCCCCAGCACAATCCTCTCCCCCGAGTATCATAACAACAGAGAGATCACTCTGAAACATTTATTGAATGATGCAAGGTCTATGAGTCTATGATGTCATCATATCAATATGGGAATAAGAAACTAAGGTTAGGGACTGGATCAGGGTCGTAGCTAGGGCTGTGCGATAGAGGCAACCGCCTAGGGTTCAACGCTGAATGTGGGCGCAGTTTATAAACATTTAGTTAAAATACAATCCAATTCAAATATAGAGCCGTTTGCATATGAGGAATGGGCCACACTGCTAGTAGAGAGGTCAGGAAGCTCATCCTTGGCTATAGGAAGTGTTTGATGACAGATATTTTGACAAAAGGCTGCACTACCTAATTTTAAGGTCTAGGGTGTCAATAATGTTCTGAATGCCAATTATTTTCCATTTTCTGAATTACAAGGCTATGCAGTATTACAGTCAGAATCAAAAATAAAGGTTCTGTAATATTCAGAGAAAGAATTGTGGAGACAAAATACTGTTGTTAATGTCAACTTATGCTTAGTTGAAAGAGGGAGTTATTTGAATAAAGTGCAAGGATGCCAATATTTTTGACCACTACTGTATATCTCAACCTCACATCAATTAAAGCACGATCACAATGGTGCAGGCGCCATGCTGCGAACATTCTTTAGAATACAGGCGATGAATTCACAAAGTACCTCAGTGATGTCATCGGTTCCTAGTGAATTGATAGGATCAATTCTCGTGGATGTTGTTTTAGACACATAGCTGCATCCACTGTTTGTGAAGCTTAAAAAAAAGAAAACTTTTATATTTAGCACAATCAAATTTTATTTGTAACACAGCACTGTACAATGAGGGGATAGAGATACAAATAACATACAATGACATGAAGGTAAAGATGATCCTGCCTAATTGAACTTACAATCTAAAAACGTGGGGAAAACAGTTTATCCATAAAATATCAGATTAACAATTGTGGTGGTTGGTGGGGATCTAACGACTGCGCTCGTTCTTGGCTATTGGAGAATACAGTTATTGTGCTAGTTTCAGGATGGTAATCACAGACACTGAGCTGGTTCCTGGCTCTGGGCAGTTGGTGTCCATCTAGTACACCAAAGCTTTAGTAAAAAGTTAAATCCCCTCACACCACTGTGAGATATAGTTCTGTCCTTGGGACTGAATCCATAACTGAGTGTGGTTTAAGTTTGTACTTTCAAATGTATATAATAAAGTTAGAATTGTCCACTTTGTCGTGTATGATGTATTTTTAACCTTTTTATACCATACTGTGCCAGAGTCTCCATCTAGGTTGGATCTTTGAACAAAGGTCCAACCCCCTCCTTAATCAAACACGCCCCTACATGTACAGCAAATAGGGCATCCCCCAGAAACCCTCTATGGTTCTTGAATACTGGGAGTGCGAAGGATTTTGTAGCAGGACAAAGACAGGCAGCCATCAATTTACTGTGCACAATGTAATATAAAAACCGTTAATGTGTCCAATATGTAAAGGAAAGTAGCCATCAACATATCAATTAAACAAATGTCCTTAACTTTCTGAAAGTCCAAAGAGTAAGTGAGAGAGGCTCTTACTATCTAGAAAGGAGATAAGGAATCTGTTCACCCAACTAGAGAATTGCTGGATCCTCTGGAGGTAATTGACCAACTGGAAAAATTGTACCCCCACAGAGCATTTATTTATTAACAATTATGGCCATTTATGTACATAGCGCACACATAGGTACATACTAACATATTGCTTTTAGGAGCCAAGATGTAAATGTGTATGGTGGGAAGAGTAAACTATGCCTACTAATATAATATGCCTACTAATATAATATCACCTTCCTGATCAATGCAAAATTCAGGAATGTATTTACTAATGGTTATATATGTGTTTCTACTTGATGTGTATTTATGTCCCAATAACTCTGCTTTTTTTGTATTAATCGTGTCTGGAAGGTGCAAAATTAGTTACATTTATAATTATAGGTACGGGCCTGACCTCTGCTACCTCTAAGCATCTGTAAAATTCAAGTTCTTTTGCAAGGGGGGAAAAAGAAAGGTCCTGAAACCATCCACTAAACTGGAGAGGTCATCGTAAAGATGTACAGTCCACCCTTTGAACCTCATATAAACATTGCACATGCTGGCGCAATACAAGACTGGATCCATAAGCAACAAAGCTTTGCATCCCTACAGATGCATCCTCATCCAACAAGTCACACACGTACTTGTATAATTGGGTGTATTTGAACTATATTGGTCACGTAGCATCACAAAATTACATATGTTCTGTGCTCCCACGATTCTGTAGCTTCATAAATGATCTCAGTGAGATAGCGAGAGATTACAGAACTAATTACAAATAATGTTATAGTGTCCCAGATGCCCCATTATATCTCCAGTTCATTGCTGTGATTATATATTACTAAGGAATGTACATACATGTTGTACATAGCAACAATGTGGTTTTTTATTACTATGGAGAGTGATCTAATAGAATAAACTTTAATACGTTCCACATATGAGTGATCTATTCCAGTCTTATGTTCATGACTCACATTTCAACTATGTCTGTGGATGGTATTTAAATTACATGATAATATACTAAGTACCTGGAGCTTAGAATTGCCCTCCACAGCTCAGTGATATTAATATACCTTTGTGTATACATTATGAAAATGTATTCATGCCTGTTTTCATCATTTACACTAATAATATCAATAGCGTTTACAATATTTAGACTGCTACAACCATTTCATGTCTATCAGCTCAAAGAAACTGCCTTTCTCTTGTATGAATTTTCTGATGTTTAACAAGAGTTGATCTTTGTGTAAAACACTTCTCACACTCAGAACATGAAAATGGTTTCTCACCTGTGTGAATTCTCATATGCTCAATAAGAATTGAGTTCTGTGTAAATGATTTCTCACATTCAGAACAGGGAAATGGCTTCTGATCTGCGTGAATTCTCTGATGTGAAACAAGACCTGATTTATACGCAAAACGTTTCCCACACTCAGAACATGAAAAAGGCTTCTGACCTGTGTGAGTTCTCTGATGTTCAACAAGACCTGATTTATGTGTAAAACATTTCCCACAATCAGAACAAAGAAATGGTTTCTCACCTGTGTGAGTTTTTTGATGTTTTACAAGAGCAGATTTATGTGTGAAACATTTCCCACACTCAGAACATGGAAATGGTCTCTCACCTGTGTGAGTTCTCAAATGTTCAATAAGAACTGATTTCTGTGTAAAACATTTCCCACACTCAGAACAGGGAAATGGCTTCTGATCTGCGTGAATTCTCTGATGTGTAAAAAGACCTGATTTATACACAAAATGTTTTCCACACTCAGAACATGAAAAGGGCTTATGACCTGTGTGAGTTCTCTGATGTTCAACAAGACCTGATTTATGTGTAAAACATTTCCCACAATCAGAACATGAAAATGGTTTCTCACCCATGTGATTTTTCTGATGTCTAGTACAGATTGACAGATGAATAAAACATTTACCACATTCAGTACAAGGAACGATTTGATCATCTCTGTGACCACTATTATGTCTATTAATATCTGAGTTGTCTGGAGAACATTCCTCCTGATTAGAGGTATTAGATAATATATCTGCACTGTGCACTACTGGTTGTATATTTCTGTTTTCTCCTGAATAATCTAGTGTAATCTTCTTATCTTCCGTTTTAAAATCTGGAGAAAAAAGGAGACATCCATCCAAGGCATTCCTGCTTTTGCGTCCATCTGCTGAAAATAAAATAAATGATCATAATAGGAAAACGTTTTTTTTACATTTCCTACTATTACAGAGTTTAAGTTATTCAGTTTAAATCACAATTTGCAAACTACGAATTACAATTATCAATGTGCAAATATGGCTCTTTTGTTAAACAGATACAACATTAGATTAAAATGCCACATCCGCATTACCAAGACCATTGCATCGATACAGTCACAGTGACTGCAGATTGCACAGTCCCATTGGACAACTCCAGCCAAAATGTAGACTTTGGGAGTAACATTCCCCAAGCTCATATTGCTCAGCCGGCATCATAGGACCGGGAGCCTCATTAGCCAGTGACATTGTTCAACCACAATGCTCATCCAGACATTGTCCTCACACACAAACACTGGAACCTAGTAAGCAGGGTATACATTGGCTAAATTAGCAGCACGTCATATCCATGTGTCTACACTAATCAAAGTTCTCCAGGTGGACACACAGGTAGCAAAACATAAAAAATGAAACAACCTCTATAAGTCCCTCTTTTCAAACTCAGATAGAATAACCCCGCAGCCAGAGTCAAGCTAGTAATTTAGGTTGAAGCTTTGATGTAGACACACAATGAGAGTGAAGGAGAGCAGCAGAACAGAGCAGTACAGGGAAGTAGGACACAGACAGACAGCAAAGAGGGAACTATTAACACAGAATGATGCCAGCAGAGAGCGGAGGAGAGTATCAGGACAAAGTAGGAGAAAGGAGCAGGGCACAGACAGGCAAAGCAGAATAAAGCATAAGGGCAGAGCAGGATACAGAGACAGATCAGAAGATGAAGAGAGACAGTACAGAGCATCCAACCACAGAGATATGAGGGGATTTGCAAAAATTTGTGTGTGGGTGTGTGGTTATATAGCTGTGTGTTGGAGAAGTAAAATATGTGTGAAGGGAGTGTTGTGATGGGGCGTGTGTGATTTTAGGGAGTAGGGAAACCCGTGTTGCTTTGATTTAGTAAGGTAGTGTTAGTATATACATATTGAGAAACTAGCATTCAGATATTATTACACAAGGAAGATATTAGGTAATTTTGTATGTGATAGTGTACATGGAGCATTATAAGTAATGTCACATGATAGTTCATATTGAGGATCATAGGTAATGTCACACAGGGTCTCATCCCAATGATCAGTGATTGAATCACTATGGTGACGTCCCCTGTACTGATGTATGAGAATCACCAGGGAGGAGGAGACTGGTCACATCTCTTAGCCGGTAGCACACAATGAGATTATGGGAGGAGGAGACAGGAGTCTAATAGGGACTGATGGCACCCGATTCCCCCACCAGACACATTTTTTCCTCATTAGTTTGTACTGGGGGGTATAGAAAGAGAGATTGTTGTGACTGAACAACGACTCTATATGATACTTTTCTGTAATAAGTGTTTATTACTCACCAGTGCTGATATCTGTAGGGATTTCCTCCTCCTTACACTGCTGATCACCCCTCACATACATCTCTTCTTCTCCCTCTATAACTTCTACTTTAATATTAGTCAGATCTTCACCCTAATTAACCCATACAATAATAAAACAACACTTCATTATCATCATCAACATTTATTTATATAGCGCCAGCAAATTCCATAGCGCTTTACAATTGGGAACAAACATTAATAAAACAATACTGGGTAATACATACAGACAGAGAGGTAAGAGAACCCTGCTCGTAACTTTAATAATTTCATTAATTGAGACTTAACAGTAGCATATCCATGTATCACACACACCGTTTCTTTACAGATCATTTAGTGAAAAATCAATTTGGTATTTGGTGAGACCCTAAATTCCATCTACCTGACACTCCTGTGGGATCCTGGAATTTTCCTCTGTACAATCCTGAGAATAAAGAGGACGGGGACATCTCTGTGGGGTTTTTTGGTTACTGGCTCCATCTGTAGGAGACACACAGGGACTGAATACATTGTTTATATAACCTAACCAATGCACAGCTTGACCTGGAAAGTAGGAATTACTCTCAATGCTGGAAAACAATGGAAGAGCTCTCACTTTAATCACAGGTGATTTCATTGTCTTCTGAAATAAGCCATTCCAATAGGAGAATGGACGTCTGTGTAATGCCATTTAGCACTACACTACTACTCCTTTAAGTCTACACGTTACCCACTAGCTTTTTAGAGCGTGTTGCAGGTTTGTACCAACACAGAATATCAAATTACAGACACACTGCTTCATTGCTGCAGATCCCTTCATTGCATCATAATCTGGTGGAAACAGCTGAAGCTTATAGCACTGTAAAAGCAGAGTGCACTCCTCCATCTCAACGAGCCATATAACATAATTCAGGTTTTTATATCTCCTAACCTGAAGCAATCTGTGGGATAAGTCAATAACAGTCTTTGTAATGACCATCTGGTTATATAGGGAGTTAAAGATACTGAATAAGAAGAGTACAAGTCTTCCAGGTCCATAGATTATGAAGCCCTCACACACTAATATGGTTCTGTCAGTGCCTGTTTCTAAGTTGTCAAAATGTGGGTGAGTAGTGTGGATGTAAGTTATCTGTACCTCTACTGCTTTATGATAAGAGGAGATATCATCTGCAAAAGTCCCATCTGTCCCCTTAACCCTAGAAATCATGTTCACCAGCTCATGGTGATCCCTTCAAAATACAGAATCTACTTTGTGAGTGTTAGCACCTTTTTATGAAATGTTACTTTTGTTCGTTCCCTACAAAGAAAAATGTAATTCCAGATATCCTTCTCAGAGTTTTAGGGATTATCAGCAGACACAGTAACATAGTTGATGAGGTTGAAAAAAAAACACCAGTCCATCAAGTTCAACCTATTTTGGATCTTCTGTGATCCCTCACTTATATTTGAAATTGATCCAGATTAAGCAACCACCAATCTGTTTCAATCGGGGAAAAAAATCCCTCCAGAC
Organism: Mixophyes fleayi; assembly: GCF_038048845.1. Classification (NCBI taxonomy): domain Eukaryota; kingdom Metazoa; phylum Chordata; class Amphibia; order Anura; family Limnodynastidae; genus Mixophyes; species Mixophyes fleayi. The sequence goes on along the minus strand of NC_134407.1, from coordinate 218,106,713 downwards.
CCAATATTGCAGTCCTATTTTTTTTCCCTGTATCCACTACTATCCTTCATTTTAATTAACGGTCATATCCCTAGATACACTTTTCCGCTAAAAATTTCTATTGAATCTGCCATCGCAACCTTCCCTGGCAGTGAATTCCATATCTTGACTGCCCTTACTGTAAAGAACCCCTTCCTTTGCTGGTTGTGAAACTTCCTCTCCTCTAACCTTAGGGGGTGACCGCTTGTCCAGTGTATAGTCATTGGGGTAAAAAGATCCCATGTAAGTTCTCTGTATTGACCCTTAATGTATTTGTACATAGTAATCATATCTCTTAGACGCCTCTTTTCTAAAGTAAATATGCCTAAACTGGCTAACCTTTCCTCATAACTTAATGACTCCATGCCCTTTATCAATTTTTTCACCCTTTCTAGTTTCAAAATATTTTTATAGAGTGCTGCCCAGAACTGTACTGCATATTCAAGATGAGGTCTTACCAATGATTTCTACAGTGGCAAAACTACGCTGTCTTCCCTTGCATCTATGCCCCGTTTTATGCATGCCAATACTTTATTTGCCCTTGCAGCTGCTGCTTGACATTGAGCACTATTGTTAAATCTACTGTCTACGAGCACTCCCAAATCCTTTCCCATTATGGATTCCCCATTTAATTTATAGATTGCGTGCTTGTTTTTCATCCCTAAATGCATAACCTTACATTTAACTATGTTAAACCTCATATTCCATTTAGCTGTCCAATCCTCCAGTTTATTTAAGTCCGTCTGTAGAGAAGCCACATCTTGCTCTGATTTTATTACCTTAGAGTTTAGTGTCATCTGTAAAAATGAAAACTTTACTCTCTAAACCATCACCAAGGTCATTAATAAATATATTAAAAAGGAGTGGCCCCAGCACGGAACTTTGATGTACTCCACTTAAAAGTTTTGACCAATTAGAAAATGTTATATTTATCACAAATCTCTATTCACTATTCTGTAACCAGTTTTCGATCCAAGTACAAATGTTGTTTCCTAGACCCAGTTCCCTTAAGCTCTTGTGTGGCAGTGTATCATAGGCCTTTGCAAAATTTAAGTAGACCACATCTACAGTGCGGCCCTGGTCTAAGTTCCCACTTACTTCCTCATAGAAACTAATTAGATTAGTTTGACAGGTCTATAATTCCCTAGTTGTGATCTTGTTCCCTTTTTAAACAACGGCACCACATCTGCTATTCGCCAATCCCTTGGTACTGAGCCTGATGAGATTCAATCTATGAAAATTAAGAATAGCGGTCTTTCATTTCTGAGTTTAGCTCCATAAGAACCCTTGGGTGTATGCCATCTGGACCTGGAGCTTTATTTATCTTAATATTCTTCAGTCGCCTTTGGACTTCTTCCTTTCTCAGCGAAGTATTAACTAATGGTACGTTTTTATTTCTGTTTTTATGTATTATTCCTACAATTTGTTCCTCTATAGTAAATACTGAAATAAAGAAGGTGCTTAATACCTTTGCTTTTTCTTTAGTATCATTTATCAATTCCCCCATCTCACTTCTTGGGGGTCCTATATTATCTTTTTTATCCTTTTGTCATTTATATACTTAAAAAACTTTTGGGGGGTTGTTTTACTTTCTTTTGCAACTTGTTTTTCATTTTCTAATTAACCAATCCAATTTCCTTTTTGCATGTTTTATTACATTCCTTGTACCTACGGAAGGACTCCTCAGACCCTTCAGACTTAATTTAAATGCACGCTTCTTCCTTTGCATTCCTTCCCTTACCTTTTCTATTTAGCCACATTGGTTTAGACTAAATTCTTTTACATTTATTTCCCATAGGAATGAACTTATACGTGTATGTTTCCAACAACATTTTAAAGACAGCCCATTTTTCTTCCGTATTTTTTCCTTCAAAAACTTTGTCCCAGTCTATGCTCTTTATAGACTCCTTTGCCATATTAAAATTTGCCTTTCTAAAGTTTAAAGTCCTAGTTGATCCCTTATACCGTTGCTTCTGAAATTGCTAAGGCCATTCAGAGGGCATTGAGGAGCAGTGTGTGGGTTTCTCTGGTTCCAGCTAGGTCTGCTGGTGAGAAACCTCCAATACCCTCTCGAGCAGGATTGTTTATTTGGGTGGTATGATGTCTTCCCATAGTATATTTACCCATGATCTAAAAAAAAAAAATCCTTTTAAATGCACTGTAGTGTCAGGATAGGTAAATTAACTCAAACGACCTGTGAACTCAGATCTTTGTGTAAAATCTTAATGTGCATAATTTTACATGTAATAACAGATAGTTTTACAGCTTTCCTCAAATAAAATGAAGAAAATCTAGTCATTACGTAGTACCGGATATACAATTATTACTATGGGCAGCACGGGGGCTTAGTGGTTAGCACTTCTGCATTACAGCACTGGGGTCATGAGTTCAATTACCGACCATGGCCTTATCTGTGAGGAGTTTGTATGTTCTCCACGTGTTTACGTGGGTTTCCTCCGGGTGCTCCGGTTTCCTCCCACAAAACATACTGGTAGGTTAATTGGCTGCTAACAAATTAACCCTAGTCTGTGTGTGTATCTGTCTGTCTGTCTGTCTGTCTCGGTGTGTGTGTGTTAGGGGACTTAGATTGTAAGCTCCAATGGGGCAGGGACTGATGTGAGTTCTCTGTACAGCGCTGCAGAATTAGTGGCGCTATATAAATAAATGTTATTATTATTACTACTTCTTCACAGTGAGCATCAGGGATAATGACAAAGGTGATAGTGCACAGAGAGGATCACAAGTAATGTCACGTTATCTCATTTCATTGATCAGTCATTGAATCACTATGGCAACATCCCTTGTACTGATGTATGAGAGTGTGGGGAGGAGGGTGTAGAATAAGAGATTGTTGTACTGTCTGAACAAGAACAATAAATGACTCATTTCTGTAATAAGTGTTTATTACTCACCAGTGCTGATATCTGTAGGGATTTCCTCCTCCTTACACTGCTGATCACCCCTCACATACATCTCTTCTTCTCCCTCTATAACTTCTTCCTTAATTTTAGTCAGATCTTCACCCTAAATAACCCAATAACAATTAAATAACAAAATGTCTGTGTTCAGTAATGCAGAAGAATCAATCAGTGTATAAGACACACACGGCATCTCTACAGATCATACAGTGCTTGGGTGTTTTGAAATTTTGAGACACCATAAATTCCATCTACCTGATACTCCTGTGGGATCCTGTGATTTTCCTCTATACAATCCAGTGAATAATGAGGACGGGGACATCTCTCTGGGGTGTTTGCTGGATCCATCTGTAGGAGACACACAGTGACTGAATACAATGTTTATATGTGATTATCAGATGATGTGTGTATCTAGGTGACCCTCAAAATAGCGCTCTCCTTTACAATAAACCAAAGTCTTTAATGATGCGAGTCGGGTGATTCTCCATCATCACGTCCTTGTACAGATCCTTGTGTCCTTCTAAATACTCCCAGTCCTCCATGGAGAAATAGACAGTGACATCATCACACCTTATAGGACCCTGACACACACAATGATAGTCATCACCCAGACACATCCCCTGGTGTTACTGTATAATGTCCCATTCCCAGCAGTCACCTCTCCAGTCAGCAGCTGAATGATCTTGTTCGTGAGTTCTAGAATCCTCTGGTCATTGTTTCTCTCATGTATCAGTGAGTGAGGTGGAGGCACCGTGATGAGGTTCTGGGTCCTGCTCAATCCTCCTGACACACAGAGATGGCTGCTGGGTGTCTCAAGCTCACTAGATATATTCTGCACTGCTGTTTAACCGTATCGATTGAAGCATTTATTTGTCCTGTTTTCCCTACTATCCGCAGCACTGGACCTTAGGGAAAACAGGACAGACATAAACCAGGGATATACAAGGTAGGCAAAATAAATGTATACTCAGTTGGGATGGGAGGCTGACCTGGGAAAATCTATGGATCAGAAAGAGTGGTCGGACATACTTGAGTGGGTGGCAAAATGCTCCATTAACGTTGGCATTAAAGAGAACAAATGTAAATTGCTCCACAGTTGGTACTATGCCCCTCTAGGCTTCATGGTATATTTCCCCAAGTGACTGATACCTATCACATTCAGCCGCTACTCCACCTTTAAAAATAAACCAAGCTCTGGGGACTCATCTACTTCGCTACCATAACCTTTGATACACTCTCTCTCTGGGCGGTCATCCCCCCTCTCTTCCCCTTTTTATTTTCTCATGATAAATGTTAAAATTCTACATCTCTGTTACTCTATTTGTGATGTTTGATTGCTGTTTGTTTCCCGATTGTTAACATCACCTGTATTACTGACGATGTACCCAATATGTAGAATTTACAAAAACAAAATAAAATAAATGTGTAAATGAAAACAAAGGATAAGGAGGTTACTTCTCAGGAAAGAGCTTACAATTTAATTGGAAGAGGGCACATCTCCAACCAGTCCCTGTTTTAGTAACTCAGATAGGAGTGGTGTCTCTACAACATTCCCAGAATCCCTCACCTCTCCAGTTAGGTCCATGTTTTATTAAAAGAGATAAAATTGATATTACTGTAATATTCCTCACTTCTCTTATTGGGCCCGTTTTATTTATTCTTTTAATTAAAAGCTTAGAATTGTGCTTATTTGTACCTTGTGCCCCTAAAAAGAAGTTTAAAAATATTAACCCCAAAAAGTTCACAGGGTTCAGTCAATTCAGGAGTTCCCCAAAGGAAGAACCTCTTCATCCTAGACCCAGGAGGCCTCATGAGACCAACGGTCTTCACCTCAAGACTGGGGGGAAGGGGGATCACTTTACCCTGGGATCCATTGAAGCTTCACCAAGGGACCGCAGTTTTCTGTTCCCCACATGGAGGAACTTCAGGGTTGTGAGGAAGTGGGAGACTCCGTGTCACACCATGTCCTCTAGATCTAAGGGATAAGGAGTCTCAATTTGAGGGGGAAAAAATAAAAATTGAAAAGTGACAAACTAATAGTGAAATTAATAAGTGTGTGAGCAACCCCAGCCTTCCAGTTGATCTATATGAATTCTACCATAAAGATAAAATGCAAGCAAGAAGGAGCCTGTGACATACTCCATCAGTGGATTTCCCATCTTCTCCCATCCACTCTGGAGGCACCTATTATGCCAGGCTTTCAAGCGGACGGCCTATTGGCCAAAGGACCAAGGTAGTCTGCTCATTATGGGAGGAGCCACCGGTCCCTCCAAGGATAGATCGTACACTTGATCTTAGAAGTTTCTTGGCCATTTGCTCTCACATAACCCCTCACCTCTCCAGGCAGGTCCATGTTTTATTAACAGAGGTTATTATTATTATTTATTTAGAAGGTGCCACAGATTCCGTAGCGCTGGATACAGAAGCAAGTAACAAATAGATGAGGTAATACATGTAAGTAGCACAGATGAGTGTGAGTAATGCTACGGGGTCTCCGAGTGCAGCAAAAGACGAGACGGGACGTACGAGGGAGTCAGACAGTAGACAGACGTGGGACAATAGGTAAAGAGGAAAGAGTGATGTCACCGTGACAGTCTCAAAATCCCTCCCTGGCTTTACTTGTATGTCTGCAAGTCTGTAAAGGAGAGTCAGCTGAAAGGAATAAGGTCCAACCTGTGGAAAACAATGACTGATAATCTTCAAGATCATCATGGCCGAGGACACAATTTTATTCCAGTTCTGCCTGCGGCCACAGCAAAGAGTGTTCAGGAGAAAGTGGCCACCAGCAGAGTTACCAACAAACACTTAGACTTGGCTTGGCTGGCTATCCAGGGGGGTCTGCCTTTCAGAACTTTCATGTATGCCAGGAACCTGTGCAGATACATTGCTCATGGTGCCTTTTCAACGTCCCTCTGTGGGCCCTTTTGGATGCCCTGGAACATGGACTCAGAGACCGTGTGCCGAGGAACAGCCTTTAGTAACACACTGTACTGTTTGGATTATTTCCTGGCACACACACACATTCAGGGCCATCCAGGAGGTTTGGTGCTTTTTCAAACTGTATTAAGGGCACTTTGTGGCTAACCAGTAATATCCTTGTATTGAGAAAGGAGAAGATGTCAGCCCAGGACTGTTACAGACTGATTCACAGGCTGCTTAGAGACTATTTCATACTAGAAGGTCCAGAGAACTAAGATGAGTAACATGCCTCTTCTTCCTCATCCTTATGTGACTATATTTCAGTAAAGCTTTGGGCCTGTGATCTCACCTCCCTCACCCTTATCCACCTCCCCCAGCCTGAGAAGTGTAGACCGAATAGTGCAGTCCTATATGATACAATACTATGCAATAGGATAGATGGGACTCTGGATGCTGTAATTAGCACATACTCAGCACTATTAGCTGCGACCACTGGTGCTCATCAAATAATGCAGGAATTTTTGTTAATAGAAGAACAAAGGGCCATCACTGTGAGATGTTATATTCAGTTCCAGAAATAGATACAAGTATAGAATATACCTGACACTAATGCAATGCAAAGGGGGAAATACATTAATGAGATAAACCAGTGGTTCTTGGGTTATATAAAGGTCCCCTACACACACCAACCAATCATCTTGCTGAAGCCTACAATGTGACACTGAGGGAGAGTTGGAGCCTGTCACATTGTCAGCACATAATCTGTATCACTGTAACACATTCCCTGCAGACTACTATTCCAAATACTACAACACTCTAAGATTTCACCAAATCAATGCACACAGAGCGTGTATTGCACAATCATAATAATACAAAGTAACAGTCCACAGGATATATTGTCCCAGACACAGCGGATCATATGCATTTCCCCCCAATAAACCATACTTCCTAACTGCCCAGTGTCCGGCGGAAATTTCACAAATTGAACGGACTCTGCTGTTGTCCTGAATGCCCTGGACCACGGAGGAGTATGTCACATTTATGTTTTACCCTCACACTGCTGCATGTGGTATTTTTGGGGTTATTGTGGTAAGGAGCAGGGAGATTTAGTGCCGTTTCTAAAGCCCATAACAAGCCCCCGGAGGATGTGGCATACAACCAGGATTGCATGGTGAAGTCCCATTGTAGCCAGTATGCAAACTATGTCCCGAAAAGATTAGAGAAAATGTCGGTGTGGCTGGATTACTTCGAAATAACTTATTATATAAATTTATTTCACCTAGTGGCACAGTGCGCCAATGTTTATCATTTCAAATGTACTCAGTTTTGTATTGGAAATGCACTGATGCCATGTTGAAAATTGTTTCTGCAACTGTCTGAAGAAAGGAAATCCCATGTTTATTAAGCCTTTTTCATCTGTGAGTGACCAACGATTTTTTAGCCTGAATACACAGCAGAGGGCCGTTAACCTTTATCCTGTCTTGTTAAAAACACATAATAATCCAACCAGAAAGTAATTTAGGAAATCACATATCGATGTGAATTTTGTTAAATCCAAGCTTAGGGAATATATTACATCCTTATGCTAAATATCTGCGGTAATATCTCAAACTTTGTGGTGAAAGCTAGGAAGGGGGTTGAGCTACCCCCTGCCAACCTATGTGTCAGAAATAGTATATAAGTGCTGTATTTTTTATTTTAACTGTAGTATTATACCATCTGTACATGTGGATGATCATGCTTAACTCCAACTAGTGTATAATGGTCCTTATAAAAAGCCCTTGAGCAAATACACATCACTGCTTGAAGATTCTGCCTGACGCCTATTGCCTGCTGTATCCTGTGACCAACAGATAACAGCTTACACTCTAATCCATTCCCCGGCTGTCCTGTGTTGAACCCAGTGCCTCTCTGTGTCAACACTCTACCCGTTATCTAGCAGTCCTGATCCATAGTAAGCGGTCAGGAAATACCAGTTAACCCACAGCAAAGAGGCGCTGTAGCAGCTATACCAGCTACCCCAGAAGTAGGCGGTTTAAGAAACCTCGAAGGAGCCTAATGGCGGCAGCCAGGCTCTTCTACAACTATTGCGCTGTTGACAACAGCAGTCGGCGAGTGTCTGGTGCCAGGTGCTACCCGTAGGAGTGGTCAGTAACAGTCGGTTACTGGCGGTGAGAAAAAACCCCAGATAAACTGTGGAGGAGGAGGAACATCCCTTCATCCTTATTTCCCCCAACAGACCGGATGGTGGAGTAAGTCCATCCGTCCACAGTTGGGATGTAAGAACAGACTCACCTTCAAACACTTGTACACCAATCACATCACTCCCCTAGCCTATTCACAAGCACACGTACACCTGTGACAAATCATAGCACACCTACAAACACCTGGCTATAACCAGCTACCACTAACTCAGATCTTCCTGAGCCTACACCAGTTATCACATCTCACCCTCCTCCTTGCGGCTCCTCCTGCATTGAACACATTTCAACACCCCAACAGTGAATAACCCTTGTGCCGTGCCCCAACCTCTACCCTCCACTCACTGTCTCCTCTTGAGCTCCAGTAGTTGACGCTCCTTCCTCCTTGGGCACATTTATTAACAGCTTTCTGCACAAACCTGATCCTCCCACCAATGACTGCCGATAAAAGCTTACCCACCATGTCCTTCTACAGCCCATTCCTTACCACCTTTCCATTCCACCCATTAACATTAACCCTATTCCTGTAAATAATACAGGAACTTGTTCTCCTGTAAATAAGAACTAGTGCATCAGCAGCACCAGTGATAGTTTTCCTTGTCCATTTCCCTTCCCCTCGGACTAGACAGGAGTAGCAGGGGAGATCTTTAGAGACCAGCTGCATCTATGCTGCACACAGCAGGTCATCAGCCTGTCAGTGTCTCCCTGGTGTAAGAGGTGCTATTTATGCATAAACATTTCCCCCTCCACTGTTCTATCAGCACTATCTTCTTCTGTGCCATAAATATCTTCCTGTTCTCTTCCCTTACAGACCCTCATTTTCCACACACTGTTCTCCTTCTAAGTTGTGCTGAAAGCATCTCTATTCTGAACTACTTATGGTTTGAGGTTGGAGTCAGGTTTCAAGATGTTTCACACAATGATGAGTTACCCTGTTGTGGAGGGCTAGGTTTAGGGTAAGGTTAGTTTACTTGCGCCACGAAAAAACCCCACCCATAACCAGCATCCACAGACCCGGAACCCCTGTGAAATCCGACCGGCAGCAACCAGACACAACATTCAGACACACAAGAACATGCGCAAACGTCCAGATAAAGTTAGTTTACCAGTTAATTCCGTCCACTGTACTTTTATGGTGGGCAGAACTGTGTTCTACTCTTAGCCGCTGATTAGTTACAGCAGCTAGATCAGGTCTATGTATAAGGCCGCACATGTGGAATTACGTTTCCAAGGAGGAACAATTCTTATTATTATTATTAATGTGCTGTATAGGCAGATTCCTCCCTCCTGAAGGACTGACAGCTCTCAGTCTGAGTTATACCATATTTCAGCTGCAGTGTGAATGTGTCAGTAGAACATAACATTGCAGCTGGCACAGGGAAACAACTGCAATGTCCTCATGGTTTGACCTGTTGGGATGCACCAATCAAAAAAAAAAAAAAAAAAAAAAAAAAGAAAACCACACCCAAACAATGATAGACTCTATACCTTTATCTAAACTATAGCAAAAAAAACACACATGTAGCACTTAAATATACAGGAGAAACTGGTGAATACATTTTAGCACCTACTGCTAGTGGTCCTTTTATAACCTTAAGAAATAATCATGGGTTGAATTATGGATAAATTATATTTTTACTATAATATTACTTTACCATATTTTTTTCTAATATTATCCAAATAGGTGGCTCAGTGGTTAACACTTCTGCCTCACAGCACTGGGGTCATGAGCTCAATTCCCGACCATGGCCTTATCTGTGTGGAGTTTATATGTTCTCCCTGTGTTTGCGTGGGTTTCCTCCGGGTGCTCCGGTTTCCTCCCACACTCCAAAAAAACCCAAAACATACTAGTAGGTTAATTGGCTAGTCTGTCTGTCTCTTTCTGTGTCTGTGTGTGTTAGGGCATTTAGACTGTAAGCTCCAATGCGGCAGAGACTGATGTGAATGACTTCTCTGTACAGTGCTGCGGAATCAGTGGTGTCATATAAATAAATGGTGATGGTGCTGAAATAGTAAAAGCATATTTATTTTACAATGCGACCAATATAAACCCCTATCTGTCTCGAAAAGAACTATATAAATATACCCCACAGATACTGTTATGAGTTATTATACATATTATGTCCTGTTCCAAGCAGGCAGCGGTGTTGTGGAAGCCTCTCCACTGCGTACGTCCTCCTCAGATGTACTGGGAAGATCACTAGGGAGGGGCATTGACAACGCTGCTGCAGAAGCAATGTATGAGTGACTGGTGTAGGGTTATTAGAGGCTTCAAGGGACCCAGAGTATCAGGAGAACAGCACAGCAGATGTAAACAAGAGATTGGTTGGGCTTTAGAGGTTTTAAGGAACTCTAAAGCCCAAAATTTCTAGATTTGGACCATGAAGGAAAACTACAATGCTCAGTGTTATCCTGACAGAAGACTGTAATTCTGTTACAAATACAGCAAGCAGAACGGCTGCACTCACTCTAGTCCTAGGTACACCACTAAGCTTCATACAGAGCACAAATTGTAAAGGAGAACACATAGGATGGAGGTGAGAGTACACAGGAGAGCACAAGGAGTAAAGACACAGGGAGAGGAGGACAGAGGTGGGAGGTGAGAGTACAAAGGGTAAAGACACGGGGAGAGGAGGACAGAGGTGGGAGGTGACAGTACACAGTAGTGTTCTCCCCAGCACCTGTTTCCTGGGTGGACCACTCGGCTGTTTTTACTTGCCATCCAGCTCTTGGAGCCCAACAGAGTCCTATTATAATAGAATAAACTATTGTTTCTCCTGTTCTAACAGGCACTATGTGGGCACTACAGCCAGCAGTGTGTGTTAGACCACTGTCCACCAGTCTGACCAGTCCTGGCAGGTGTGGGCAATAACCTTAAACATTTTTCAATATTATTGCAAAGTATTACAACTGCCCCCACCTGGCTACTTCTTAATGCCACTCGACTGGCAAACTTTTCTGGGGAGAACACTGCACAATGAGAAAAGGTATAATCAATACTAATTTTCAATCTGTGTCTCCAAAACTGTAGTAGACCCATAAGTTCCAGCCTACCTTGGCACGTGGAAGACAGTTAAGTAGGGTGAGGCATTTACAAGGGTTTAATCATGTATACTCTGGAGACAGCCACTAGCATTGTCAGAGAGAGTCTATATAGTTTAGTAAAACAAAAAACACTGATAGGCAGCCAAAGCTCTTCCCACAAATGCATCCCCAGCTCGTTCCAGGTTTCATCATTAAAAAAAAAAAAGATGTTATTGGAAACCTATTATCTAGTATATGTGACTCTTTTCTCTGACCACTCAGCAAGTAACTGTTTGCAGCAGCTGCTACAATACGAGGATAACAGAGTCTGCTCATCAATATTATAATAACAGCACACCATAGTCTGTTTCATTTGTATTATAACCAGACACCAGAGCCCGCTCCACCTGCATTCCAATAGTAAGGACACCAGATCCTGCTCCACCTGCATTCTAATAACAAGGACACCAGAGCCTGCTCCATCTGCATTCCTATAATAAGGACACCAGATCCTGCTCCACCTGCATTCTAATAACAAGGACACCAGGGTTTGCTCCACCTGCATTCTAATAATAAGGACACCAGAGCCTGCTCCACCTGTATCATAAGGACACCAGAGCCTGCTCCACCTGCATTCTAATAATAAGGACACCAGAGCCTGCTCCACCTGCATTCTAATAACAAGGACACCAGAGCCTGCTCCATCTGCATTCCTATAATAAGGACACCAGGGTTTGCTCCACCTGTATCATAAGGACACCAGAGCCTGCTCCACCTGCATTCTAATAATAAGGACACCAGAGCCTGCTCCACCTGCATTCTAATAATAAGGACACCAGAGCCTGCTCCACCTGTATCATAATAAGGACACCAGAGCCTGCTCCACCTGTATCATAATAAGGACACCAGAGCCTGCTCCATCACTCTCTCTCTGAGCTCCCGCCCGCAGCTCTGTAATCTATTTTGGCCCCTGATCCTCACAGATGTCTCCTGGTCACTCAGTGCTGTCAGCATCCTCCCGGCCTGTGCGGTACCTGCAGCCTCCTCTCCAGCGTCTGATCTGCTCCCCGGGCAGTACAGTGACACCAGGGTCAGCTCCCCGCGTATAATAATAATATCATTACCTGCTGCCAGACACAACAATGTCTTCTTCTGCTTCACCCGGAAGTCATATCGAAGGAAATTCACTTCCTGTTTTTGGAACGCAGAGACCGGAAGTCGGGTGTGTAACACCTCAGAGGACGCAGTGAGTGTAGAGAACAGAGGGAGGGGGGATTTAGAGTTATATAGGTAAATACATAGACATAATATCAGACATGACATCATTTCTTTATATTCCCTGGTACTGCAGTGTTTTATTTGCATCTATGGACTATGTTATAATTTATAGAGACATTACAGTGAGATGCTGCCATACTATGCTATAAGGTTGTTACAGTCATAATATACTAAATATATATATGTGTGTAATTAATCCATGTACATTACTGGTCAGTACCATGACACCCACCATATATCCTCCTGATGCTCACCTCACAGCCTCACAATGCCCATCTTATAGCCTGTTCATGCACACCTCATAGCTTCATAATGGCCACCTTGTATCCTCACCTTACAAACTCATAATGCTAATGTTATATAATTATAGACTCATAATTCCCATCCCAACCAATAGTTTCACAGGGCCCTCTTGTGACAGGATGGGCTTACTCTTGTTGCCACAAGATATATCTGTTATAAGATGGGCTTAGTCTCATCCCATTTGTTGCCACCACTTATCTGTGGCCAGTTGGGCTTACTCTCTCTTTTACAGATGTGTCTTTGTGTTCCTTTTACCATCAGTAACCTGCATTACTGACCACTCCTACTGGTGTTACTCAGCCAACAGACACTCACCACCTGTAAGTGCCAACTTTGTATCAGTTGTAGGAGAGTAGTTACTGCCAACACTAGGCTCCTTCACTGGTACCTGGAGCCACTTTCTTCTAGGTGTTGGGTGTAGCTGCTGCAGCACATCTTTGCTGGTGATTACGGCTTCCAAGCCTCGTAAATGTTAAACTCATATTGCCCCATAAAGGTCACCTTGTAGAACCTCCTAATGCTCACCCCATAGCCTCAACATGCCCTTTATTTGCTTGTCTGACTACAGGGAGCATTCTCTAGCGAGAGTTGATAAAATATTAAATAAAACAAAATATTCAAAGACAGTGTAAGGCAGAGACAGGTAATAAAGCATAATGCATTTACTGTACGCTGTAAGGAATTACATAAGAAACATTTGGGGAACATACTCTTGAATGCCGGTTTGTTAGGTACACACCAAAATATACATATTCATCACACACACTCCGCTCTGCCATTCCTTATATTGGTTGTCTGTGCATTACCATATCCAATATAAAACACTTCTAGTAGTATACAAATCCATTAACAAAACTATCAGCATCCCTTCACTTGTCACAAAATATCTTCCAACTGGCCACTTCCGCATCTCATCCTCACTGATTACCTGTTCTCATACACGGTTACAGGACTTTATCCATTTCATGACACTACTTCTCTCATGGAATAACTCCCCTAGCCTACATACCTGCAAGCATCCTAAAAACTCTTTATGCAAGTTTATAAAATTCCCAAGCCATCTTCTTAATCTCTCTAGGCTATTCTATCCGATTAGTCCCATCTAAAAAATTCACACAAAACTTACATTTATGCTTCTACTATCTACTACCTAATTAAGCGCAATCCTTAAAGAATGTGTTTTATGATAAACCCTATGACCCCCAAACCAACCTCATGTAACCCTACTAAGCACTTTTTCCCACTGCTGTCTGGCTGAACCAATATGTAATATGTGATATTTAATCTTATCTATCAATTTCCTATTTTCTTATAGACTGTGCAGCACGGTGGTGTAGTGGTAGCACATCTGCCTCACAGCGCTGGGGTCATGAGTTCAATTCCCGACCATGGCCTTATCTGTGTGGAGTTTGTATGTTCTCCCCGTGTTTGCGTGGGTTTCCTCCGGGTGCTCCGGTTTCCTCCCACACTCCAAAAACATACTAGTAGGTTGATTGGCTGCTATCAAAATTGACCCTAGTCTCTACCTGTCTGTCTCCCTCTCTGTCTGTCTGTGAGTGTGTGTCTATATTAGGGAATTTAGACTGTAAGCTCCAATGGGGCAGGGACAGATGTGAATGAGTTCTCTGTACAGCGCTGCGGAATCAGTGGCGCTATATAAATAAATGATGATGATGAGACTGTGAGTGGGGGCCTCTTACCTCTTTGTGTGTTAATTCTCAGTCTTGTTTTATTTCTGTGTTTGGCCCTAAATGTTAATAAATCATAATGCTAAATAATGAATTTAATATTTCATCAATAAAATGTACCTATATGGGTATTAAGAATCACAGAGCCCATCTGTTCAGCTACCCATGTATTCTGCTCGTAAGATCACATACCTAATTAAGCGCAATTCTAAAGGAATGTGTGTTATGATAAACTGGTACTTGTTTGGGATGGAAATTATAATCCTTAATTATAATAATTCCTTCACAAACAAATACCAACACACATTCCTTCTCTCCTCTATATTTTTCTTTCATCTTTTTCTTTTTATTGGGTATAATACAGAAAATAATGCTAAAAACATAAAATGTACAAATCAGTCTTATATTAAATATCTTTTGCATATCGATCTTTGGTGTTCTTCCACTTCTCTTCTGCTATGACAGACTTATGCTTCTAGGAGCTTTTGTAATTAACATTCAGAGGTCCATTTAACTCTTGAAGTCCTAGCTATTAAGACCTACTTCCTCGCAGTGTTATGTGAAAACCCCATAAGTGTTACTTTGCTTTATATACTCGTACCCGCTGGTCTGTTTCCAAATATTTTGCGGAAATAAAAACGTCTTTATTGTTTTTTTCTTGCCTATTCTCTCTGACTTGGGCGCCTATATGCTATATAGCATTGTCTGCCCATATGATAGTGTCACTATGAAGCAGTCAGATACATGAGAAGGGCAGGTATACCTAACACACCTGTCATATATATACAGATGGAATGCCAACGTATTAATGTATATATTTATTCTGGGATAAAGGTAACGTATATTCCTCATATATTTCAGGGACCTGACTGAGGGATTCTGGGATTGTCACATTGACATTACTCTTATCTCTTTCAGTAAAACAGGGACCTGACTGGAGACAAAACTATGTAACCGATTAGTGCGAATCAGCGGAGTGGAAACATTTAGATTTTATGTAGATGCGGGGACCGAAATTATCTCTCCCTTTCTGAAATTATAATGGAGACCAAATATCTCCAAAAGCACAGTTCAGGTATTTGTAACCGATTTCAAGTGAAGCAAGTATCACCAAATGCACTCAGTGGCTATTTTATTAGGTACACCTTTCTAGTACTGGGTAGGACCCCACCACCCCTTCCTTTGCCACCAGAACGACCTGAATTCTTCATGGAATGGATTCAACAAGGTGCTGGATACATTCCTTAGAGATTCTGGCCCATAATGTGTGTCAAGAAAACTTTCCTCACACCATTACACCACCACAGACCTGCACCTTTGTCACAAAACAGGATGGATCCACGGATTCATGATGTTTATGCCAAATTCTGAGCCTATCATCTGTATGTCACAGCAGATATGGAAATTCTTCAGCCTAGGCAATGTTTTTCTAGTTTTCAACTGTTCAGTTTTGGTGCCCACTGTAGCCTCAGTTTCCTGTTCTTATCTGATAGGAGTGGAACCCAGGTGTGCTCTTCTGCTGCTGTAGCCCATCCACAAGGTTCAACGTGCTGTGAATTCTGATAACACATGGTTATTGAGTCATCTTCCTCGCAGCTTTAAGCAGTCTGGCCACTCTCTGCTGACTTCTCCCACAGAACTGCTACTCACTGATGTGTTTTGTTCTTGCACACCATGTCCTGGTTGCTGCTTAGCACCAGCCGGGATATAGAAGCAGTGTGAGTAGTGTAGCGGCTGAGAGACAGAGAAACATAGTGTCCCGGTTGCTAGGCAACATCAGGGATAGAGAGAGTTAGTGTGAGCCATCGTGATGTGCCCGACAGCTCATAACAAAGAGCTTTTATCAATCTTCTTTTGGAGCAGCACATCCCCAGAGTCCTGAGGTTGATTACATAGAAAATAACATAGACATGTCATTCTAAATAATAATTAGTTTTACTTCAAAGTTGACTACTACATGTAAAAATCAGGAATAGCTATGGGTACCAGGTTTGCCCTAAGCTATGCCAACCTGTTATGACATCTTGGGAAAAACAAAATATTCATGGCGGACTTGGGGCAAACCTGGTATCCTGGAAAAGATATATCGATGATGTGATTTTCTTTTGGGAAAGGGATAAGACTTCATTAGATTAATTTTGTTTATATCGGAATGCCAACAATTGGAATATCAAATTCACTTTTTAAATTAGTAAAACATCCGTACACTTTTTAGATTTGGAATATACATTAATGAAGGAAAAATCTGTACGAAGTGTGATCAAAAACCAACATATAGAAATACATATATTTTATGTAATAGCATAAAATAATTGGCTAAAGGGAATTCCTTTTGGCCAGTTTCTGTGCGTAAAGAGGAATTGTATGAACGATTCAATTCTGTCTAAACAGATGAACATAATGTTGGAGGACTTTAAGGAGAAAGACTATGAGGGACAAGAGTTGAATATAGCGAAAGAGAAAGTTACCAAAGTGGATAGACAAGTATTGCTCTCTAAAAGAAAAAAAGACAACAATAAAAATAAATGTTCAGAAATTGTCTTCATTATGGAATTTAATTATTACAGACAGATTAAAAATAATTATTAAATATTGGCAGATTCTTAATAAGGACCAGGATTTCACACATATACTTCCTTCTAAACCTCAGTTGATATATAGACGGTCAAAGAATTTGAAGGATAGTTTAGTTAAGGGTATTTTGGTTGAAAATCGCAATATAGTAAAAATGACATGTAAAGGTTATTACAGATGTGGCAGGTGCCCAGCCTATAAGATGATAAAACACAACCAGAATAAAATTAAAAAATTTGAAGTGAACAATCAGTCATATCATATCAACTACTTTATTTCCTGCAGTTCAACTTATGTGATTTATCTCCTTGAATGTACATGTGGTATGTTTTATGTAGGAAAAACTAGTCAACCCCTGAATAAGCAACTATATGAACATCTACGAAATATTAAAATTGGTTATGATCTACATTAATCATCACATTCTAAGAATATACATAATTGCTCCACTAAACACGTAAGGAATTTTATAGGTATAGATATTATCCTCAAAAATTGGAAACGGATATGGAGAGTATGCTAACAAAAAGAGAGATGAAGTGGATGTTTGAACTTAATTGTTTAATACCTCAGGGTCTGAATAAGGACTTTCAAACTCAATGTTTGGAATAGATTATACACCAACTTGGAATCATAACTGTTATCTCAAAATTCATTATTATTTTTATTCTTTACATGAGGGAAATAAAAGTTTAAGAGGGTAAATTATATTACTCGCTTTAGTAAGGTCTTTGATGCTAGATTCTATACTTCCCTGTATCTAGCTAGAAGAGAACAAAAGATTTGAACAATTTTGTGATGTATTTAAAAATATACTTATATATGGGTTATTTATTGAAAACCTACTATAATAGGAATGTTGTCATACATTATATAAGAAACATATATGTTCTAAATTCTGATTGGAATGTATTTTCTTTAGCTACAGTAAGCTATTTACATATACTGCCGCCAGATTTCTGTACCTGATGCTACACAGAAATTAAAATAGAATTTGAGTCCAGAAATGATTATACCAAGTCTTCGGAAGGAAACTGAAAACAAGGCTTGGTACTGAATCATCAATATGAGATTAGGGCTTGAAGGATACCCTAGTTCTGGAAAGATGCTAGATTGGTATACACGGAAGAGTCTTGGGGGGGAATTCCATTGCTCAGGGAGCTGCGAGCAAAAAGCTGGCGTTGAAACTACCGTAATAACGGTATTTAAGCGTAGTGCAAAGGCATTGTTCGTTTTTACAATAACGCGGTCAGTTGAATTCCCCCCTTGGAACGCTAACAGATCAGCATGCAAGAGATTCTTCCAGGCCCGTGAAATTTCATAACTAACTTTTAGTTTTATCAATATAGGATTTAGTGAAAATAACTTTGATTGGTTTGTATCAGAAATAACTCTCTAGGATGTAATTGTTGGTGTAATTATAGAAATTGGTATGGCCAATTTGACTTTTTGGTGACCGGAAGGATCATATTGTTTATATTGCTTATACATATTGTTAAAACATAAGATTAGATTATTTTAATTTAAGGTGATGATTTTAAACCATATAGGATATATAATTATGTATTATTAGGAAGATAATGTTTGTAATGGACACCTGACCCTGAAGTCATGTAATCTTGTCTGATACTATAAATAAACCCTTCTTTCTCCAGTCGAAACGCGTCGAGATGCATGTTAAGTGTGGCAGGGAATTCTACCATAATCGGATGGATGGATGAAAAGTGCTGGCTGTCATTAATCTGGGATTTGCTTAACATCTTTGTGATATGCTCACTATTGACATCAGCACATTATTTTTGTTCATTTGGATTTTATATGTTCTTTTTCTTAAGAATTTTCTAGTGTATAATAAAATCTGTGATATTGATTTTAAAAATCCTATTGCAGTAGATTTTTTTTTATATTTTTTTACTTTTATGGGAATGATCTACATGAGTAAACTCCATCTATGTCGTTGCTTATTCCTTGAATGCATCTTTGGGAAACCATAAAGATTTATTATATATGAAAATTCCAAGACTATTCTTAATAAGTGTTATTACCTGGAGGGGAGATTCACTATGGAAGGTGATTCATAAGTCTACATGTTATAATGTTTTTACTACAAGCTTGTTTTGTAAGTTTATTCACAAGTGGGGACTCACTATCTGGATGAATAAGTTGGATGACTAAAAATTTACTTGGAATTATAAAATTGAACATTTATTTGTCCTTACAATGTTGCACTAGTTTATAATTTTGTTTTCCATGTTGGGATCATATGGTCACGGTGGCTAGTACTTCTGCCTTACAGCACTGGCTTCATGAGTTCAATTCCCGACCATGGCCTTATCTGTGTGGAGTTTGTATGTTCTCCCCGTGTTTGCGTGGGTTTCCTCTGGGTGCTTCGGTTTTCTTCCACACTTCAAAAACATGCTAGTAGGTTAATTGGCTGCTACCAAAATTGACGTGTGTGTGTGTGTGTGTGTTAGGGAATTTAGACTGTAAGCTCCAATGGGGCAGGGACTGATGTGAATGAGTTCTCTATACAGCGCTGTGGAATCAGTGGCGCTTATAAGTAAATGTTGAGGATGATGATGGTTGAAAATTCAATCGGAGAACACTCCATCAACAAATTGAATATAAGTATATTTTTATCTTATTTCTCTCTATGTTCACACAGTTTAATATAGGTCAATGATAGATAGATAGCAGTCTAATATTTCTTATATAGCATTTAAGAGTCTTTAATAAAAATGTTAAAAATTATGGGATTCCTCAATTTACAAGCAGTGACAGGGGCTAGCTATCCCTCTGAGGCTCATGTCTCTAACAAGGGTCCAGTGAAGCTAATTGTGCCTCCCTGACAAATCTTGGGCTACCAGTAGCAGCTGGCTCCTGATATAATCCTCTCCCCCGAATATCATGACAACATAGAGATCACTCTGAAAACATTTATTGAATGATGCAAAGTCTATGCTTTCATCATGGTCGTATAGGAACTAAGGTACGGACTGGATTATTAAAGTTATTGAGACCATATACATGGAGCATTGAGCAGTAACAAGACAGGATATATAGCCAGTATATATGACTATATGGAATGTCTGGATGGAATTCCAGGAAATGACACAACAGAGGTCACTGTTAGCTGTGCACTAAAATAAATAGTAAAATAACAGATCACGTATTACACATGGGACCTCACCACACACATAGCCTGTATGAAGGGGGAATGCCTATCTCCAACTGCTTCCTTAATTTCTTATTTCTTGTGTAAATATCCTTAATTAAAACAAGAGGTTAACTTGGTAATTATAAATTTTAGTACCCTATTTATGTATAGACCATAACATTTCACGTCATGTCCATATACACACTGTGCTGCCATTTCATCTACTTCTCAAAAATAAAAGTATAGATACAAACTAAAATCAAACTTCTCCTACCACATATTCCATTAGCCACTGTGCAAGGTACAGTACACAATATAGGACTCAGAAAAGAAAGGCCAGCAATGAATTTAATTTAGAAAATGCATCAATAGGACTCTAAATATTCTAATGTTTAAGGTGTTACATACAGTTGTGGCCAAAAACACTGACATCTTGCAGATTTTTCACCATTTCTTCCAAAAAATTGTTGAAATTAAAAAAATATTTTGGTATCCAAATATGTATTTCTTGTGGAAATCGGATTTTTGGTAAAGAACATCATTCATGTGTTTACAGAAAGCAAAATGAAGCTTTCAAAGCAAATAACACCTTTCCTATAGTCAAACATGTAGGAGGTTCAGTGATGTTTTGGGGTTACTTTCCTGCATCTGGCACTGGGTGCCGTAAACATGTTGATGACATCATGAAATCTGCAGATCACGAGGCTATTTTGGAGAGCACTGTTGAAACCAATGCCAGAAGGCTGGGTTACCGTCAAAGGTCATGGGTCTTCCAGCAGGACAATAACCCCAAACAAACTTCAAAATGCACCCAGGAATGGTTCAAGACACTGGAGGGTCATTCCACACCAGATCACCCGAAAAAATGAAATATCCACCACCCATCTCAGATTTTTACGAACATTTTTTAAGAGAAGTGGTCAAAACAACTATTTCTGCCAAATATCTCGACTGTCTGACATTTAGTTGATTAAATATTGATTTTTCAATGTATTAAATAATTTACTAATCGCGGGTTCTCTATCCAGTTTATTTGAGGTATCGCGGGTGTTTATTAAGGAATCACCACAAAATTTGGACCCCTAAGGTAACTCCTCCTCCTGAATCAAAAAATCTAAACCAAATTACTTTATCTGCCTCCACTATGAAACAGAGTGAATGAATCTGAGATGGGTGGTGGACAACCCTGGTTGAACTGACATGAAATGACCCTGGACTGTTCTGTCCAGCAATGACCGCAGCAATAAATCCCATAAAAAACCCGCAGAGAGATCTCTAAAACAACAATTAAATTCTGGGAGAACTGGAGCAGTTTGCATATGAGGAGTGGGCCACACTGCCAGTAGAGAGGTCAGGAAGCTCATCCTTGGCTATATGAAGTGTTTGATGAGTTATTTTGACAAAAGGCTGTGCTACCTAAACTTAAGGTTCTATAATATTCAGAGAAAAAATTGTGGAGACCAAATACGGTTTTTAATTTCAACTTTTGCTTAGAGAAATTTGTCCGCTATTTGAATAAAGTGCAAGGGTGCCAATATTTTTGTCCATACTGTATATTTCAACATCACATCAATTAAAGCACAATGCTGCAGACAGCCATGTTGTGGACATTCTTTGTAATACAGTGGATCACTTCATGAAATACCTCAGTGATGTCACTGGTTCCCAGTGAATTGATGGGCAGTATTCTCATGGATGTTATTTCGGCCACCACACAGCTACATCCATTGTTTGTTAAGCTCACAAGACCATCTTTTATTTAGCATTATTATATTTTATTTAAAACACACACTCATTGAGGGGATAAAGATACAAATAATATGCAATGACATGAAGGTAAAGATGACCCTACCTAATTGAGGTTACAATCTAAAAGGTGGGTCAAACAGTTCATACATAAATTAGCAGAATAACATTTGTGACTGTTGGTGGTGATACAGTCACTGTGCTCATTCTTGGCTCCAGGCTGTTGGGAGGATAGTTACTGTGCTAGTTCCTGGCTCTGGGCAGTTGGGAGGATAGTTACTGTGCTAGTTCCTGGCTCTGGGCAGTTGGGAGGATAGTTACTGTGCTAGTTCCTGGCTCTGGGCTGTTGGAGGATAGTTACTGTGCTAGTTCCTGGCTCTGGGCTGTTGGAGGATAGTTACTGTGCTAGTTCCTGGCTCTGGGCTGTTGGAGGATAGTTACTGTGCTAGTTCCTGGCTCTGGGCAGTTGGGAGGATAGTTACTGTGCTAGTTCCTGGCTCTGGGCAGTTGATAACCACATACAGCCGGATCCCAGCAGTTGATAATAACAGACACAATGCTTGTTCCAGGATCCAGACAGTTGGTAATCACTGACACTGAGTTAGTTACTGGCTCTGGGCAGTTAGTGACTGTGAACGGATGGACTTACTTCTCCACCTGGTCTGTTGGGGGAAGGATGAAGGGATGTTCTTCCTACACAGTTTATCTGGGTTTCTTTCTCACCGTAACCGACTGTTACTGACCACTCCTACTGGTGTCACCTTGCCAGACACCCAACGACTGAGAATGCCAACTGCGCAATAGTTCATCATCACCATTTATTTATATAGCGCCAGAGCGTTGACACAGAGACACTGGGTTCAACACAGGACAGGGAACAGATTAGAGTGTAATTCGTAACATTGGAATTGGAGGAAAGACATACACCAGTCAGGGCGTTCACCAAAAATGCCTGAGAATCCTAGGTCCTGAAAGAAAACTTGCTCACCTTGTAGTTGAAACCTAGAGGCCATAAATGCCTATCTCTGGCTGACCCCACCTGTGAACTAACATCATACATACCTTCGGATGCAAGGACCACTGCCCCGGAAGAATGGCATGGCGACTAAAGTAGTCCGCCTCCCAATTGTTGACCCCTAGGATAAATACAGCTGAAATGAGCGGAACACGCTTTTCTGCCCATTTTATGATTTTGGCCACCTCTTTCATCGCCAGAGAACTTCTGGTTCTTCCTTGATGGTTGATGTAGACCACCGCCATGGCATTTTCTGACTGCACTCATATGGGTCTGACCCACAGCAGGTACTGGGTCTCAAGGCACTAAAAATGGCCCTCAACACCGGAACGATTATGGGTAACAGAGACTCCTCTCGCGTCCAGGTGCCCTGTAATCGGAGACAGAGTGACCGCACCCCAGCCCGAGATGCTGGCATCTGTTGTCACCACTGTCCAATCCCACATTAAAAAGGGGCACTCCTGACAAGTCTTCCGACCAGAGCCACCACAAGCGAGACTTGTGACTCTCTGCAGACAGTCGAAGGAACTAGCTGTCCAAGCAAGTATTCCATCCTGACCACTTTGCCAAGATCTCCAGCTGAATTTTTTAAGAATGGAACTTAGCAAATGGGACCACATCGAAAAATGACACAATGCAACCCATCAGTTTCATGCATAGCAGAACTGAGACACGTGTGACAGCACTTTCTTCACCTGGAGTTGAAGACTCCAAATTTTGTCTCAAGGTAAAAATACCTTCTAGGTCCTGGTGTCGAATAATAAGCTCAGAAACACCATCCAATGGGTAGGCATCGTGTTGGATTTCTTGAGATTGATAATCCAGCCATGCTCCATAAGGAACTGTCGCGTCAACTGAGAGCTCATCCGAACCACTGAATCCACTTTGATCAACAGTACGTCCAGGTAGGGAATGATCACTTCCCCTCTCAACCGTAAGTGTGCATCCGTGACTGCCATTACCATTGTAAACACCCGAGGCGCTGTTGCCAGCCCAAAGGAAAGAGCTCGGAATTGGTAATGCTCCTGAGCCACCGCAAACCTCAGCAGGCTGTGATGACCTTTCCAGATGGGTATGTGTTGGAATAGATCCTTGGCATCCATTAAGGCTAGAAATTTGTCCGTTTCCATAGAGTTTATAACTGAACATATGGACTCCATCCGAAACCCTGGGACTCTCAAATGGGTGTTGAGGGTTTTCAAATTTGGAATGGGCCGAAAAGACTGATCTGGATTTTGAACTAGAAGAAGGTAAGAGTAATAACCCAGACCCATTTCTGTCTGTGGAACCGTAACCACCACTACTGACTCCACTAGCAACAGGACATCCTTTTGTAAGGCCACCCGTCATAATGGAATCCTTGGAAACAGGAGTGCTCAGAGAATGCCTTGAAGGCAGTCCTGATAAATCCAGGATGTAACCCCTGGAAACAACCCCTCTTACCCATGAATCTGTGGTGGCAAACACCCAGTGGTCTTGAAACTCCAATAAGCGAGCTACCACTACTGCTAACCTCAGTGGGGAAATCTGCGATTCATGCTGAGGGCTTTTCAGGCTGTTTGGGTGCTGGGCGACGTTCTGTCCAAGACGACCAGCCTCTCTTGCCCGCACCTCTCAGCGTCGTCAAGGGGCCCCTGTTAGGTGTACCTCTGGGGTTCCCAAGAAACCAAAAGTAACGAAAATGTTTCCCTTTTGTTTTTGGAGTAGCCACCGGAAGCAAAGTGCTCTTCCCTCCAGTGGCTTGAGCAATGAACTTCTTCTGATCTTGGCCAAACAGTACCGATCCATCAAAGCTCTTTTGGAGTCAGCATCTGCCATCCAAGACTTAAGCCAAGGGGCTAGATTTACTAAGCTGCGGGTTTGAAAAAGTGGGGATGTTGCCTATAGCAACCAATCAGATTCTATCTTTCATTTATTTAGTACCTTCTACAAAATGACAGCTAGAATCTGATTGGTTGCCATAGGCAACATCCCCACTTTCTCAAACCCGCAGCTTAGTAAATCTAGCCCAAAGTGTTTTTCTAGCTGCTATGGTAAAGAAGAAGTACGGGACATCTCCAGCACAGCATCTAAGACTGTCGCCCAGGAACTCAGCAGACTCCTTAATGTGGTCTGCTAAGGGGAACAGTTCGGTTCTCGCAGTGCCAGCCTGGATGTCGTCACTCAAAGCCGTAGATCATTTTTCTACTGCTTTAATGACCCAGGCGGCCACCATAACCGGGTGCAGGGATTCTCCGGCAGCCAGATAGACTTTAGAATGCCTTTGCGCTTCCTGTCAGTATGATCTTTTAAGGCAGCCACACCAAGCAACGGAATCAGTGTAGATTTTGCCAGATGAGCCACAGGAACGTCCACATTAGGGTTTCCCAAGATCCCATTTCCACATTGGGAAAGGGATAATAAAGCAGATACCTTCTCGGTATCTGGAACTTAGTGTCGAGCTCAAGTCTGGTTTCACCTCAAATCTCCAACAGCTGAGGAGATGGGGGAAAGAACAGTCCTTTACTTTGTTCTCTTGAACATAGACGTCTGTGCAGGGACAAGATCTTCATCTGAAATATGAAACACCTGTCTCACAGCCTATATTAGATCCTCAATTCCCTGTTTAATGAAAGGATCTTCCTCCCACCCCGAATTGTCCTCAAACTCTGCTTCATCCGGAATCTCACCCTTCTCCTGTAAGGAGAGGTCCGTGTCAGAGTCATTTAAGTCCTGGGATAGAGAAGGGGCCAAGCGTTTAAGCTGTCTGCCTGCTTTTGTGGTGAGCAGTATTTTTTCCAGGAAAGAAGATACCCTGCTCAAATCCTGGAACGATCTTTCTAACGTTGCATCAAACGGGGTTTAGAAGACTCCCCTGCAGTCTCGGTCATTATCTGAGATGCTTGACCCAAGGAAAGGAGATCTGAAGACCGAGTACCTATATTAGAGGAAGTAAATGTGTTTGCACCTACCTTACTCAAACCTGGGTTATCTCTCTTAAGCTCTGCAATGGACCTTGCCAGCTCCTTGGCCTATGGCAGTTCCGCCAGGTCAGCCACTCCCTCAAACAAACGCTGAACCAGAGTGCACAGGCCCACGGGTCCGACCATCCACAAGCCAGCTTATATTGGCACCTGGAGTAGGTGAAATACATCACAGAAGCAGCTTTGGACTTGGAACTTGTCCCTCTCGCTGACATAGTGTGGAAAGAAGAGGTGACAATTAGGAGAGACACACAATCTATATAAATAGAGTTCTAACAGTATATACACCATCTAAACTGTAATAGAGTGGGTGAACACCGTGCTCTATATATGTACTAAATGCAATTCTATAGATATCTAACTGCTCTCCCTCCTGTCACGGTCACTAGGAGTTTTACCCAGAATTCACCAGATGTAGCCTTACTCACCAGAGGCGCGGAGTCTAACACAGTGGCTGGTCTTCTCCAGGAACTCCCGCAAGGAAGTATGGGTTTTAGCGGCTTCCACTGTGCAGGTAGCGGCCCCCTGGGGAGTATGGTGAATATACGGAACAGCTATGAACAATAAATACACGGAACTATTTAAACAGAATGGCAGAAGGAATGTCAATGATATATATATATGTAATCTCTGAGCAGTAGAAACAATGGTAACCCGGCAGAATGATGAGCGGTAATAATAGGAGGAGAGAGTTCCAAAGTGCTTAGCACGTAGGCAGCATAAAACAGGCAGATGCTTGACAACTGAATAAAGTCTATGTGAGCAGCCAATCGTACAGTGTAGCAGAAGAGTCAGCGACTCGCAGCTATTACCACAGAGGCATAATAGAACTTAGTCCCGAAAATAGGTAATTAGAGTAAGCTGCACCTAGCCGGTATTATCACTGACATGAAGTGAAGACTTGTCCAGAGGCAGGTAGAATACAAGGTAGCCTGAAGCAATCTGCGGCTGGCAGGTATTACCACTGATGTGGAGTAAAGACTTGTCCATGAGCAGGTAAGATACGATGTAGCATGGAGCGGTCTGCGGCTGGCAGGTATTACCACTGATGTGGAGTGAAGACTTGTCCAGGAGCAGGTAAGATACGATGTAGCATGGAGCGGTCTGCGGCTGGCAGGTATTACCACTGATGTGGAGTGAAGACTTGTCCAGGAGAAGGTAAGATACAAGGTAGCGTGAAACGGTCTGCAGCAGGCATGTATTACCATTTGTGTGGAGTAGAGACTTGTCCAGGCGCAGGTAGCGTCCACGACAAACCGGTACCAAAGGTAGGAACAGGAAACTCCTTGGTATCTCAGCAGAATGAGGACCAAGAACAGGCAAAGGTAATAGGGCAACAGGTGTCTTAAGTAGTGGGGAGTGATTAATTATCCAATGAGGATAGGAACAAGGTTTTAACAATCTGTAGGTCTGCACAATCCTCTGGTCAAGATGGCGAACGGCCGCGGCGCAAGACAGGCACCGACAAGAGAGAGAGAGGCCCATGTCTAGAACTAGAGGAACTAATAGTTCGGTGAGTGACACCTCCCCAGGGAACACTGTCACAGCATGTACCAGCAGCTAAAATGGCGTCTGTAAGCTGCAGAGCCCGGGAAACATAGGGGGATTATCCAGCTCCTCCCCTTACTTAGCCCGCCTATGATTAAACATGGTCCCAAAATGCAGTGTAAACTGGTGAGGACTGCGCTCCTCACCAAAAATATGCCCCTTGTACCTGTGGTCCAATCATTGTCTGTCCCTGCAGAGCAGTGGATATTCTGAGATAGGGCTAGAACTGCTGGCATCTCCACCTCCCCTCGGCATGGGAGACCAGTAGAATGCAGCTGCGGTCCATGACACTGCCCTGGTCAGTGGCCGAGTCCCTAAGCACCCTCTGGTACCAGGTGACCCCTTTCCTGGGGGTCTGCAGATGGACAGGTTAACGGTACTAAAGCGCCTGTCCCTGTCAGCATCCGCAGCATTCACAGTGTGAACGCCGCTAAAAGAATGTCATAATAATACAAAATAAAACAATTTTTAAGGCTAAATGAAAAAAGTGACCAAATTCATTGGCACTACTAAAAAAAAATTACTGTTTCCGGGCCAAAGGGAGAGCATAGAGGGGAGGGAACATGTTAGACAAGTTTGTAGGGCTTTACGTTTGTTTACTTTATGTTTTGTTTAAGTTTGTGCTTTCAAATGTTTTTTAATAAAGTTAGAATTGTCCACTTGGTCATTTACGATGTCTTTTTTGCTGTTTTCAACCATACTCTGCCAGCGTCTCCATCTAGGTTGGATCTTTGAACAAAGGGCCAACCCCTCCCTAATCAAACATGCCCTCCCATGTATAGTGAAATAGGGAATCCTCGAGAAACCCTCCATGCTGCTTGAGTACTGGGAGTCTGAAGCGTTTAAATATTTTAAAAGAAGACAGAGACAGGCAGACGTCGGTTGACTGTGCATCATGTAATCTAAACACCAATAACTTGTATAATATGTAAAGGAAAGGAGCCGTCAACATGTCAATTAAACAAATTTCCTTAACTTTGTGAAGTCCAAAGACTGAGAATGGTTACTACTACCTACAAATGAGATAAGGAATCTGTTCACACAACCAGAGAATTGCGGGATTCACTGGAGGTAATTAACCGACTATAATTAAATACTCTGGGTTGTGTTTTTTCCAAACACACATGCTTATTTACGTATCTAGTGTATACATAGGTACGTACGAACATATTGCTTTTAGGGGGCCAAGATGTAAATGTGTATGATGGGAAGAGTAAAAACTAAGTTGTAAAATTTATTACTGAGCACATAGCGGACTCCGAATGACTTATCAGTGGTTGTTAATTCAAGCCTGAGACATAGAAAGGATCGTGCTGCAGACAGTGTATACACTGCCTTGCTGTATCTCGGCTGCTTACAGCAGTCAAATAAATTAATTACTGAGACGCAAACCAGATAATCAACCCCTTTTAGGGACTGAGAATCCGTTGTTGGCTACACAAAAGTTCTTTAGAAACCTCTATTATCGGCTGCTAATGTAAGATTAACGTTATGTAATAAAATGAACCCTCTGATGAGCCGAGACGTCATTGCTGAGTCATTGATCTTTGTCACATTCACAACATTATATTAGATCTATATAGAAATCACATTTATAGGAACTTTGGGCCTGATTCATTAAGGATCTTAAATGAAGAGGATTTTATTTTAGTCTCCTGGACAAAACCATGTTACAATGCAAGGGGTGCAAATGAGTGTTCTGTTTGCACATAAGTTAAATACTGACTTTTTTTTCATGTAGCACACATATATCAACTTTAAATTTCAGTATACAAATAAGCTATCAAGTATTTGTGTGCTAGATGAAAAAACAGTCAGTATTTAACTTGTGTGCAAAACAGAACACTCATTTGCACCCCTTGCATTGTAACATGGTTTTGTCCAGGAGACTGAAATAAGAATCCTCTTCATTTAAGATCCTTAATGAATCAGGCCCTTTGTCTCTAAGGAATTTACATTAGAACTTATAAATCAATCAGGTACCCCAAATAGGAACGTTAAAATGTCAATTTTTGTTATATGTGAGAGCAGTTTTCTTTTAATATACAAATCTATTTTTCTTACACATTTTCTTTCTTGATTTTAAAATATTTCACTCATTTCTGGTTTTAGTTGTTTAATGAATAAAACTGAATACTTATTAAAAATGAATTTGAAAACCTAAGACTGCATCCAATTTGAGGGAAACCTTTTTCTCTTTATTTTTGACACACTTCAACTATGTCTGTGGACGGTAATTAGACTATAACAAGATAATATACTGTGTGACTGGAGCTTTGAATTGCCCTCTACAGCTCAGTAATTTTAATTAACATTTGGATATAAATTATGTAAATATATTTATGCCTGTTTTCATAATTTGTTTTATTAATATCAATAGCATTTACAATATTTAGATTGCTGCAATCATCTCATGTACATCAGCTCATTGAAATTTCTTTTCTACTATGAATTTTCTGATGTTTAACAAGTGTTGATTTTTGTGTAAAACATTTCTCACACTCAGAACATGGAAATGGCTTCTCACCTGTGTGAATTCTCGTATGTTCAATAAGAATTGATTTATGTGCAAAACATTTCCCACATTCAGAACATGAAAATTGTTTCTCCCCTGTGTGAGTTCTCTGATGTCTACCAAGCACTGATTTCTGTGTAAAACATTTCCCACACTCAGAACATGAAAATAGTTTGTGACCTGTATGAATTCTCTGATGTGTAAAAAGACTTGATTTCTCTATAAAACATTTCCCACACTCGGAACATGGAAATGGCTTCTCACCTGTGTGAATTCTCTGATGTGTAACAAGACCTGATTTCTGTGCAAAACATTTCCCACACTCAGAACAGGGAAATGGCTTCTCACCTGTGTGAATTCTCTGATGTGTAACAAGAGCCGATTTGTGTGTAAAACATTTCCCACACTCAGAACATGGAAATGGTTTTTCACCTGTGTGATTTCTTTGATGTTCTACAAGAGCAGATTTGTGAGTAAAACATTTCCCACACTCAGAGCATGGAAACTTCTTACCTGTGTGAGTTCCCTGATGTACAACAAGAGATGATTTCTGCGTAAACCATTTCCCACACTGAGAACATGGGAATGGTTTCTCGCCTGTGTGTGTTCTGCGGTGTGTAACCAGACCTGATTTATTTGTAAAACATTTCCCACACTCAGAACATGAAAAAGGTTTCTCACCTGTGTGAATTCTCTGATGTTCAACAAGAGCTGACTTATGTGTAAAACATTTTCCACAATCAGAACATGAAAATGGTCTATCACCTGTGTGAGTTCTCTGATGTTCAACAAAAGTTGATTTATATGTGAAACATTTCCCACAATCAGAACACGGAAATGATTTCTCACCTGTGTGAGTTTTCTGATGTCTAGCAAAGACTGACAGATGAATAAAACATTTACCACATTCAGAACAAGGAAAGATTTGATCATCTATATGAGCAGTACTATGTTTAGCAATATCCGAGTTGTCAGGAGAACATTCCTCATGATTAGAGGTATCAGATAATATATCTGCACTGTCCACTACTGGCTGTATATTTAGGTTAATGTGCTTTTCTCCTGAAAAATTTAGTGTGATCTTATTATCTTCTGTTTTAAAATCTGGAGCCAAAATGAGACATCCCTCCGAGGCATTCCTGCTTTTGCATCCATCTGCTGAAAATAAAATAAATTAATAGAATTGAAAAACTTGATTTTTTACATATCATACTATTACAGAGTTTATTTTATTCAGTTTCAATCTTAATTTGCAAACTAGGACCACTTTATTTCAATTATAAATGTGCAAATAGTAAATTTGTCTCTTTTGTAAAACAGATAGAACATTAGCGTAAAATACCACAACCACATTACCAAGCACACTACATAGAAACAGACACAGTGACTGCAGATTGTACAGTCACACTGGACAACCTCAGCCAAAATGCAGACTCTGGGAGCTTTCCCAAGCTCATACTGTTTAGCCTACATCATAGGACAGGGAGCTTCATTAGCCAGTGACATTGTTCAACCACAATGCCCATCCAGACATTGTCCTCACACACAAACACTGGAGCCTAGTAAGCAGAATATACATTGCCTATGTGGACACACATGAAGCAAAACAAAACAATGAAGCAGCCTCTATATGTCCTTCTGTTCAAACTCAGGTAGAATAGCCCAGCAGCCAGAGTAAAGGTAATAATTTAGGCTGAAGCTTCGGTGTAGACACACAATGAGAGTGAAGAAAAGAAGCAGGGAACATATGGGCAACATCAGAAAGCGGTAGACAGCATAAGGGCAGAGCAGGATACAGAGATAGATCAGGAGATGAAGAGCGACAGTACAGAGCATCCAACCCGAGATTTGAGGGAAGCTATTGTGCAAAAACTTGTGTGTGGTTATATTTCTGTGTGTGTGAGAAGTAAAGTATGTGTGAAATGAGTGTTGTGATGGGGTGTGTCTGATAATAGAGTGGGGGGAAACCCCTGCTGCTTTGCATTAGTATAGCAGTGTTAGTATATACATATAGAGAAACTAGCATTCAGATATTATTACTCAAAGAACATTATGGGTAATTTCGTATGTGATAGTGTACAGGGAGCATTATAAGTAATGTCACTTGGTATTTCATATGGAGGATCATGGGTAATATCCAACAGGGTCTTATCCCAATGATCAGTGATTGAATCACTATGGTGACGTCCCTTGTTCTGATGTACGGGAATTAACAGACTGTTGGGAGGAGACTGGTCAGATCTCTTAGCCGGCAGCACACAATGAGATGATGGGAGGAGGAGAACAGGTGCTTAATGGTGGCTGATGGCACCTGACTGCCCCACCGAGAACATATTTTTTTTCTCATAAGTTTGCACTGTGGTTGTAGAAGAGATTGTTGTGACTGAACAAGGAGACCATGTGACTCTTTTCTGTAATAAGTGTGTATTACGCACCTGTGTTGAGATCCTTAGAATGCTGGGCACCCCTCACATACGTCTCTTCTTCTCCCTTTATGTTTTCTACCTTAATATAAGTCAGATCTTCACCCTAATTAACCCATACAATAATAAAATAACACTTTAATAATTTAAATAATTGAGACTAAACGGTAGCATATCCGTATATAACACACACCACTTCTCTACAGATCATGTAGTGAATAGTCAAACTGGTGAGGTCCCTAAATTCCATCTACCTGATACTCCTGTGGGATCCTGGGATTTTCCCATGTACAATCCAGTGAATAAAGAGGACGGGGACATCTCTCTGGGGCATTTAGGTTACTGGATCCATCTGTAGGAGATACACAGTGATTGAGTACATGGGTTATATAACCTAACCACACCATAGCTTGACATGAAAAGCAGGAATTACTCTATGCTGGAAAACAATATATTAAGATCCATCTGGTAACGCAATGAAGTCATGGAAGAGCTCTCGCTTTAATCACAGCTGATTCTGTGAAGTTGCGATTTGAGAAGATCGGCCTTGGTATGAGTAGGTAGTTTATAGTATAAAGTTGGTGTTAGCACCCTTTTAACATTTTTTTTATTTGTATTTACACTGTTACATTTTTATCTGTTGAAAGCAATTAAAGTAAGTCCAGATGTCTTTATCTTAAAGAATTAACAGTAGACGATGCTAAAGTCATTGGCAAGAGGGCATTTGAAGCTGAGGAGTGTGTGGGTTTCTCTGGTTCCAGCTAGGTCTGCTGGTGAGAAACCTCCAATATCCTCTTGAGCAGGATTGTTTTTCTGGACAGTATGTTATTTCACCCTAGTAGATTTGCGTCAGGATAGGTGTAATAACTCAAACAACCTGTGAACTCACAGCTTTGTGTAAAATCACAACTCATAACGTGCATTACATGTTAATAACATAGATAGTTGTAGTGCTAGTATACAGCTTGCCTCAAATAAAATGAACAGCATGCAGTCATTACGGAGTACCACATATATTATTATTATTACTAGTTCACAGTCAGTATCAGGGATAATGACAAACGTGATAGTGCACAGAGAGGATCACAAGTAATGTCACATGTTATCTCATTCCATTGATCAGTGATTGAATCACTATGGCAACATCCCTTGTACTGATGTATGAGAGAGTGGGGAGGACGGTGTAGAATAAGAGACTGTTCTAGTGACTGCACAAGAATATGTGACTTTTCTGTGATAAGTGTTTATTTCTCACCTGTGCTGATATCTGTAGGGATTTCCTCCTCCTTACACTGCTGATCACCCCTCACATACATCTCTTCTTCTCCCTCTTTATTCTCTAACTTAATCCTCATCAGATCTTCACGCTAATTAACCAACAAAATAATAAAATAACACAATGTCTGGGTTCAGTAATGCAGAAGAATCAATCAGTGTATAAGACACACACGGTGTCTCTACAGATCATACAGTGCTTTAGTATATTGAAATTCGGTGAGACCATAAATTCCATCTACCTGATACTCCTGTGGGATCCTGGGATTTTCCTCCGTACAATCCAGTGAATAAAGATGACGGGGACATCTGTCTGGGGGTGTTTGTGTAGCTGGATCCATCTGTAGGAGACACACAGTGACTGAGTACATTGTTTATATGTGATTATCAGATGATGTGTGTATCTAGGTGACCCTCAATAGAGCTCTCTCCTTTACAGTAAACCAAAGTCTCTAGTGATGCCAGTCTGGTGATTCTCCATCATCATGTCCTTAGTCTTGTGTCCTTCTAAATACTCCCACTCCTCCATGGAGAAATAGACAGTGATATCCTCACACCTTATAGGATCCTGACACACACAATGATACAGTCATCACACAGACACATCCCCTGGTGGTACTGTATAATGTCCCATTCCCAGCAGTCACCTCTCCAGTCAGCAGCTGAATGATCTTGTTGGTGAGTTCCAGGATCTTCTGGTCATTGTTTCTCTCATGTATCTCTGAGTGAGGTGGAGGCACCGTGATGGGGCTCTGGGTCCTGCTCAATCCTCCTGACACACAGGGATGGCTTCTTGGTGTCTCAAGCTCACTAAATATATTCTTCACTGCTGTTTAACACAGTGTACTGATTGAAACATTTATGTTTGTCCTGTTTGCCTCCATCAGTAATCACATCTCAGCCCCCTCCACCATCTGAATCCTGGCAGCTCCCCCTACAATCAACATATTCCAACATCCCAACAGTGGATAACCCATGTGCAGTGCCCCAACCTCTACCCTCCACTCAATGTCTCCTCTTGAGCTCCAGTAGTTGACGCTCCTTCCTCCTTGGGAACACTTATTAACAACTTTCTGTACAATCCTGATCCTCCCACCAATGACTGACAATAAAAGCTTACTCAGCATGTTCTTCTTCACTCTGCTCACCAAGTCTCCTCCACACATACTGTACACCCCTCTGCCCCACTGCTATACATTTTTTTACAATGTCCTCAAACCATCTCACATTCCTCTACAGTCCAGTTATTACCACCCTTCCATTTTACCTTTTCCCACCACTGTACGTCAATAAAAATAAGTCACCCGCCCTCAATGGACTCAACAATACCTCCCCCTACTCAGCAACCCTAATTTATCTCCTCCATTTACTTACTATTATTTTGTTCCAACAACCCTTTAACTTTCCATTTCTCTGTGTGAACTCTGCTCTGTCCTTTGCAACCTGCTGGCCCTATGTGGTCTCCTTTTCCTCTGGCTCATTCATCATCAGACTGTCGTCCAGGGCCGACTATCAGCTGGCTCTGCTAAAAAGAAATTGAAATGACCACGCAATAGTCCATATTGTGCAAGTGATGGTGTTACAGAAGGTAACACTGGTGTAATATTCTCCAGATGGCTGGTCTCACACTGCCTGCTCTCACTCTGCACTTCCTTGTTTAACATTGACCCTATTCCTGTAAATAAGAACAAGCGCATCAAGCAGCACCAGAGGTTGTGTTCCCTGCATCCCACCCTGTGACATTTCAGTTTCATAGTATTCTTTGTCCAGCAGCACAGCAGAGTTACGCACGAAATTTTAAAGGAACTCCAACGCCCAAAACTAAAATTTCTACATTTGGACCATGAAGATAAACTACAATGCTCAGTGTTACCCTGACAGAAGACTGTAATTCTGTTACACAATACAGCAAGAAGAACGGCTGCACTCAATCTAGTCCTAGTTGTAAAAGAGAACAGGGAACACATAGTACAAGGGGTGAAGGAAAGCAGGGAACACATGGGAGGGAGAGTACACAGGAGAGCGGAAAGGATACAGACATGAGGAGAGGAGAGAGGGCACAGGGGTGGGAGGTGAGAGTACATAGGAAAGCACAAGGGGTAAAAATAATAGGGGCACAGGGGAGGGAGGTGAGAATACACAGGAGAGCACCAGGGAAAAAGACATGGGGAGAGGAGAACAGAGGGCACAGGGGAGGGAGGTGAGATTACACAGGAGAGCAGAAAGGATACAGACATGAGGAGAGGAGAGAGGGCACAGGGGTGGGAGGTGAGAGTACACACGAGAGCACAAGCGATAAAGATATGGGGCGAGGAGAAAAGAGGGCACAGGGGTGGGAGGTGAGAGTACACACGAGAGCACAAGCGATAAAGACATGGGGCGAGGAGAACAGAGGGCACAGGGGAGGGAGGTGAGATTACACAGGAGAGCAGAAAGGATACAGACATGAGGAGAGGAGAGAGGGCACAGGGGTGGGAGGTGAGAGTACACACGAGAGCACAAGCGATAAAGACATGGGGCGAGGAGAACAGAGGGCACAGATGTGGGAGGTGAGAGTACACAGGAGAGCACAAGGGGAAAAGACTTGGGGAAAAAAGCATAGGGGCACAGGGTTGGGAGGGAGAGCACAAGGGGTAAAGGCATTGAGAGAGAACAGGGAGCACAGGGTAGTTGTGGAAAGTACATAGTAAAGCATAAGGGGTAAAGCCATGGGAAGAGGAGAACAGGAAGCACATCATACACACAATGAGAAAAGGGATAGTCAATACTATATTTCATATATTGTCTTGGAGAATCTGTTTTTCCAAAGCTGTAATCAAACCATATGTTCCAGTGTACCTTGACACGTTGGGAAACACAGTTAGGTAGAGTGAGGCATTTACATGAGGATAATCATTTATCTGGAGACTCTCACAGCCACTGGCAATCTCTGAGAGAGTCTCTATAGATTAATAAAATAAGAAACCCTGATAGCATGATCTCTTCAAAACAGATGCATCCCCAGCTTGTTCCAGATACCATCATTTAAATAAAGAAAAAAAGATGTTATTGAAACGGTATTATCTATCTATTATATATGACTCTTTTCTCTGACCACTCAGCAGCTGTTTACAGCAGCTGCTACAATATCAGAGTCTGCTCATCAGTATGATAACAAGAGGGCACCGGAGTCTGCTACACCTGCATACTAATAACAGGACACCACTGTCTGCTCCGGCTGTATTATAACAACAGCACAACATATTCTGCTTCATTTACATTATAATCGAACACTGTAGCCTGATCTATCTGTATTATAATTGCGGGACTCCAGAGCTTGATCCATCTGAATTATAATAACATGACACCAAAACTTACTCCATCTGTATTACAATAATAGGACACCAGAGTCTAGATCATCACTTTCTCAAGAAAGGACAGTCGCTTGCTCTCTGAGCTCCTGTCCACCGCTCTGTAATCTACCTACATTCTGCCTCGAGCTCTGTAATGTCAGCCCCTAATCATTGTAGGCCTGCCCAGGAAGCTCTCCTGAATAGAGTCCTTCTGCCAATGGCCTCCCACCATACTTCCCGTTCAGTACTGTCCACTGA
Source organism: Mixophyes fleayi (assembly GCF_038048845.1). Lineage (NCBI taxonomy): Eukaryota > Metazoa > Chordata > Amphibia > Anura > Limnodynastidae > Mixophyes > Mixophyes fleayi. The sequence continues at coordinate 218,069,558 of NC_134407.1, read as the reverse complement.
GGCCCTCCTCTCCTGTAACTTGAATCCTCCTTCCGTACTTCCTGGCATGTGCTGTACCTGCAGTCTCCTCTCCAGCGCCCTCTTTTACTCACCGACAACCAGCAGCCCTAGGACTTCCTCCTGCCTCCCCTTGGAGGGAAATGCTTCCGCGCCCTAGTACCTGAGGCCTACTACCACTGGATCATCTGCGGGCCTACGCATGTGCCAGTCGAGGCCTACCCTGCCTCTTCCTGGCCAAGTCAATCTTCTGCACTGATGTCTCTCTACAACCACAATCTTACCTCCACCCAGGATTTCACTGCCCCGGCCCACTCAATCAGCCTCCAGCATTATAGACCTCAACCTTGGTCCTACAAAAATACTTAACGCTTTAAAAAAAATGCTCCCACAGCGATGAACATCTCTGGAGGAAATCTTGCTCCCCCGCCGACATCCTCCACTTCAAAACAATCATTTCCTCCAAAAGCACCACCTCATCCTTGACAAACTCTGCTCCTTCAAGTCTCTCATCTTCTCCAACTGCCCTCCTTCACCCTCCCTCTTCTCCATCAATGTCACTGATATTACCTATTTCACCTCTAGAATTGAAATTTTCAGACGTTAAATCTCTTCATGCCAAGTCCCCCATCTCTCCTCCCCTTCAGCCACGCCACTATGTGCTCCTTTCACCTCACAAAAAAGTCCATGCTCTTCTTCTATACTGTACTTGTCCCTGGATCCCATGGCCTACTTCCACCTTACCACCTCTTCAACTTATCACTCTCCACTGGTATCTTCCCCTCTTCCTTCAAATATGCTCTTTTTCATTCTCAAAAAAACTTACTCTGGACCCTACCTGTCTTTCTAACTCCTGCCTTATGTCTCACCTCCTCTTTGCCTCCAAAAAATGTTGGGGTCATTCCATGTCAAGTGATCCACATTTTAATATTCACATCTGTCCCTGTCCCGTTACAGTCTAAATTTCCTAACACACAAGGTCCATTTTGCCAATTAACCTACCGGTATGTTTTTGGAGTGTGGGAGGAAACCAGAACACCCGTGCAAACACAGGAAGAACATACACACAATACACAGATAGGGCCTTTGTTGGAATCGCACTCACGACCCAAGTGCTGTGAGGCAGCAATGCTAATCACTGTGCCACCCTGCTGAATCATCAGAGTGAATTGTTTTGACAAATTTACAAGCAGTAAGATCCAGGGCTCAGTGGGGGTCATGACTTGGCCTTGCATGTCTGAACCTGCATCAACGGGTCACTTGTGCGGGTAGATTTAAGAAGACAAGTGAAAAAGAAAAATTGCGGTGTTGCCCATAGCAACCAGATTATAGCGATCATGTATCTAATACATTTTAGAAATCAAAGCAAATATCTGTCTGGTTGCTACTGACAACATCACTACTTCATCTTTTCACTTGTTTTGATTCCAACAAAAGGTGACATCCCTGATGGGCAATTGTATTATAATGATTCCAAAGCCTGCTCCACCTGTATTATACCAACATGATGCCGGAGTCTACTCCACCTGTAATATATTAACATGATGCCAGAGTCTCCTCCACCTGTATTATACCAACATGACACCAGAGTCTCCTCCACCTGTATTATACCCACATGATGCCAGAGTCTCCTCCACCTGTATTATACCAACATGACACCAGAGTCTCCTCCACCTGTATTATACCAACATGATCCCAGAGTCTCCTCCACCTGTATTATACCAACATGATCCCAGAGTCTCCTCCACCTGTATTATACCAACATGATCCCAGAGTCTCCTCCACCTGTATTATACCAACATGATCCCAGAGTCTCCTCCACCTGTATTATACCAACATGATCCCAGAGTCTCCTCCACCTGTATTATACCAACATGACACCAGAGTCTCCTCCATCTGTATTATACCCACATGATGCCAGAGTCTCCTCCACCTGTATTATACCAACATGATGCCAGAGTCTCCTCCACCTGTATTATACCAACATGACACCAGAGTCTCCTCCACCTGTATTATACCCACATGATGCCAGAGTCTCCTCCACCTGTATTATACCAACATGACACCAGAGTCTCCTCCACCTGTATTATACCAACATGATGCCAGAGTCTCCTCCACCTGTATTATACCAACATGATCCCAGAGTCTCCTCCACCTGTATTATACCAACATGATGCCAGAGTCTCCTCCACCTGTATTATACCAACATGACACCAGAGTCTCCTCCACCTGTATTATACCCACATGATGCCAGAGTCTCCTCCACCTGTATTATACCAACATGATCCCAGAGTCTCCTCCATCTGTATTATACCAACATGACACCAGAGTCTCCTCCACCTGTATTATACCCACATGATGCCAGAGTCTCCTCCACCTGTATTATACCAACATGATCCCAGAGTCTCCTCCATCTGTATTATACCAACATGACACCAGAGTCTCCTCCACCTGTATTATACCAACATGATCCCAGAGTCTCCTCCAACTATTTATTTTCTAAAAGAGGACACCAAAGCGAGCTTTGTCTACATAAGAATATGAGGGCCAGATCCACCTATAAAACATGAAATACCATAGGCTCCTCCACCTGTTTTATTATAACATATATATATATATATATATATATATATATATATATATATTATATAGGACACCAAGCCTGCTCCACCTGTAGTATGTTAGCAGGACACCACAGTCCATCCCACCTGTATAATAATAACCATAGACCGGGATCTGCTCCCCATACAGTAAAGTGACACCAGAGTCCAGCTCCCCGTGTATAATATATAACAATAATATCATTACCTACTGCCAGACACAACAATGTCTTCCTCTGCTTCCTCCTATTCTACGGTCACCCGGAAGTCGCTATACACCAGAAGTTACTTCCGGTCTTTGGAAGACAGAGGGCGGAGAGCAGGTGGAACGCAGAGACCGGAAGTCAGGTGTGTAACACATCAGAGGAGGTAGTGAGTGTAGAGAACAGAGGGAGGGGGGATTTAGGATTAGATAGGTAGATACATAGACATAGAGTCAGACATGACATCATTTCTTTCAATTCCCTGGGACTGCAGTGTTTTATTTGTATCTATGGACTATATTATAATTTATAGAGACTTTCTATGCCATAAGTCTGTTACAGTCATAATAGACTAAATATATATGTGTGTAATTATCAATCTATAATGTAATATGGTTTGGCAGCTATTGGCTGCTATTTTAAGAGTTATCTTTTGGACTTTAACTTTCACAATTCCTTTTTAATATTTCGGTAGCCAATTGGATTGCAGATCTTGAACAGCAATCTTTTATATTGTATTCTTAATCTACATCAATAAAGCAGAAATGCATGTTTTAAATGTGGGGAATTTGTAAGCCATGGAGTGGCCCCTTGTACACACATTTTTCTTTCTTTTTTTTTTCTTCTTCTTTGTGACTTGATAAGTAGTGACGCCTACAGAGTTCTGGTCTGGAGAATGGGAATGGGGAGAGGGTATTCCTCCCTCTTAGGCTGGACTACTCGGGACACAATTATGGACTGTTCACCCTCCTGCAGTGTGAAATGGTGTCTCGCTGGTTGGAGCACATCCAGGTGTTCGTGGTGAGTCTGCTAACACTGGGGAGATTCTGTGACCTGCTTGAACTTAGTGGCAGAAGAAGGAAGCAGGACCAAGAATACAGAAGGGACATTGATGAAAGAGAGAGAGAGAGAGCGCGTGCTCAGGAAGGACAGAAACCTCCCGTGGAGCAGGAGAGAGAGAGGGAGAGGGCGCATGCGCTCAGGTAGGACAGAAACCTCCGGTGGAGCAGGAGAGGGAGCGTGCGCTCAGGTAGGACAGAAACCTCCTGTGGAGCAGGAGAGAGGGGGAGAGAGAGAGAGCACACTCAGGGAGGACAGAAACCTCCCGTGGAGCAGGAGAGGGCGCGTGCGCTCAGGTAGGACAGAAACCTCCCGTGGAGCAGGAGAGGGCGCGTGCGCTCAGGTAGGACAGAAACCTCCTGTGGAGCAGGAGGGAGAGAGAGAGAAAGAGGGGGAGGGAGAGAGAAAGAGACATTGTGTGTGTGTGTAGAAACACAAATAGAACCAGGGAGAGCTCATAGGGCAGAAATTTTTCAAGACAAATAAAATGTTTATAGTTCTTGTATTAACTGCGTACAATTAATAAAATTCAAAAAGGCTTATCTGTAATTCTTGTCAGATTGTCCCACATCGGCATATGAATCCAAGGAACAAACAGTAAATTCTATAATAAATAAAAATAGAGCTTATCTGTGTGGTCACAAAAAGCGCTGTCACAGGTCCGGACCACCCAGCAAAACAGGATAACAAAACTTGCAGCAAGACCACCCTACATGTTTCTTGCCCAGCACTTAATCAGAGAGTGGTAGGCCCGGCTGCAAGAGAACAGTCTGTTATAGCATCCATAATTAGTTTATTGAGAACCATCCTGTGAAAGAAAACAAGTCAGCAGTTGTGGTGCCTAAAGATGACCTCATCAACATGGGCAGAAAATTACCGGCTATTTAACATTGATAACCCACCAACAAAATGGCGGCTGCCATGGAGGAGACAATAAACTGTCAATACTATTTCCATAGCAAAAAGTCACCTCAAAAAGAGATATATATATATATATATATATATATATATATATATATATATATATATATATATCTATCCTCAATGTTATTGTGATCTATATTTAGAGTATTAGTTGTAACAGTTTCTATGAACCGCTGTGTAGGTTATAGTGAATGTAGTTTATTGCTTATCAGTGTCGGTATGAGTTATTATTCCAGAACTGCAATGGATAAGGAGTAATTTGCCTCCTAGTCCCTTATAGGAGTCCAGTGAAGCTACATTTTTGCACTCTCATCCCCCACAAGATGTGGATAACCAAACTAAACAACTAGTATCTCACATTCTCACAGCTCCTAAAGTACAAATAGGTAATAATTGGAAGCAACAAGGACCCCCCTCCCCCCTCTATCTGTGTCCTCAGAAATTCCATCTGACACATTGTATGAATGTAAGCATCACCTAATACCTCCATAGTAAGCTAAATTACATGCCATATGGGCCACCTGGTATTTTTGGGAAAGTCGTCCTGGCCATCGTCTAGCATGTGTGCCAACACCCCCCTGATCTTCTACTTGCAAACATGTTTTTGACCATGCTTTAAGCCGCTTCAGCATCCTTCCCATGATAGTATAGGACAGGATCTATCATGATAAGTAAGCTACCATTTTATGTAAATGTTTTATAGCTCTTTAAGGCCCTGCATTTAAATAATCGTTAGAAAAGATTTTACATAGTTCTTGAGGTTGAAAAAAGACACCAGTCCATCAAGTTCAAAATATTTTGGATCTCCTGCGATCCCTCACTTATATGTGAAATTGATCCAGAGAAAGCAACCGCCAATCTGTTTTAATTGTGAAAATCTCTGTATTGACCCTTAATGTATTTGTACATAGTAATCATATCTCCTCTTAGATGCCTCTTTTCTAAAGTAAACATGGGGCAGCACAGTGGCTAAGTGGTTAGCACTTCTGCCTCACAGTGCTGGGGTCATGAGTTCAATTCCCGACCATGGCCTTATCTGTGTGGAGTTTGTATGTTCTCCCTGTGTTTGCGTGGGTTTCCTCCGGTTATAGCTTTCTGTACTATTTAGGTGAATACCTTTGGATTGCATTGCCGCGTATGACCTTCTGCCTGTACCTGGACTCTGAACCCTCGCTAGTTGCCCTGACCTTCAGCCTGTGGCCCTGACCCTGCTTGTACCCGACGTCTTCGCCTGTGCTCTGTTAGGCCAGTCAGACATTATCATCTCTGTTGCAGTCCGCAGACCTCTGGCCTGTCCCTACTCTGTGTATTACCTCCCACTCCTGAGTGCCACTGTGTGATCATAAACCGGTACTACACTGAGCATAAGACCTGGGGGCATCTAAGTACCTGTGAACATAACCAGTCTCTACGGGAAAGGCAGCTGCTATAGATGAAGACCTCTTCTGCTAGTTCTACAAGTTTATGACACATTGATGGCTATAACACATAGCCTCACAAAATTACATATGTTTTGTGGTCCCACAATTCTGTAGCTTCATAAATTACCCCAGTAAGAGATTATAGACCTAATTACAAATAGTGTCCTAGTCCAACATTATATCTCCAGCCCATTGCCATGATTATGTATTACTAATGACTGTATGTAACAACAATGTGCTCTGTTATTACTGTGGACAGTGATCTAATAGAATAATATCGCTTTCATACTGCCGCCCTGGTAATATCCCGGGTTTTTCAAGCCGATTTTTGCCAGGGCTCGGAGTGTCCCAGCTCAGAAACACCATTCATACTGCACCTCGGACCCGGGAATTTCCCGGGTTGACCCCATTCATACTGCACAAGTCTGTTCCCTGGCAATTTGTGGGAGTCATCACCAGAGCAGTTTTCATTGGCTGAAAAATGGTGATGTCATTGAAAGGTGACTGTTTTTTTTTTCTTCCACGGGCTCCCACCGATGACATCATCCTCCAGAGACAGGCAGACAGCCAATCAGCTTGTTTTCTGTGCAACCCGGGTTGAAAAACCCGGGTTGCACCATTCATAGTGCAGGTAACCCGGGTCCGACCCGGGAATTACCCCTCGATAAATCCCGGGTTGAAGACCCGGGTTTTTAGACCCGGGATTTTTGACTTGTACCATTCATACTGCACCAAGACCCGGGTCGTTTGAGCTCGCCCCGTCAAAAACCTTGGATTTTGGTGCAGTATGAATGGGGTATAAGTGAACTTCAATAACTTCTACACATGAGCGATCTGTTCTATAACACACATTTCAACTATGTCTATAGACAGTAATTAAATTATAAAATACTGCGTGCATGATGCTTTGAATTGCCCTCCACAGCACATAGATATTAATATATTTTCAGCAATACATTATATAAATATATTTATGCCTGTTTTCATAATTTACATTAAAAATATCAACAGCGTTTTCGATATTTAGACTGCTGCAACCATCTCATATCCATCAGCTCAGTGAAATTGTTTTTCTCTTGTATGAATTCTGTGATGTCTAACAAGAGCTGATTTCTGTGCAAAACATTTCCCACACTCAGAACATGAAAATGGCTTTTCACCTGTGTGAATTCTCGTATGTTCAATTAGAACTGATTTGAATGTAAAACATTTCCCACACTCAGAGCATGGAAATAGTTTTTCACCTGTGTGAATTCTCTGATGTTCAACAAGAGCTGACTTACGTGTAAAACATTCCCTACACTCAGAACATGAAAATGGTTTTTCACCTGTGTGAATTTTCTTGTGTTCAACAAGAGCTGATTTATATGCAAAACATTTTCCACACTCAGAACATGGAAATGGTTTCTCACCTGTGTGAATTCTCGTATGTTCATTAAGAACTGATTTATATGCAAAACATTTTCCACACTCAGAACATGAAAAAGTTTTCTCACCTGTGTGACTTCTCGCATGCTTAATAAGACCAACTTTTTGTGTAAAACATTTCCCACACTCAGAACATGGAAATGGTTTCTCACCTGTGTGAATTCTCATATGTTCATTAAGAACGGATTTATATGCAAAACTTTTACCACACTCAGAACATGAAAAAGGTTTTTCACCTGTGTGAATTCTCTGATGTATAACAAGATTAGATTTGTGTGTAAAACATTTCCCACACTCAGAGCATGGAAATTTCTTACCTGTGTTTGTTCCCTGATGTACAACAAGAGATGATTTCTGTGTAAAACATTTCCCACACTGAGTACATGGGAATGGTTTCTCGCCTGTGTGTATTCTCTGGTGTTTAACAAAATCTGATTTATACGTAAAACATTTCCCACACTCAGAACATGGAAGTTTTTTCTCACGTTTGTGAGTTTTCTGATGTCTAGTAAAGACTGACAGGTGAATAAAACATTTACCACATTCAGAACAAGGAAAGATTTGATCATCTGTATGGCTAGTAATATCTGAGCCAGGAGAATATTCCTCATGATTAGAGGTATCAGATAATATATCTGTACTGTCCAGTACTGGCTGTATATTTAGGTCAATGTGGTTTTCTCCTGAATAATCTAGTGTGATCTTATTATCTTCTGTTTTGAAATCTGGAGATAATATGAGATATCCCTCCGAGGCATTCCTGCTTTTGCATCCATCTGCTGGAAATAAAATAAATGAATATTTTTTCCTCATTACTTTGTACTGGAGATGTAGAAAATTAGATTATTGTGACTGAACAAGAACAGTATATGACACGTTTCTGTAATAAGTGTTTATTACTCACCGGTGCTGATATCTGTAGGGATTTCCTCCTCCTTACACTGCTGATCACCCCTCACATACGTCTCTTCTTCTCCCTCTATGTTTTCTACCTTAATATTAGTCAGATCTTCACCCTAATTAACCCATACAATAATAAAATAACACTTTAATAATTTAATTAATTGAGACTCAACCGTAGAATATCAGTATAACACACACCACTTCTATACAGATCATATAGTAAAAAGTTAATTTGGTATATGGCGAGGACCTAAATTCCATCTACCTGATACTGCTGTGGGATCCTGTGATTTTCCACTGAACAATCCTGTGAATAAAGATGACGGGGACATCTCTCTGGGGTATTTAGGTTACTGGATCCATCTGTAGGAGAGACACAGTGACTGAGTACATGGGTTATATAACCTAACCACCCCATAGCTTGACAAGGAAAGCAGGAATTACTCTCTATGCTGGAAAACAAGATATTAAGATCCATCTGGAAAAGACAATGAAGTCATGGAAGAGCTCTCACTTTAATCACAGGTGATTCTGTGAAGATGCGGTTTGAGAAGATCGGCTTCAATATGAGGAGGTAGTTTACAGCAGTGTCCCTCAACCTTTTCTCACCCTTGGCACACCTAAACCCTTCCCAGAATTCCGTGGCACACCAAAAGCATCACACTGTGCCCATCATGCTGTTTGTCTCTCCTTTGTATCTCCCCTTTATTTCTGCTCCCTTTATGATGCTTTTTCTCCCCTTGTTTTGTGTAACAATAAATACATATATACAGATTTGTGTTTATTTAATAACATGGTGCAGAAGAACTGCCAATGTAGAAAAAAACAGTTGTCAGACAGTCCTGCTCCCTCCTACCTGTTCTTGTTGCTTTCCCTACCTATGGTTGCTGGTGTCTCTTGCTCAGTTGCCACTTGTCTGGAATGCTGGGGGCACTCTTTGGAAAAAAAATGGGTACATTAAATTTAGAACACTGCAACCATTCCTGGCATTAAATCAATAGCACCCACATTTAATAATTAGGCCACCCTCCTGCCCCAACATTAAAATACTAGTATTCACATTTAATAAAGAAACCTATTTCCCTCCCTGCAAACAGCCTGAGCAAATATTAAATAGCATTTATGTTTAATAAATATAACCATTTCCCACAACTATCGCAGCATTAAATAATTCATATTAACATTTAATAAATAGTCCTCCTTCCCAAACTCAGCCCCACATTCAATTAATAGCCCCAAACCACCGTACCTCACTTTAAATTAATAGGCCCCATTATTAAATTAAATAGCCCCACCAACACCCCACAAATAAATAGCACCCGCCATTAAATAATTAGCTCCAACCCGCAGTCCACCATTAAATTAATAGCATACCTCCCACCCAAATTACAGTAGAGACAACCCCTGCAATAAATTAATAGTATTTACGTTTAATAATTATACCTATTTATCGCAACCATCACTGCCATTAAATAATTCATAGTCACGTTAAATAAATAGACCTCATTCTCCCCAAACTCACCCCACATTCAATTAATAGCCCCCAAACCACACCATCTTAAACTAGTAGCTCCACTATTAAATTAAATTGCAGCACCATCACCCCACAATCAAAATAGCACTCATTAATTAGCCACCAGCTTCCTCACACCCATCCACACTACATTGCCACCAGTCCCCTTACCCTCACCCATCCACACTACAATGCCACCAGTCCCCTTGCCCTCACCCATCCACACTACATTGCCACCAGTCCCCTTGCCCTCACCCATCCACACTACAATGCCACCAGTCCCCTTACCCTCACCCATCCACACTACAATGCCACCAGTCCCCTTGCCCTCACCCATCCACACTACATTGCCACCAGTCCCCTTGCCCTCACCCATCCACACTACAATGCCACCAGTCCCCTCGCCCTCACCCATCCACACTACATTGCCACCAGTCCCCTTGCCCTCACCCATCCACACTACATTGTCACCAGTCCCCTTGCCCTCACCCATCCACACTACATTGCCACAAGTCCCCTTGCCCTCACCCATCCACACTACATTGCCACCAGTCCCCTTGCCCTCACCCATCCACACTACAATGCCACCAGTCCCCTTGCCCTCACCCATCCACACTACATTGCCACCAGCCCCCTTACCCTCACCCATCCACACTACATTGCCACCAGTCCCCTTGCCCTCACCCATCCACACTACAATGCCACCAGTCCCCTTGCCCTCACCCATCCACACTACAATGCCACCAGTCCCCTTGCCCTCACCCATCCACACTACATTGCCACCAGTCCCCTTGCCCTCACCCATCCACACTACATTGCCAATAGCCCCCTTGCCCTCACCCACACTACATTGTCACCAGTCCCCTTGCCCTCACCCATCCACACTACATTGCCACCAGTCCCCTTGCCCTCACCCATCCACACTACATTGCCACCAGTCCCCTTGCCCTCACCCATCCACACTACAATGCCACCAGTCCCCTTGCCCTCACCCATCCACACTACAATGCCACCAGTCCCCTCGCCCTCACCCATCCACACTACATTGCCACCAGTCCCCTTGCCCTCACCCATCCACACTACATTGTCACCAGTCCCCTTGCCCTCACCCATCCACACTACATTGCCACAAGTCCCCTTGCCCTCACCCATCCACACTACATTGCCACCAGTCCCCTTGCCCTCACCCATCCACACTACAATGCCACCAGTCCCCTTGCCCTCACCCATCCACACTACAATGCCACCAGTCCCCTCGCCCTCACCCATCCACACTACATTGCCACCAGTCCCCTTGCCCTCACCCATCCACACTACATTGTCACCAGTCCCCTTGCCCTCACCCATCCACACTACATTGCCACAAGTCCCCTTGCCCTCACCCATCCACACTACATTGCCACCAGTCCCCTTGCCCTCACCCATCCACACTACAATGCCACCAGTCCCCTTGCCCTCACCCATCCACACTACATTGCCACCAGCCCCCTTACCCTCACCCATCCACACTACAATGCCACCAGTCCCCTTGCCCTCACCCATCCACACTACAATGCCACCAGTCCCCTTGCCCTCACCCATCCACACTACAATGCCACCAGTCCCCTTGCCCTCACCCATCCACACTACATTGCCACCAGTCCCCTTGCCCTCACCCATCCACACTACATTGCCAATAGCCCCCTTGCCCTCACCCACACTACATTGTCACCAGTCCCCTTGCCCTCACCCATCCACACTACATTGCCACCAGTCCCCTTGCCCTCACCCATCCACACTACATTGCCAATAGCCCCCTTGCCCTCACCCACACTACATTGTCACCAGCCCCCTTACCCTCACCCATCCACACTACAATGCCACCAGTCCCCTTGCCCTCACCCATCCACACTACATTGCCACCAGTCCCCTTGCCCTCACCCATCCACACTACATTGCCACCAGCCCCCTTACCCTCACCCATCCACACTACAATGCCACCAGTCCCCTTGCCCTCACCCATCCACACTACAATGCCACCAGTCCCCTTGCCCTCACCCATCCACACTACATTGCCACCAGTCCCCTTGCCCTCACCCATCCACACTACATTGCCAATAGCCCCCTTGCCCTCACCCACACTACATTGTCACCAGTCCCCTTGCCCTCACCCATCCACACTACATTGCCACCAGTCCCCTTGCCCTCACCCATCCACACTACATTGCCAATAGCCCCCTTGCCCTCACCCACACTACATTGTCACCAGTCCCCTTGCCCTCACCCATCCACACTACATTGCCACCAGTCCCCTTGCCCTCACCCATCCACACTACATTGCCAATAGCCCCCTTGCCCTCACCCACACTACATTGTCACCAGCCCCCTTACCCTCACCCATCCACACTACAATGTCACCAGTCCCCTTGCCCTCACCCATCCACACTACATTGCCACCAGTCCCCTTGCCCTCACCCATCCACACTACATTGCCACCAGCCCCCTTACCCTCACCCATCCACACTACAATGCCACCAGTCCCCTTGCCCTCACCCATCCACACTACATTGCCACCAGTCCCCTTGCCCTCACCCATCCACACTACATTGCCAATAGCCCCCTTGCCCTCACCCACACTACATTGTCACCAGTCCCCTTGCCCTCACCCATCCACACTACATTGCCACCAGTCCCCTTGCCCTCACCCATCCACACTACATTGCCAATAGCCCCCTTGCCCTCACCCACACTACATTGTCACCAGCCCCCTTACCCTCACCCATCCACACTACAATGCCACCAGTCCCCTTGCCCTCACCCATCCACACTACATTGCCACCAGTCCCCTTGCCCTCACCCATCCACACTACATTGCCAATAGCCCCCTTGCCCTCACCCACACTACATTGTCACCAGCCCCCTTACCCTCACCCATCCACACTACAATGCCACCAGTCCCCTTGCCCTCACCCATCCACACTACATTGCCACCAGTCCCCTTGCCCTCACCCATCCACACTACATTGCCACCAGCCCCCTTACCCTCACCCATCCACACTACAATGCCACCAGTCCCCTTGCCCTCACCCATCCACACTACAATGCCACCAGTCCCCTTGCCCTCACCCATCCACACTACATTGCCACCAGTCCCCTTGCCCTCACCCATCCACACTACATTGCCAATAGCCCCCTTGCCCTCACCCACACTACATTGTCACCAGTCCCCTTGCCCTCACCCATCCACACTACATTGCCACCAGTCCCCTTGCCCTCACCCATCCACACTACATTGCCAATAGCCCCCTTGCCCTCACCCACACTACATTGTCACCAGCCCCCTTACCCTCACCCATCCACACTACAATGTCACCAGTCCCCTTGCCCTCACCCATCCACACTACATTGCCACCAGTCCCCTTGCCCTCACCCATCCACACTACATTGCCACCAGCCCCCTTGCCCTCACCCATCCACACTACATTGCCACCAGTCCCCTTGCCCTCACCCATCCACACTACATTGCCACCAGTCCCCTTGCCCTCACCCATCCACACTACATTGCCACCAGCCCCCTTACCCTCACCCATCCACACTACAATGCCACCAGTCCCCTTGCCCTCACCCATCCACACTACATTGCCACCAGTCCCCTTGCCCTCACCCATCCACACTACATTGCCACCAGCCCCCTTACCCTCACCCATCCACACTACAATGCCACCAGTCCCCTTGCCCTCACCCATCCACACTACAATGCCACCAGTCCCCTTGCCCTCACCCATCCACACTACATTGTCACCAGTCCCCTTGCCCTCACCCATCCACACTACATTGCCACCAGGCCCCTTGCCCTCACCCATCAACACTACATTGCCACCAGGCCCCTTGCCCTCACCCATCCACACTACATTGCCACCAGGCCCCTTGCCCTCACCCATCCACACTACATTGCCACCAGGCCCCTTGCCCTCACCCACCCACACTACATTGCCACCAGGCCCCTTGCCCTCACCCACACTACATTGTCACCAGGCCCCTTGCCCTCACCCACCCACACTACATTGCCACCAGGCCCCTTGCCCTCACCCACACTACATTGCCACCAGGCCCCTTGCCCTCACCCACCCACACTACATTGCCACCAGGCCTCTTGCCCTCACCCATCCACACTACATTGCCACCAGTCCCCTTGCCCTCACGCATCCACACTACATTGCCACCAGCCCCCTTGCCCTCACCCATCCACACTACATTGCCACCAGGCCCCTTGCCATCACACACACTACATTGCCACCAGGCCCCTTGCCCACACCCACACTACATTGTCACCAGCCCCCTTGCCCTCACCCCCACTACATTGTCACCAGCCCCTTTGCTATCACCCACCCACACTACATTGCCACCAGTCCCCTTGCCCTCACCCACCCACACTACATTGCCACCAGGCCCCTTGCCATCACACACACTACATTGCCACCAGGCCCTTTGCCATCACACACACACACTACATTGCCACCAGGCCCCTTGCCATTACACACACACACACTACATTGCCACCAGCCCCCTTGCTATCACACACACTACATTGCCACCAGCCGCTCGCCATCAGACACACACACTACTTTTCCACAAGGCCCCTTGCCATCACACACACACTACATTACCACCAGGCCCCTTGCCATCATATGCACGCTACATTGCCACCAGGCCGCTTGCCATCACACACGACATTGCCACCAGCCTCAGTCTCCTTGTAATCACACACATTACATTGCCACCAGCCCCCTTGTCATCACACACACAACACAAACATCGCCCCCCCCTCTTCACAATTACCTTCCAGCCTTGCTCTCTTCTCTGCTCACATGGGACGGCACCTGTCACATGTGATATCTAGATCTGACTGGATTGACCACATATAGGGGGAGGGAGGGACGGATCCGCACCACTGGAAGGAAGGTGGCTGGTCCCAGGGAAGGGTATTAGCCACCTTCCTTGTTTAAAAAAAGGACAGTGGCAGCTGGGGAGTTTGACTGGGGTGGTACACCTGTCAAAAAGAAATGCAGGTGTCCTAAGGCGAGCTCAGGGAGGACACAAACTTCCCATGGAGCAGAAGGGCTCTAACTGCCTGAACTGCATGAAGTAAAAAGAGGAGGACACAGAGGAAACTTGAGAAGCTGAACGATACTGTTAAGAGCTTGGGCTTTGCATTAAAATGTAAGTGAGCTTTTGAAAAGCATACAGTTCATACATGTGGTTGGGGACAGAGATGTCTGGCAAAGTAATACAAAGAAGGTCATCTACAAAAGCTACAACTTTATGGTGAACAGGGCCTAATGTGATCCCTGTGATGTTTGGGTTGTCCCCTGAAATAAGCTATTCCAATAGGAGAATGTACTTCTGTGTGATGCCATTTATATAGCAGTCCTTTAAGTAGATACTTTTCCCACTGGGAAAAGCGTGATGCAGGTTTGTACCAACACAGAATATAAAATTACAGACATCCTGCTTCATTGCATCATAATCTGGTGGAAACAGCTGAAGCTTATAGCACTGTAAAAGCAGAGTGCACTCCTCCATCTCACCAGGCCAAATTACATAAGTTGGGTTATTATATCTCCTAACCTGAAGCAATCTGTGGGATAAGTCAATAATAGTCTTTGTATTGGCCATCTGGTTTTATAGGGAGTTAAAGATGCTGAATAAGAAGACTACAAGTCTTCCAGATCCATAGATTTAGGAAGCCCTCACACACGAATATTGATCTGTCAGTGCCTGTTTCTAAGTTGTCAAAATGTGGGCGAGTAGTGTAGATGTAAATTATCTGTACCTCTACTGCTTTACGGTAAGAGGAGATATCATCTTCAAAAGTCCCATCTGTCCCCTTAACCCCACGAATCATGTTCACCAGCTCATGGTGATCCCTTCAAAGTGCAGAAATTTCTACGTTTTTGGGACCCTTCTTATGAAAGGTTCTATTTTTATATGTAGGTGTAATAATGCTAAGAGTTCCTGGCGGGTTTTAAAAGAGGAGATGTTGCCTAGAGCAACCAATCAGATTCTAGCTATCATTTTGTAGAATGTTCTGAATAAATGATAACGAGAACCTGATTGGTTGCTATAGGCAACATCTCCATTTTTCAAACAGGTCGAAAACTCTCAGCTTCATACATTTACCCCCCAGATATACTTCCCTTAGGGGGGGATTAAATTCTTAAAATATCCACACAAGGTGTCTCCGGAACGCACACAATACACCTTGCGCAGATTTTTTTCTACAGAAGTAACGCTCATTTTTGGTTGCGCCCCATAGAAGTGCGAGCAACAATGAACATTACTTTTTACCGCAGTAATGGTAACAAAGTACATCCGCGATATTCTTAGGAACATCGTTGATAATTGTATCTGCCTCTTAAGAGTCTTAGGAATTATCAGTAGATGATGCTAAATCCATTGGCAAGAGGGCATTTCAAGCCGAGGAGTGTGTGGGTTTCTCTGGTTCAAGCTAGGTCTGCTGGTGAGAAACCTTCAATACCCTCTTGAGCAGGATTATTTTTTTGGGCAGTATGTTGTTTCTGCTAGTAGATTTGTGTCAGGATAAGTGTATTAACTAAAACAAACCTGTGAACTCACAGCTTTGTGTAAAATCACAACTCATAACGTGCATAATTTTACATGTAATAACATAGATAGATGTAGTGCTAGTATACAGCTTGCCTCAAATAAAGTGAAGAGAATGAAGTCATAACAGAGTACCACATATACAATAGTTGTAGGGTCTAAACAAGGAGAATATGTGACTGTTTTGTATAATACATGTTTATTACTCACCTGTGCTGATATCTGTAGGGATTTCCTCCTCCTTACACTGCTGATCACCCCTCACATACATCTCTTCTTCTCCCTCTTTATTTTCCAACTTAATCTCAGTCAGAGCTTCACACTAATTAACCAACAAAATAATAAAATAACACAATGTCGGCATTCAGTAACTTAGAAGAATCAATCAGTGTATAAGAAACACAATTTTCTCATGTACAATCCTTTGAATAAACCTCTCTAGTGAAGGGAGTCTGGTGATTCTCTATCATCACGTCCATGTACCTACCAGGGGAAAATGCAGGGTTTGCAAAGGGGGGTTTCCATACCATGCCGCCAGTGGGCGTGACAAGCATGCATGGGGCATGGGGGCTTAGCTATAACTTTAGACAGTGCTTGGCTGCTTTCTAACTCTTCCTATCCCCATAATATAAATGGGC
The DNA here is from genome assembly GCF_038048845.1 of Mixophyes fleayi. Taxonomy (NCBI): domain Eukaryota; kingdom Metazoa; phylum Chordata; class Amphibia; order Anura; family Limnodynastidae; genus Mixophyes; species Mixophyes fleayi. The sequence continues at coordinate 218,052,488 of NC_134407.1, read as the reverse complement.
AATGATGCGTTAGGTGAACGCAGCTCTCCCTTTTCAAGCAGAGCTGTCTGAAGCAGAGGCAGGATCCAGCCACCTCAATTATACAGTGCCCCAGGCTTGGAGGGGGTTTACAGGCACTAAGAAACCCCCCTCTGTTTGCCTATGCCTACCCTTGTGTCCTTCTAAATACTCCCACTCCTCCATGGAGGAATAGACAGTGACTTCCTCACACCTTATAGGAACCTGACACACACAATGATATAGTCATCACCCAAACACATCCCCTGGTGTTACTGTATAATGTCCCATTCCCAGCAGTCACCTCTCCAGTCAGCAGCTGAATGATCTTGTTGGTGAGTTCTAGAATCCTCTGGTCATTGTTTCTCTCATGTATCAGTGAGTGAGGTGGAGGCACCGTGATGGGGCTCTGGGTCCTGCTCAATCCTCCTGACACACAGGGATGGCTTCTTGGTGTCTCAAGCTCACTAGATATATTCTTCACTGCTGTTTAACCCAGTGTATTAATTGAACCATTTATTTGTCCCGATATCTCTACTAACCACAGCATCGGACAGTAGGTAAAACAGGACAAACATAAAACAGGGACATAAAGAATAGACAAAATAAATGTGTACATGAAAACAAAGGATAAGGTGGGTACTGCTCAGGGGAGCGCTTACAGTTTAATTGGAAGAGGGCACATCTCCAGCCAGTCCGTTTTAGTAACACAGATAGGAGTGATGCCGCTACATTCCCAGAATCCCTCACCTCTCCGGTTAGGTTTATTAAAAGAGATAAGATTGATGTTACTTTAATATTTCCAGAATACCTCAATCTCTTATCAGGTCCCTGTTTTATTTTATGACAGTGCTTATTTGCACCATATGCCCCTAAAAGACAGTTTTACAAAAATAACCCCTAAAATGTAAACAGGGTTCAGCCAATTCAGGCTCTCCCCAACTCCCCAAAGGAAGAACCTCTTCATCCTCGACACTGAACAGGCGTGGGGGCGAATTACATTAACCTGGGATTTATTGAAGCTTCACTAAGGGACAGGAGTTTTCTATTCCCCCATGGAGGAACTTCTGGGATGCGAGGAGGTGGGAGACTCAGGGTCACACCACATCCCCTAGATCTAAGGGATAAGTAGCCTCAATTTGAGGAAAAAAAAAATTGTAAAGTGACAAAGTAATAGTGAAATGAATAAATGTGTGAGCAGCCCCAGCCTTCCAGTTGAAATTCCACCATAAAATTAGATACCAGAGTCTCCTCCACCTGTATTATACCGACATGATGCCAGAGTCTCCTCCACCTGTATTATACCGACATGATCCCAGAGTCTCCTCCACCTGTATTATACCAACATGATCCCAGTCTTCTCCACCTGTATTATACCAACATGATCCCAGAATCTCCTCCACCTGTATTATACCAACATGATCCCAGAGTCTCCTCCACCTGTATTATACCAACATGATCCCAGAGTCTCCTCCACCTGTATTATACCAACATGATCCCAGAGTCTCCTCCACCTGTATTATACCAACATGATCCCAGAGTCTGCTCCACCTGTATTATACCAACATGATCCCAGAGTCTCCTCCACCTGTATTATACCAACATGATCCCAGAGTCTCCTCCATCTGTATTATACCAACATGATCCCAGAGTCTCCTCCACCTGTATTATACCAACACGATCCCAGAGTCTGCCCCACCTGTATTATACCAACATGATCCCAGAGTCTCCTCCACCTGTATTATACCAACATGATCCCAGAGTCTCCTCCACCTGTATTATACCAACATGATCCCAGAGTCTCCTCCACCTGTATTATACCAACATGACAAAAGAGTCTCCTCCACCTGTATTATACCAACATGATCCCAGAGTCTTCTCCACCTGTATTATACCAACATGATCCCAGAGTCTCCTCCACTTGTATTATACCGACATGATGCCAGAGTCTCCTCCCCCTGTATTATACCAACATGATCCCAGAGTCTTCTCCACCTGTATTATACCAACATGATCCCAGAGTCTCCTCCACCTGTATTATACCAACATGATCCCAGAGTCTGCTCCACCTGTATTATACCAACATGATCCCAGAGTCTCCTCCACCTGTATTATACCAACATGATCCCAGAGTCTCCTCCACCTGTATTATACCAACATGATCCCAGAGTCTCCTCCACCTGTATTATACCAACATGATGCCAGAGTCTCCTCCACCTGTATTATACCAACATGATCCCAGAGTCTCCTCCACCTGTATTATACCAACATGATCCCAGAGTCTCCTCCACCTGTATTATACCAACATGACAAAAGAGTCTCCTCCACCTGTATTATACCAACATGATCCCAGAGTCTTCTCCACCTGTATTATACCAACATGATCCCAGAGTCTCCTCCCCCTGTATTATACCAACAGGATCCCAGAGTCTCCTCCACCTGTATTATACCAACAGGATCCCAGAGTCTCCTCCACCTGTATTATACCAACATGACACCAGAGTCTCCTCCACCTGTATTATACCAACATGACACCAGAGTCTCCTCCACCTGTATTATACAAACATGATCCCAGAGTCTTCTCCACCTGTATTATACCAACATGATCCCAGAATCTCCTCCACCTGTATTATACCAACATGATCCCAGAGTCTCCTCCACCTGTATTATACCAACATGATCCCAGAGTCTCCTCCACCTGTATTATACCAACATGATCCCAGAGTCTCCTCCACCTGTATTATACCAACATGATCCCAGAGTCTGCTCCACCTGTATTATACCAACATGATCCCAGAGTCTCCTCCACCTGTATTATACCAACATGATCCCAGAGTCTCCTCCATCTGTATTATACCAACATGATCCCAGAGTCTCCTCCACCTGTATTATACCAACACGATCCCAGAGTCTGCCCCACCTGTATTATACCAACATGATCCCAGAGTCTCCTCCACCTGTATTATACCAACATGATCCCAGAGTCTCCTCCACCTGTATTATACCAACATGATCCCAGAGTCTCCTCCACCTGTATTATACCAACATGACAAAAGAGTCTCCTCCACCTGTATTATACCAACATGATCCCAGAGTCTTCTCCACCTGTATTATACCAACATGATCCCAGAGTCTCCTCCACTTGTATTATACCGACATGATGCCAGAGTCTCCTCCCCCTGTATTATACCAACATGATCCCAGAGTCTTCTCCACCTGTATTATACCAACATGATCCCAGAGTCTCCTCCACCTGTATTATACCAACATGATCCCAGAGTCTGCTCCACCTGTATTATACCAACATGATCCCAGAGTCTCCTCCACCTGTATTATACCAACATGATCCCAGAGTCTCCTCCACCTGTATTATACCAACATGATCCCAGAGTCTCCTCCACCTGTATTATACCAACATGATGCCAGAGTCTCCTCCACCTGTATTATACCAACATGATCCCAGAGTCTCCTCCACCTGTATTATACCAACATGATCCCAGAGTCTCCTCCACCTGTATTATACCAACATGACAAAAGAGTCTCCTCCACCTGTATTATACCAACATGATCCCAGAGTCTTCTCCACCTGTATTATACCAACATGATCCCAGAGTCTCCTCCCCCTGTATTATACCAACAGGATCCCAGAGTCTCCTCCACCTGTATTATACCAACAGGATCCCAGAGTCTCCTCCACCTGTATTATACCAACATGACACCAGAGTCTCCTCCACCTGTATTATACCAACATGACACCAGAGTCTCCTCCACCTGTATTATACAAACATGATCCCAGAGTCTTCTCCACCTGTATTATACCAACATGATCCCAGAGTCTCCTCCACCTGTATTATACCAACATGATCCCAGAGTCTGCTCCACCTGTATTATACCAACATGACACCAGAGTCTCCTCCACCTGTATTATACCAACATGATCCCAGAGTCTCCTCCACCTGTATTATACCAACATGATGCCAGAGTCTCCTCCACCTGTATTATACCAACATGATCCCAGAGTCTCCTCCACCTGTATTATACCAACATGATCCCAGAGTCTCCTCCACCTGCATTATACCAACATGACAAAAGAGTCTCCTCCACCTGTATTATACCAACATGATCCCAGAGTCTCCTCCACCTGTATTATACCAACATGATCCCAGAGTCTCCTCCACCTGTATTATACCAACATGATCCCAGAGTCTCCTCCACCTGTATTATACCAACATGATCCCAGAGTCTCCTCCACCTGTATTATACCAACATGATGCCAGAGTCTCCTCCACCTGTATTATACCAACATGATCCCAGAGTCTCCTCCACCTGTATTATACCAACATGATCCCAGAGTCTCCTCCACCTGTATTATACCAACATGATCCCAGAGTCTCCTCCACCTGTATTATACAAACATGATCCCAGAGTCTCCTCCACCTGTATTATACCAACATGACAAAAGAGTCTCCTCCACCTGTATTATACCAACATGATCCCAGAGTCTTCTCCACCTGTATTATACCAACATGATCCCAGAGTCTCCTCCACTTGTATTATACCGACATGATGCCAGAGTCTCCTCCCCCTGTATTATACCAACACGATCCCAGAGTCTCCTCCACCTGTATTATACCAACACGATCCCAGAGTCTCCTCCACCTGTATTATACCAACATGACACCAGAGTCTCCTCCACCTGTATTATACCAACATGATCCCAGAGTCTTCTCCACCTGTATTATACCAACATGATTCCAGAGTCTCCTCCACCTGTATTATACCAACATGATCCCAGAGTCTCCTCCACCTGTATTATACCAACATGATCCCAGAGTCTGCTCCACCTGTATTATACCAACATGATCCCAGAGTCTCCTCCACCTGTATTATACCAACATGATCCCAGAGTCTCCTCCACCTGTATTATACCAACATGACAAAAGAGTCTCCTCCACCTGTATTATACCAACATGATCCCAGAGTCTTCTCCACCTGTATTATACCAACATAATCCCAGAGTCTCCTCCACTTGTATTATACCGACATGATGCCAGAGTCTCCTCCCCCTGTATTATACCAACATGATCCCAGAGTCTCCTCCACCTGTATTATACCAACATGATCCCAGAGTCTGCTCCACCTGTATTATACCAACATGATCCCAGAGTCTCCTCCCCCTGTATTATACCAACATGATCCCAGAGTCTCCTCCCCCTGTATTATACCAACATGATCCCAGAGTCTCCTCCACCTGTATTATACCAACATGATCCCAGAGTCTCCTCCACCTGTATTATACCAACATGACACCAGAGTCTCCTCTACCTGTATTATACCAACATGATCCCAGAGTCTTCTCCACCTGTATTATACCAACATGATTCCAGAGTCTCCTCCACTTGTATTATACCGACATGACCACAGAGTCTCCTCCACCTGTATTATACCAACATGATCCCAGAGTCTCCTCCACCTGTATTATACCAACATGATGCCAGAGTCTCCTCCACCTGTATTATACCGACATGATCCCAGAGTCTCCTCCACTTGTATTATACCAACACGATCCCAGAGTCTCCTCCACCTGTATTATACCAACATGACACCAGAGTCTCCTCCACCTGTATTATACCCACATGATCCCAGAGTCTCCTCCGCCTGTATTATACCAACATGATCCCAGAGTCTCCTCCGCCTGTATTATACTAACATGACGCCAGAGTCTCCTCCACCTGTATTATACCAACATGATCCCAGAGTCTCCTCCACCTGTATTATACCAACATGATCCCAGAGTCTCCTCCCCCTGTATTATACCAACATGACACCAGAGTCTCCTCCACCTGTATTATACCAACATGACACCAGAGTCTCCTCCCCCTGTATTATACCCACATGATCCCAGAGTCTCCTCCACCTGTATTATACCCACATGATCCCAGAGTATCCTCCGCCTGTATTATACCAACATGATTCCAGAGTCTCCTCCACCTGTATTATACTAACATGATGCCAGTCTCCTCCACCTGTATTATACCAACATGATCCCAGAGTCTCCTCCACCTGTATTATACCAACATGATGCCAGAGTCTCCTCCACCTGTATTATACCAACATGATCCCAGAGTCTCCTCCACCTGTATTATACCAACATGATGCCAGAGTCTCCTCCACCTGTATTATACCAACATGATCCCAGAGTCTCCTCCACCTGTATTATACCAACATGATGCCAGAGTCTCCTCCACCTGTATTATACCAACATGATGCCAGAGTCTCCTCCACCTGTATTATACCAACATGATGCCAGAGTCTCCTCCACCTGTATTATACCAACATGATGCCAGAGTCTCCTCCACCTGTATTATACCAACATGAAGCCAGAGTCTCCTCCACCTGTATTATACCAACATGATCCCAGAGTCTCCTCCACCTGTATTATACCAACATGATGCCAGAGTCTCCTCCACCTGTATTATACCAACATGATCCCAGAGTCTCCTCCACCTGTATTATACCAACATGATCCCAGAGTCTCCTCCACCTGTATTATACCAACATGATGCCAGAGTCTCCTCCACCTGTATTATACCAACATGATGCCAGAGTCTCCTCCACCTGTATTATACCAACATGATGCCAGAGTCTCCTCCACCTGTATTATACCAACATGAAGCCAGAGTCTCCTCCACCTGTATTATACCAACATGATCCCAGAGTCTCCTCCACCTGTATTATACCAACATGATCCCAGAGTGTCCCCCACCTGTATTATACCAACATGATCCCAGAGTGTCCCCCACCTGTATTATACCAACATGATCCCAGAGTCTCCTCCACCTGTATTATACCAACATGATGCCAGAGTCTCCTCCACCTGTATTATACCAACATGATGCCAGAGTCTCCTCCACCTGTATTATACCAACATGAAGCCAGAGTCTCCTCCACCTGTATTATACCAACATGATCCCAGAGTCTCCTCCACCTGTATTATACCAACATGATCCCAGAGTCTCCTCCACCTGTATTATACCAACATGATCCCAGAGTCTCCTCCACCTATAATATCTAGCAGGCCATCAGAGTCAGCCCCACCTGTAGTATGTTAGCAGGACACCACAGTCCATCCCAACAGTATAATAATAACCATAGATCGGAATCTGCTCCCCCTGCAGTAAAGTGACACCAGAGTCAGCTCCCCGTGTATAATATTAACAGTAATAATATCATTACCTGCTGCCAGACACAACAATGTCTCCTCCGATTCCTCTTGCTCTACGGTCACCCTGGAAGTCACTTCCGGCATTAGGAACGCAGAGACAACAAGTCAGGTGGACCGCAGAGACCGGAAGTCGGGTGTGTAACACATCAGAGGATTCAGTGAGTGTAGAGAACAGAGGGAGGGGGGATTTAGGGTTAGATAGATAGATACATAGACATAGAGTCAGACATGACATCATTTCTTTCCATTCCCTGGGACTGCAGTGTTTTAGTTGCATTTATGGACTATGTTATAATTTATAGAGACATCCAGGGAGATGCTGCCATACTATGCTATAAGCCTGTTACAGTCAATTGCCAAAAGGTATATGAGGGGGGACAAAGGGCATCCCCTGATGGGTATCATTAGAGATGGGATAGTAGATAAAACCCCATTGCTAAATACCTGCACGGAATGCTTAATGTACAATGCCATTATGATCTCAAGATATCTCCTGTAAACCCAAACCGTTCAAGAACCATTGTCATATACGACCAGTGTAGTCAGTCGAATACTTATTGGGCGTCTAATGAGAGCAGGAGCATAGTCCCTTCAGTTTTATGAACCTGTTGTATGAGATGGAAGACACACCTCGAATTGTCGGGAGCTTGTCTGCCCACGACAAACCCCACTTGGTCCGGATGAATTCGTTTGGGGATAACAGAAGAAAGCCCGTTAGCGATCAGCTTTGCAAAGATTTTAACATCCGCATTTAATAGGGCTATAGGCTGATAGTTTTTACAATCTGTGGGGTCCTTTACAAGCTTTGGAATTACTATTATGTGGGATTCCAAATCCAACATTTCGGATGAAAAGCTCCCTGACACTGTGCCAGCCTTGTGAAGTTGCTTCAGTATGAGTACCAATTTCTCCTGAAAGGTGGTAAAGAAGTTATTTATATAGCCATCAGGACCTGGCACCTTATCTTTAGGGAGCAGTTTGATAACCCACCTGATTTCCTCCTGAGACCATGGAGCGCTCAACTCTTCCCTTGTGGTGGGATCTATCAAGTGGTTATGAGCCTGTAGTCCCCTCAATTTCCTTGCCAACTAACTGCCTACTCTGTTTTCTGCCACATACAATTTTTGGCACAATCTCAAAAATGCCATGAGGGTACGGGCCATGAGTAACTATTGAAGTTCGGCTTTAACCAAATAGATTTCAGGACCAAGGGACCTAGTGGGGTGTCGTTTATTCTGCGCTTACAAAAGTTTAAGTTTTGATTCTAACTCCAGTTGGTGGTGATTTGCTCTGCGCAACCTGGAAAGCTGTCCCCTTGACTACTCTTTGAGGGCGCACCAATACGTGAAAATAGAGGTCTCCTTAGGGTCTTTAATTTGTACATATGAAAGGAGAGCCTCCTTGCTAACTTAGATTCTAAAGAAGAGAGTAAATGGGCAGTTAGGGGCCATGGGTGTTGTGGGGAAGGGGTGCTCTTGTTGGCTTCCAGGTCCAGACTACTGGTGTATGAAGGTTCTGAACCCTACGAGTATCCTGTAGTACCCATTTGTCTGAGAGAATAAGGTCAATCTGGGAGTACATGTTGTGCACTGAGGAGAAATACGTGTAGTCTCTTTCATTAGGGGCTTCCTCTCTCCATACATCATATAGGCCATGTTCCGCCAGGAGCCTCCCAAAGGCCAGTGAGGGGCTTGATCAGTTAACCTATCGAGCCTTGGGTCTACAACTATGTTAAAATCTCCCATTATCACGCTGCCCCGTTTGATCTTATCTATTAACGCCAATGTGGTTTTCAAGAATGGTATCATTTCTCTTCTAGTTGGCCAATTACTATTAGAAATCTGCTATTCTTGTCTCCAACATTTAAGGACAGCATGAAGGAGCACTTGGAACTAACCAACACGGCTACACCACACCTTTTGTGGGGTCCATTTGCTGTATAACACGTAGGATACTGATGGTTTCTGAGGACTGGAGGGGCCCAGCTGCAAAATGTGTTTTTTGGAGGGCCACAATGTCTGCCTTGGATTTATGAAAGGAGGTTAATGCCATTCTACGTTTATTAGAGGAATTTAATCCCCTAGCGTTAAGTGATTGAAACTTAACCATAGTTAGGGAATGTGGGCATATGATAACACAGGCAGAGTATTAAATAAACAATTCCTTTGATAAAGTCCGTGCTCAGACATTGAAAAAAGGGAGCATAATGGAGGGTGTTGTGCTCCAGGAAAAGAGGGAAGAAGGGATAAAGGGGGGTTCGGCTTCCCACCGGGGGTGGAGTAACAGAAATAAGCCTATATATAGGGTTAGAGTTTTTGCCGGAAGGGAAGAGAACAGGCAGAATACTTAAAGTGGGGCACATGGCCTGGGCCACCCACATACAAAGTTACTAAAAACATATAAAGAAAACAAGAATAAAAACCTTGAATAAATTTTTTTACACAGTTCTACTGACACTGCAGTCAGGTGCCTCTTCTTTGTGTCCATTTCCTTGGAAGTGCAAGACAGGGCTCCTAGTGCTCCTCAGCTTTACCTGTACTGTTAGCTGCCGGCTGTGTACCATCCTCTTCTCAGACTATCACCTCCTGTGTGCAGCTCGCTGTTCCAGTGACTCGTTTGCTGTTCAGTGGAACTCATCTGCAGATTGTTACCTCCTTGTGTACAGCTTGTTTTATAGTGATACCTCTCCGCAGACTATCACCTCCTGTGTGTAGCTCGCTGTTCCTGTGGTTTTTCTTTTATTTAAGCCATCTCCTGTGATTGCGCAGAGCTGCTTAATATCTACTTCATTCAGCTGTTATCTGTGTTATCAATCTCATTGAACTCTGCATTTACTACCTACTGTTTCTATGGACTTATGCTATCTGTTCAACCATAGACTGCACCTACTTATACCTGTGTGATCCTTGTTTATAATAAAAACAATCTGTTTTCAAGTACAACTACTCTCTGTGGAATTTATACTGGGAACCCTAACAGAAAGTAAGTGGAGAGATGTGATTCCTCTATTAACAAGCAGTAACTGAGGATTACTCCCTCTTAAGTTGGACTATTCAGGACACGAGTATGGACTGTTCACCTACTAGCAGTGTGCAATGGGCTCTCGCTGGTCCGAACAGAGCCAGGTATTCGTGGTGAGTCCACTAATACTGGGGACATTGTGTGACTTGTTGCCTGCCTGAACTTAGTGACAGAAGAGGGAAGCTGGACCCCAGGGTGTTAGGAAACAGCTAATACAGAATACGACAGGGGTGAATATCTCCAGGAATACAAAAGGGACAGCAATTCTACTCATCATATGTGTATATTATATATATAAAAATATCCTCAATGTTATTGAGATCTATATTTAGAATATTAGTTGTAACAGTTTCTATGAACCTCTGTGTAGGTTATAACGAATGTAGTTTATTGCTTATCAGTGTCAGTATGAGTTATTATGCCAGAACTGCAATGGATAACTGGAGTAATTTGACTCCTAGTCCCTTATAGGAGTCCAGTGAAGCTACATTTTTGCTCTCTCATCCCCCACAAGATGTGGATAACCAAACTACACAACTGGTATCTCATTCTCACAGCTGCAAAAGTACAAACTGATAATTGGAAGCTACAAGGACCCCCCCCCCCTCTATCTGTGTCCTCAGAAATTCCATCTGACACATCACATGCATGGAAGCATCACCTACTACCTCCATGATGCCATATGGGCCACCTGGTATTTTCAGGAAAGTCGTCCTGGCCATTGTCTAGCATGTGTGCCAACACCCACCTGATCTTCTACTTGAAAATATGTCTTTGACCAGGCTTTAAGCCGCTTCCGGGTCCTCCTCATCATCGTATAGGACAGGATCCTGCATGATAAGTAAGCTACCATTTTATTTAGATATTTTACACCTCTTTCACACCCTGCGTTTAAATACTTAAAATAATCGTTACAATAGATTTTGAAATGTTGTCTCATACTGTACTGAACCCAGTATTCCCGTTTCTCACCCCAGTTTTATACACAAATAAAAAAAGGGGAAACCATTATTGCTTGGTGTTGTAATAGGTTTACTGTTATTTCTTATATACATGTGTTTTTCAATTAATTATTTATTCAATAAATACAAAGTTTAAAATAAAACAAGAAGCTAACTTGGTTGGTAATTATAGATTTTATTACCCTGTTTCTGTATAGACCATAACATTGCATGCCCATATCCACTGCACTGCTATTCAATCTACTTATCACTATATCAAGAATAAAAATAGATAGAAACTAAAACCAACTTATCCTAAAACACATTTCATTAGCCACTGTGCAAACTACAGTACACAATATAGGAGTCATAAAACAAAGGCCAGCAATGAATTCTATTTATCTTAGAAAATTAAACTATAGGAATTATTCTAATGTTTAATGTGTTACATACAATCATGGCTAAAAATATTGGCACCCTTTCCATTTTTTCACTATTTCTTCCAGAAAATATTTTGATATCCACATATGTACGTATATATTTGGTTTGCTGTGAAGTAAAACACAAAAAGCAGAAAATTAACAAAGAATTCTACAATAAGCAAGTAGTTTTAAGCAGGTGAATAGTAGGTACCTGCAATATGAAATCACTAATTAAATGAGCTTGAACAGAGAAAAGGACTTATTCTCCTGTTTTGTGCAACAATGAGCGTGGAGAAAAGAAAGCCAGAGAATTGTCTGAGGAGGTCAGACAGTAGATTGTAATAAAACATGGACAATCTCAAGGCTACAAATCACTCTCTAGAGACTTTGAAGTTCTCATTTACAAAGAACATATTATTGTCAGAAAGTATAAGGCCTATGTCACTGTAACCAACCTCCTTGGATGTGGCCACTGGATAAACTTGACCAAAGATTGCAGAGCAGGATTGTACGAATGGTGGAGAAAGCACCTCAAATCACTGCCAATCATATTCAAGTTGATATTCAGATACAAAGTACAACAGTTTTAATTTGCACTATCCGTCGGAAACTCAATGAAAGGCTGCTTCATCTGGGTGCCTTGAACTTGTGCACGGCATCATGAACTCTGGAGATTATCAGGCCATTTTGGAGCACACTGTTGAAACCAGTGTTAGAAAGCTGGACATCCATCAAAAGTTTTCCAGCAGGACAATGACCCCAAACCCAGAAATGGTTCAAGACAAGACACTGGACTGTTCTGATGTGTCCAGCAATGACTCCAGCTCTAAATACCATAGAACAACTCTGGAGAGATCTGAAAACAACAACTGGGAGAAGACACCGTTCACATCTGGGAGAACTGGAGGAGTTTGCACAAGATTGGGCCAGACTGCCAGTAGGGGGTGCAGGGAGCTCATCCAGGGCTATAGGAAGCGGTTGATTAGTTGACAGTAATTTTGACAAAAGGCTGTACTACTAAAGTCTAGGGTGTCAATAAGTTGGTCAATGCCATTTCTTTTTATTTTCTGATTAAAAAAGGATATACAGTCTTAAATTCAGACTAAAAAACAAAGGTTCTGTAATATAGAACTGTGGAGACCAAGGACTGTTGTTAATTTCAATTTATGCTTAGAGGAAATGATGAGTTATTTGGAAACCGTGCAAGGATGCCAATATTTTTGGTCACAATTGTATATTTCATCATCACATCAATTAAAGCATAATGATCAATGACACATGTTGTGGACATTCTTTAGAATACAACTAATACATTCATAAATTATCTCAGTGATGTCACTGGTTCCTAGTGAATTGATAGGAAATATTCTCCTGGATGTTGTTTCAGCCACCACATGGCTGCATCCACTGTTTGTTAAGCCTTCTTATATTTAGCAATATTATGTTTTATTTATAAAGCACCAACATATTATTCAGCGCTGTACATTGAGGGGATACAAATAATATACAACATAAAACAGAAGGTAAAGATGAGCCTGCTGCCTAATTGAGGGCAAACAGTTTATCTATAAAGTAGCAGAATAACAATTCTGGCTGTTGTTGGGGATACATATGCATGGACACAACCACTGCGCTCGCCCTTAGCTCCAGGATGTTGGAGGATACAGTCACTGAGCTAGTTCTGAGCTCCAGACAGTTGGTAATCACAGTCACTGAGCTAATTCCTGGTTCCAGACAGTTGGTAATCACAGACATTGAGCTAATTCCTGGTTCCAGACAGTTGGTAATCACAGACACTGAGCTAGTTCCTGGCTCTAGGCAGTTGGTGACCATTTAGTACATCACAGCTAGTAAATCCTCTCACACCACTATGAGATATATGTGTGTCTATATGACGAATAGTAGGTACCTGTCTCCGCTGTGCCTCTGGCTAAACAGCTTACGCTTTATCTGTCTCCACTGTGCCGCTGGCTAAAGAGCTTACGCTTTATCTATCTCCACTGTGCCGCTGGCTAAAGAGCTTACGCTCTACCTGTCTCTACTGTGCCGCTGGCTAAAGAGCTCACACTCCACCTGTCTCCACTGTGCCGCTGGCTAAAGCGCTCACGCTCCACCTGTTTCTACTGTGCCGCTGGCTAAAGAGCTCACGCTACACCTGTCTCCACTGTGCCGATAGCTAAAAAAGCTCACGCTCTGTCTCCTCTGTGCCGCTGGCTCAAGAGCTTATGCTCCATCTGACTCCACTGTCCCGCTAGCTACAGGCCTTGTGCTCCATCTTCCTTGCAGCATCTTGTCTTCTTATTCTACTTATTCCCCAAAAGGGTCTCGCCTGACAATCCTGGTAAGGGCCGCGACCTGCAGACGGACGCAGCTAAGTCCAAACCACCTTGCGGTGGTCCCTGGTGAAAATCATCCGTTCGTTAGACTCCGCGCCTTGCTAGGAATAGTGTCAAGTTGGGCAGATCTAAGAATCCAGTTTACCAAACCATGACAGCATCGTTTAAATATTTTATAAGAAGACTGAGACAGGCAGCCGTCAGTTTACTGTGCACCATGTAATCTAAACACCAATAACTTGTCCAATAGGTAAATGAAAGGAGCCGTCAACATGTCGATTAAAAAAAACGTACTTCACTTTGTGAATTAAGTCCAAAGACTGAGAATGGATGCTAATACCCAGAATAGAGATAAGGAATCTGTTCACCCAACTAAATAATTGCTGGATCCACTGGATGTAATTAACCAACTGGGAAAAAATGCAACCCTACAGAGCATTTACTTATAAACAAATATGTCTATTTATGTACCTAGCGCACACATAGGTACAAAGTAACATATTGCTTTTAGGAGCTACAATGTAAATGTGTATGGTGGGAAGAGTAAAACTATGCCGCAAAATCCAGCCTACTAATTTAATACCACCCTCTTGATCAATGTAAACTTCAGGACTGTATTTATTACATGTTACAATTGTGTGTTTTTATGTCCCTAGAAATGTGTTTTTATGTAATAATAGTGCCTGGAAGTTGCAAAAGTAGTTACATTTAAAAATATAGGCATGGGCCCGATCTCTGCCACCTCTAAGCATGTGTAAAATTCAAGTTCTTTTGCAAGTGGGAAAAAAGACCCTGCAACCATCCGTTAACCTGGAGAGGTCATCGTAAAGAGGCACAGTCCACCCTTAAACATTTCACATTGAATTTTCACATGCTGGCACAATACAAGACTAGATCCATAAGGAGGAAAGGTTTGCATCCCTACAGATGCATCTACAACCACCAAGCCACACATGTACTTGTATAATTGGGTACATTTGTACAAAACAAGACACGTAGCATCACAAACTTACATATGCTCTGTGGTAGCACAATTTTGTAGCTTCATAAATGGCCCCAGTGAGATAGTAAGAGATTACAGAACTAATTATAAATAATATTATAGTGTCCCAGATCCACATTATATCTCCAGTCCATTGTCGTGATTGTTGTTGCATACAGTCTTTAGTAATAAATAATGTGGTCTGTTATTACTGTGGACAGTGATCTAACAGAATAAGTAAACTTCAATAAGTTCCACACCTGAGCGATCTGTTCCATGACACACATTTCAACTATGTCTGTGGATGTTAATTAAATTATAACATACTAATATACTGCGTGACTGAAGCTTAGAATTGCCTTCCACAGCACAAATATATTAATATAGCTTTGGGTATACATTATGTGACTGTATTTGTGCATGTTTTCATAATTTACATTAAAAATATATAACAGTGTTTAAAAAATTAGACTGCTGCAACCATTTTTATGTTCATCAGCTCACTAAAATAGCTTTTCTCTTGTATGAATTATCTGATGTATAACAAGTTTAGATTTGTGTGCAAAACATTTCTCACACTCAGAACATGAAAATGGTTTCTCACCTGTGTGAATTCTCTGATGTTTAACAAGAGATGATTTCCGTTTAAAACATTTCCCACACTCAGAACATGAAAATGGTTTCTCACCAGTGTGAATTCTCTGATGTACAATAAGACCTGACTTATATGTAAAACATTTCTCACATTCAGAACAAGGAAATTGTTTCTCACATATGTGAATTCTCTGATGTGCAACAAGAGCTGATTTATGTGTAAAACATTTCCCACACTCAGAACATGGAAATGGTTTCTCAGATCTGTGAGTTCTTCGATGTGCAACAAGAGCTGATTTCTGTCTAAAACATTTCCCACACTCAGAACATGAAAATGGTTTCTCACCTGTGTGAATCCTCTGATGTCGAACAAGAACAGATTTATGTGTAAAACATTTCCCACATTCAGAACATGGAAATGGTTTCTCACCTGTGTGAATTCTCTGATGTTCAATAAGAGCTGATTTATGTGTAAACCATTTCCCACACTCAGAACATGGAAATCGTTTCTCACCTGTGTGAATTTTCTGATGTGAAACAAGACCTGATTTATTTGTAAAACATTTCCCACATTCAGAACATGGAAATTGTTTCTCACATATGTGAATTCTCTGATGTGCAACAAGAGCTGATTTATATATAAAACATTTCCCACATTCAGAACATGGAAATGGTTTCTCACCTGTGTGAGATCTCTGATGTGTACCAAGCGCTGATTTATGTGCAAACCGTTTCCCACATTCAGAACAGGGAAATAGTTTCTCACCTGTGTGAATTTTCTGATGTTTAACAAGAGCTGATTTTCGTTTAAAACATTTCCCACACTCAGTACATTGAAATGGTTTCTCACCTGTGTGAATTCTCTGATGTCTAGTACAGATTGACAGATGAATAAAACATTTACCACATTCAGAACAAGGAAAGATTTGATCATCTGTATGAGCAGTACTATATTTAGTAATATCTGATTCGTCAGGAGAACATTCCTGATGATTAGAGGTATCAGATAATATATCTGCACTCTGCACTACTGGCTGTATATTTAGGTTAATGCGGTTTTCTCCTGAATAATCTAGTGTGGTCTTATCATCTTCTGTTTTAAAATGTGGAGACAAAATGAGACATCCCTCCGAGGCGTTCCTGGTATTGTGTCCATCTGCTGGAAACAAAAAATATGAATAGAATAGGAACAATTTCTTTTTACATTTCATACTATTATAGAGTTCAAGTTATACAGTTTTGATCTCAATTTGAAAACTATGAACACTTTATTACAATTATAAATGTGCAAATATGGCTCTTTTGTAAAACAGATAAAACATTGCCTTAAAATACACAACTCCATTACCAGGCACATTGTATAGAAACAGAGTGGCATATAGATTGCGCAGTCACATTGGACAACTCCAGCCAAAATGTAGACTTTGGGAGTAACATTTCCCAAGCTCATATTGCTCAGCCGACATCATAGGACTGGGAGCCTCATTAGCCAGTGACATTGTTCAACCACAATGCCCATCCAGACATTGTCCTCACACACAAACACTGGAACCTAGTAAGCAGGGTATACGTTGGCTAAATTAGCAGCACGTCCTATCTATGTATCTACACGAATTAAAGTTCTCCAGGTGGACACACAGGTAGCAAAACAAAAACAGCATCCAAACACAGAGATTTGAGGGGAGCTATTGTGCAAATACTGGTGTGTAGTTATATTTCTGTGTGTGTGAGAAGGTGAAGTTTGTGTGAAGTGAGTGTTGAGATGGGACGAGTGTGATCTTAGGATGGGGGAAACCCCTGCTGATTTGCTTTAGTATAGCAGTGTTAGTATATACATATTGAGAAACATTCATATATTATTACACAAGGTAGATAATAGGTAATTTTGCATGTGATAGTGTACAGGGAGAATTTTAGGCAATGTCACATGGTAATTCACATAGAGGATCATAGGTAATGTCACACAGGGTCTCATCCCAATGATCAGTGATTGAATCACTATCGTCACATCCCTTGTACTGATGTATGAGAATCAACAGAGAGTGTTGGGAGGAGACTGGTCAGATCTTATAGCCGGTAGCACAATGATATGATGGGAGGAGGAGAACAGGAGTCTAATAGTGGCTGATGTCTCCTGATGTATGAGAAACACCAGAGAGTGTGTGGAGGAGACTGGTCAGATCTCTGGGCTGGTAGCACAATGATATGATGTGAGGAGGAGAACAGGAGTCTAATAGGGGCTGATGGTTCCTGACTCCCCCACTGAGCACATATATTTTCCACATTAGTTTGTACTGGGGGTGTAGAATAAGAGATTGTTGTGTCTGAACAAGAACAGTATATGACACTTTCTGTAATAAGTGTATATTACTCACCTGTGCTGATATCTGTAGGGATTTCCTCCTCCTTACACTGCTGATCGCCCCTCACATACATCTCTTCTTCTCCCTCTATGTTTTCTACCTTAATATTAGTCAGATCTTCACCCTAATTAACCCATACAATAATAAAATAGCACTTTGATCATTTTACTAAACAGCAGCATATCCGTGTATAACACACACTACTTCTTTACAGATCACATAGTAAAAAGTCAGTTTGGTTTATGGCGAGACCTTAAATTTTATCTACCTGATTTCCCGCTGTACAATCCAGTGAATAAAGAGGACGGGGACATCTTTCTGGGGTAGTTAGGTTACTGGATCCATCTGTAGGAGACACACAGTGACGGAGTACATGGGTTATATAACCTAACCAACCAATAGCTTAACATGGAAAGCAGGAATTACTCTCTATATGCTGGAAAACCAGATAATAAGATCCATCTGGAAAATGCAATGAAGTCATGGAAGAGCTCTCACTTTAATCACAGGTGATTCTGTGAAGATGCGGTTTGAGAAGATCGGCCTCCGTATGAGTAGGAAATTTACAGTATAAAGTTGGGAGAGGTCACATGATATCTGTGTGTCCAAGTATTTCACCGACTGCCTGGATCAAATGAAATAAAAAGAGGAGGACACAGAGGAAACCTGAGAAGCTGAACGATACTGTTAAAATATTGGGCTTTGGATTTAAATGTAAGTTAGCTTTTGAAAAGCATTTAGTTCATACATGAGGCTGGGTATAGAGATGTCTGGCAAAGTAATAGAGAAAAGAAGGTCATCTACAAAAGCTACAACTTTATGGTGAACAGGACCTAATGTGATCCCTGTGATGTTTGGGTTGTCTCCTGAAAAAAGCTATTCTAATATTAGAATAGACGTCTGTGCATTTGCAGGAAGCCTGCTTGAGCGCGGAAGGCCTATACCCTATGATGTTCTTTGTTCTAGAGTACCTAACTTTCATCCGCCCTTCTACCAATACTTGCAGGTTCGGCATTTCCTCCTGTCACTCCTGTCGGACACTACGCCCCACTAGAGAAATTGGTGAAGACCGGGAATATACATGAGAGGGAGTGGGAGAGGGATCTGGGCCCGCCCCCGGAGGAGGATTGCTGGGAGACCATTAGACTGAATGTGGCCTCTAGTTCCATCTCCGCACTTATCAAGGAAAATGCATATAAAGTATATTATAGGTGGTATCTTACACCCGATAGGCTGGCAAAGATGTATCAGTCGGCTTCTCCCGACTGCTGGAGAAACTGTGGTCACCGAGGCACTCTCGTACATATCTGGTGGTCGTGCCCTGTCATCTCCTCCTTCTGGGACAGGGTCGCAAGAGTTCTCTCTTCCCTTCTCCAATGCCCTATTAGGAAGAACCCGTGGTCCTTCTTACTCTGTTATCCTATACAGGACCTTGATACCCACTCTGCGAAGCTAGCTTCACACGTGTTGGCGGCCGCCAAATGCCTGATAGCTAAATCATGGAAACAGGTGGAGCCTCCTCGCGTCTCTTCTTTAAGGTCATATATATGGTTTATTGCCAATATGGAAAGATTACCTCGTCATTACAGGACAAAGAAGACAAGTTCCATCAAGTTTGGGCCCCTTGGCTCTATGCCTAGAGTCTCGTAGTCAGTCTTCCTTTAAATAATCTCCCCTTTACACGACCCTACATAAAATTGAGTCTATGGTTTCTCTAAAAATGCCACTTCTTAGACCTGCTAGCGCTCCCTCTAGAGAGATAGCACGCTTCTCTTAGCTTATCTCTTCAGACGACCATGCCCTTCTCCCCCTCTCCTACCCCACACACCCTTAATGTCCATTGCCTTACCTCCCCCTCCCTTGCCCACCACTAACTTGTTATATTATAATGTATATTTCTGTTATGAGAGTGACATTGCTGGATTCATGTATTTTGAATATTCTGCTCAAACTTCTTTTGGCTCTCTGTTTTTGTCACTCATGTTCTTGTTTTTGTATGCAATAAAATTTTGAGTAAAAAAAAAAAAGAATAGACGTCTGTGCAATGCCATTTACATAGCAGTCCTTTAAGTCAATACTTTACCCACTAGGTTCTTAGATTGTGGTGCAGGTTTGTAGCAACACAGAATATAAAAATTACAGACACCCTGCTTCATTGCATCATAATCTGGTGGAAACAGCGGAAGCTTATAGCACTGTAAAAGCAGAGTGCACTCCTCCATCTCACCAGACCATATAATGTAATTCGGGTTATTATATCTCCTAACCTGAAGCAATCTGTGGGATAAGTCAATAACAGTCTATGTAATGACTGTCTGGTTTTATAGGGAGTTAAAGATACTGAATAAGAAGACTACAAGTCTTCCAGATCCATAGATGTAGGAAGCCCTCACACACTAATATTGATCTGTCAGTGCCTGTTTCTAAGTTGTCAATATGTGGGTGAGTAGTGTGGATGTTATCTGTACCTCTACTGCTTTATGATAAGAGGAGATATCATCTTCAAAAGTCCCATCTGTCCCCTTAACCCCACGAATCACGTTCACCAGCTCATGGTGATCCCTTCAAAGTGAAGAAATTTCTACTTTGTGAGTGTTAGCACCTTTTAATGAAATTTTACATTTTACTTTGTAGGAAGTGAGCAAAAGTAAGTCCAGGGGGTAAATGTATGAAGCTGAGAGTTTCCGGCAGGTTAGGAAAGTGGAGATGTTGCCAATAATAACCAATCAGATTCTAGCTATAATTTTGTAGAATGTACTAAGTAAATCATAACTAGAATCGGATTGTTGCTAATGGCAACACAGTTACTCCCAGATATCCTTATCTTAGAGTCTTACGGATAATCAGTAGACAATACTAAGGTCATTGCTAAGAGGGCATGTGAAGCCGAGGAGTGTGTGGGTTGTCTGGTTCCAGCTAGGTCTGCTGGTGAGAAACCTCCAATATCCTCTTCAGCAGGATTGTTTTTCTGGACAGTATGTTGTTTCCCCCTGGTAGATTCGCCCATGATCTGAAAAAATCCTTATAAATACCCTGTAGTGTCAGGATAGGTGAATTAACTCAAAGAACCTGTGAGCTCACAGCTTTGTGTAAAATCACAATTCATAATGTGAATAATTTTACATGTACATAGATAGTTGTAGTGCTAGTATACAGCTTACCTCAAATAAAATGAAGAGAATGTAGTCATTACGGAGTACCACATATACAATAGTTGTAGGGACTAAACAAGGAGAATATGTGACTGTATTATGTAATAAGTGTTTATTACTCACCTGTGCTGATATCTGTAGGGATTTCCTCCTCCTTACACTGCTGATCACCCCTCACATACATCTCTTCTTCTGCCTTTTTATTTTCTACCTTAATCTCAGTCAGATTTTCATGCTAATAAACCAACAAAATAATAAAATAACACACTGTCTGCGTTCAGTAATTCAGAAGAATCAGTCAGTGTATAAGACACACACGGCGTCTCTACAGATCATACAGTGCTTTGGTATTTTGAAACTTGGCGAGACCCTAAATTCCATCTACCTGATACTCCTGTGGGATCCTGTGATTTTCCATTGAACAATCCTGTGAATAAAGAGGACGGGGACATCTCTCTGGGGTATTTAGGTGCCTGGATCCATCTGTAGGAGACACGTTGCATATAAACAGACACAGTGACTGCAGCACGGTGGCGTAGTGGTTAACACATCTGCCTTACAGCACTGGGGTCATGAGTTCAATTCCCGACCATGGCCTTATCTGTGAGGGGTTTGTATGTTCTCCCCGTGTTTGTGTGGGTTTCCACACAAGCTCATATTGCTCAGCCGGCATCATAGAACAGGGAGCCCCATTAGCCAGTGACAGTGTACAACCACAATGCCCATCCAGACACTGTCCTCACACACAAACACTGGAACCTAGTAAGCAGGGTATACAGTGACTAAATTAGCAGCACGTCCTATCTATGTGTCTACACTAATCAAAGTTCTCCAGGTGGACACAAAGGCAGATATCTATATGACACTCTGTTCAAACTCAGTTACAATAACCCCGCAGACAGAGTCAAGCTACTAATTTAGGCTGAAGCTTCTTTGTAATGAGAGTGAAGGACAGACGGACAAGAGCAGAAAGCGGTAGACAGCATAAGGGCAGAGCAGAAAACACAGACAGATCAGGAGATGAAGAGCGATAGGTACAGAGCATCAACCACAGAGATTTGAGGGGAGCTATTGTGCAAATACTGGTGTGTGGTTATATTTCTGTGTGTGTGAGAAGGTGAAGTTTGTGTGAAGTGAGTGTTGAGATGGGACGAGTGTGATGTTAGGATGGGGGAAACCCCTGCCGCTTTGCTTTAGTATAGCAGTGTTAGTATATACATATTGAGAAACTAACATTCAGATATGATTACACAAATAAGATATTAGGTAATATCACATATTATAGTGTACGGGGATCATTATAAGTAATGTCACATGGTAGTTCATATGGAGGATCTTAGGTAATGTCACACAAGGTCTAATCCCAATGATCAGTGATTGAATCACTATGGTGACGTCCCCTGTACTGATGTATGAGAATCAACAGAGAGTGTTGGGAGGTTACTGGTCAGATCTTATAGCCGGTAGCACAATGATATGATGTGAGGAGGAGAACAGGAGTCTAATAGGGGCTGATGGCACCTGACTCCCCCACTGAGCACATATATTTTCCTCATTAGGATGTGCTGGGGGTGTAGAATAAGAGATTGTAGTGACTGAACAAGGACACTAAGACACTTTTCTGTAATAAGTGTTTATTACTCACCTGTGCTGATATCTGTAGGGATTTCCTCCTCCTTACACTGCTGATCACCCCTCACATACGTCTCTTCTTCACCCTCTGTATCTTCTACCTTAATATTAGTCAGATTTTCACCCTAATTAACCCATACAAAAATAAAATAACACTTTGATAATTTTACTAAACAGCAGCATATCCGTGTATAACACACACAAGTTCTCTACAGATCATATAGTGAAAAGTCAATTTGGTTTATGGCGAGACCCTAAATTCCATGTACCTGGTTTTCCGCTGTAAAATCCAGTGAATAAAGAGGACGGGGACATCTCTCTGTGGTATTTAGGTTATTGGATCCATCTGTAGGAGACACACAGTGACTGAGTACATTGTTTATATAACCTAACCAACCTATTGGACATGGAAAAAAGGATTTATATACTTACAATAAATCTGTTTCTCTGATTCCTTCTGGGGGATACTGCTACCATGGGATTGAGTGAGGGGGGAGTTGGCACTTAACTAGTTAACTTGTGAGCTGCCGACTGATCCCTGCCCCTGCCAACTCCCTGAGTTCTCAGTTTAATTATAAAGCCCCAAATAAGATAGGCCAATCAACCAAGAGCACACAGAAGAAGAGCAGAAGGGAGGGAATGCAGTGTCCCCCAGAAGGAATCAGAGAAACAGATTTATTGTAAGTATATAAATCCTTTTTTCTCTTTCATCCATCTGGGGGACACTGCTACCATGGGGACTTTCTAAAGCAGCCCCCTTGAAGGGAGGGACCGCTCTGACAGCCAGGCATGTAAAGTATTACGGCCAAAACTGGCATCTGCCGACGCAAAGACACTGAACTGGTAACATTTTGTAAACGTATGGACCGAGGACCAGGTGGCTGCTTTCAATAACTGATCCGCTGAGGCCCAATTTCGTGCAGCCCAAGGCGTTCCTACAGAACGGGTAGAATGGGCAACAATACCATCTGGCACAGGACGGGTAGCATTGATATAAGTCTGCCTAATATTCAGTCAGCCATCTAGCAATAGACTGCATAGAAGCAGGCCAACCACGTCTTGATAAATCTAACAAGACAAATAAGGAATCTGTATGGCGAATCTTTGAAGTCCTCCCTGCCTGTTTACGTATGACACTGCCGTGGCATTGTCGGACTGAAGACGAACCCGAAATCCCTGCAGGATGAGCTGTGCTCCCTGCAATGCTCTCAACATGGCTTTTAGTTCCAGAACATTTATGTTGAGAGATGACTCTTGGACAGACCAGCACCCCTCTGGAATGAAGATAAGCCGCCATAACCAAGATCTTTGTAAACACCCTTGGCGCTATTGCCAGTCCGAATGGAAGAGCCCTGAACTGATAGTGGGCAGACCCCGCCCGTGAATCCGAGAAGAGCTTGATGCGCTTTCCAGATTGGAATATGGAGGTAGGCGTCCTAGATATCTATTGACGCCATGAACTGACCTGCCTCCAGTACGTTGATGACAGAGCTCAGAGATTCCATTTGAAATGTAACTACCCGCCTGTGAAGATTCAACTGCTTGAGGTTCAATACTGGCCAGAAAGAACCATCCGGCTTATGGACCAAAAAGAGGTTGGAGTAGAACCCCTGAGTCTTCTAGGACCTTCATGATAACTCCCTGCGAAAGAAGAGAAGCGACGCAATGGAGCATTGCTTGTCTTTTCTGTGGATGGCGGGGCAAGCTGGTTACAAAAAATCTTCGAGGGGCTGGACCCTCCAAGTCTATCATGCAACCTCTTCCCATGATCCTGCAAATCCAGCTGTCCTCCGAGGACTCTGCCCACTGATCTTTGAACAGTAGTAGACGTCACCCCACCCTCCCCCGTCGCCAACAGTGGAGGATTAGAGTCATGCTGCCGGTTTATCCGGAATGTTGGAAGAGGGGCAACTTGAGGAGGAAGACCTACCTCGGAGAGTGTCTCCTGACTCCAGACGACCTGGATCTAGATGTCTGACCCCTGCCAGACGAGCCCCCACCAAAGGGCAGTCTGAACGAACTACACCTAGGAGTCCTAGAGTTTGGAGTATTGACTGGTAAAAATACTACTTTACCTCCTGTAGCCTAGGAAATCATTGAATCCAATTCTGGGCCAAATAACACTTGAATAAGGCAGGGACTCTAAAGACTTTTTAGAGTCAAAGTCTACATCCCAAGACC
Organism: Mixophyes fleayi; assembly: GCF_038048845.1. NCBI lineage: Eukaryota > Metazoa > Chordata > Amphibia > Anura > Limnodynastidae > Mixophyes > Mixophyes fleayi. Next base: position 218,027,642 of record NC_134407.1, on the reverse strand, counting down.
TCAGCCATAAGGCTCTTCTAGCCGCCACAGCTGTTGCCGAGATAGAAGAGGAAATAGTAGCTGAGTTCTGAGCAGACTCGTAGACATAACCTGAAGTCTCCGTAAGGTGCAGTGCCAACAGAAATAACTCAGAATCCTGCAAGGCTGTTGCTAATTGGTTAGCCCACGTTTCCATAGCCCTGGCAACCCATGCTACTGAAAACGTGGGCCTGAAACTGGTACCTGCTGCCGTATAGACGGACTTTAGAAATGTCTCTAACTTATGGTCAGTCGGGTCCTGTAAGCGTAGTGTGGAGAGCTAAGCGTGCCACTGGAGTATCTACTTTTGGGACTCCTACAGAGGGTACAATGACAAGTACCTTTTCGGAATAGCAAACCTTTTGTCAGGTTGTTTCCAAGATGCTTCTGCAATCTCTCTTAACTCCACAGAAGAAGGGAAACAGAACGTCTGTTTAGTGACCATCTTAAAAATACCCCGCTCTGAAGATCTAGGCTTGTCTAAGTCCAAGAATCCTAGGGCTTGGCGCACTGCTATCACCAGGTCCTCCATACCCTGATATCTGGGAGACTCCTCTGAGTCAGTCTGTGCGGAATCTGAGTCCTCTATAACTTCACCTTCCTCTTCTGATGATCTCTCCGAGTCTGAGAAAGCCAGAAGGGGATTAGCTGATTTATGTCTTTTGTTTCTGGGCAAATGCCTTGGACTCTCTAAAAATCGGTTCAACCGACCTAGACCCCTGACTAACGAAGTGGACCAAGCCGGTTCACCCATAATAGGGGCCTGAGATGGCAATACAGAGGGGTGTACCACTAGTCCTGAAGCAACAGACTAGGTATTCCTGGTGAATACTCCTGAATTAAGAGAGGTTACTGTTCGAAAGGTTGAAGGGAGTGCCGCTGCCACCGCTGGAATTTCTGAGGGCTTAAAAAGCAGCTGTACCAAAGTACTAACCCCCTGCGTCAAGGTCGTTAGCACCGTCGCCCTCGCTGGAGTTTCTGTTAAAATTAGGGCACTATCCTGTGACTGCGGCGACCTGAAAGCCCCACCGCAGTCATAACAGAGAGCCCCTGGTTCCTGGTGCTCACTAGGTAGTTTAGTATTACACTTGGAACAAGTATAGTATTTGGCCCTGGGTGCTTTACCTTTGTTTTTAAAGGAAACACAGTACAGCCAAATAACAACACACACAGAAATAAGATACTAACTGATCTATGACAAAGTCAAAAGACAGTATCCCTGTATTAGTGTAATATGTGGGAGCAAGTATCTATAGAACCATATACTATGCCCCACCAATATATAAAAGTCCACCACAAAATTCTAATACATCCTATCTATATTATAGGGAGTATATACAAAAGAAATAAGGTACTTAGCCTTCCTCTGAACTAAGAAACAGTGGAGGGAGAAGCCTGTCAGCAGCTCTGTGCTCGGAGATGAAGCAGTGACGTGGATGCCCGCTTTCTCGGGCAGAATTGGCGCCTCTGCCTGTTCCACTTCACCGCTGCAACGGGGGAGTTCTTTTCCTTAACTCTGGCTCCTCTCCATCTCTGTGCTGCTTTAATGGTGGCTCATGCCCCCCCAGGCGATCGCTGCTTGTCTAACAAGCAGAGTCACCTGTATATTGCCTCCTGTAGTTCACCACTCGGCCCGGACAGCAGTGACAAGTTCCCCCCTCCTTTTTCTGAGAGGGGAACTTGGTATCTTCCTCTCCTCCTCCGCTATGGCCGCACAGAGTACCTGCGCTCTATGCCCTCGAGCCAGTGTCAGTAGTCTGAGTAAGCAGTGTGACAGCGGCTCGTCTAATCCGCCTGTCACACTGCAAGAGGAGATCTAAAAAAAAAAATAAAAAATAAAAAATAAAAAAATCTTCCTCTCAGGGAGACAGGCACTTTTCCTCACCCGAGAGTGCTCTGTTATAAAACAGAGCACTCTTGTGACTAGTAAAATAAAGAAAACTAAATATAATAAAAATAAACTTATAACAGTGGAAAAAAAACTTTCACTGCAAAAATACAAGCCCAACTCCTTTGGGCACCTATCTTAAACTGGGAAGTCAGGGGGGGGGGGAGGGTCTGTCGGCAGCTCACAAGTTAACTAGTTAAGTGCTAACTCCTACTCCCCCTCACTCAACCCCGTGGTAGCAGTATCCCCCAGATGGATGGAAGAGAAAGCAGGAATTACTCTCTATGCTGGAAAACAATATATTAAGATCCATCTGGTAACGCAATGAAGTCATGGAAGAGTTCTCACTTTAATCACAGGTGATTCTGTGAAGATGCGGTTTGAGAAGATCGGCCTCAGTATGAGTAGCAAATTTACCGTATAAAGTTGAGAGAGGTCACATGACATCTGTGTGTCCAAGTATTTCACTGACTGTCTGGACCAAATGAAGTAAAAAGAGGAGGACACAGAAGAAACCTGAGAAGCTGAACGATACTGTTAAAATCTTGGGCATTGGATTTAAATTTTCTGGACAGTATGTTGTTTCCCATAGTTGATTCGCCCATGACCTGCAAAAATCCTTTTAAATACCCTGTAGTGTCAGGATAGGTGTATTAACTAAAGCAACCTGTGAACTCACAGCTTTGTGTAAAATCACAACTCATAATGTGAATAATTTTACATGTAATAACATAGATAGATGTAGTGCTAGTATACAGCTTGCCTCAAATAAAATGAAGAGAATGTAGTCATTACGGAGTACAGCATATACAATAGTTGTAGGGTCTAAACAAGGACAATATGTGACTGTTTTGTATAATACATATTTATGTTTATTACTCACCTGTGCTGATATCTGTAGGGATTTCCTCCCCCTTACACTGCTGATCACCCCTCACATACATCTCTTCTTCTCCCTCTTTATTTTCTAACTTAATCTTCATCAGATCTTCACGCTAATTAACCAACAAAATAATAAAATAACACAATGTTTGTGTTCAGTAATTCAGAAGAATCAGTCAGTGTATAAGACACACACGGTGTCTCTACAGATCATACAGTGCTTTGGTATACTGAAAGTTGGTGAGAAAATAAATTCCATATACCTGATACTCCTGTGGGATACTGTGATTTTCCTCTGTACAATCCTGTGAATAAAGAGGACGGGGGCATCTCTCTGGGGGTATCTGCGTTGCTGGATCCATCTGTAGGAAATACACAGTGACTGTGATTATCAGATGATGTATGTATCTCGGTGACCCTCAATAAAGCTCTCTCCTTTACAATAAAACAAAGTGTCTAGTGATGCGAGTCTGGTGATTCTCCATCATGACGTCCTTGTACAGACCCTTGTGTCCTTCTAAATACTCCCACTCCTTCATGGAGAAATAGACAGTGACATCCTCACACCTTATAGGAACCTGACACACACAATTATACAGTCATCACCCAGACACATCCCCTGGTGTTACTGTATAATGTCCCATTCCCAGCAGTCACCTCTCCAGTCAGCAGCTGAATGATCTTGTTGGCGAGTTCTAGAATCCTCTGATCATTGTTTCTCTCATGTATCAGTGAGTGAGGTGGAGGCACCGTGATGGGGCTCTGGGTCCTGCTTAATCCTACTGACACACAAGGATGGCTTCTTGCTGTCTTAAGCTAAACAGATATATTCTTCACTGTTATTTCACCCAGTGTATTGATTGAAACATTTCGATAAGATATGATTGATGTTACTGTAATATTCCCAGCATCCCTCACTATTATTGTATTTTTTAATTACAAGCCTAGGACTGTACTTATTTGCAATATTTGCCCTTTCAAATAAGTTACAAAAATATACACCCCAAAAAGGTGACAGGGTTTGGTCTATTCAGGTCCTCCCCAAAGGAAGAATATCCTCATCTCCACCCTGGAGGCCTCTTGAGAGCAACAGTCTTCACCGCAAGGCTGAGGGGGAAAGTGAGAATCACTGTACCCTGGGATCTGTTAAAGCTTCACAAAAGGTACATGAGTTTTCTGTTCCCCACATGGAGGAACTTTAGGGGTGTGAGGAGGTGAGAGACTCAGGGTCACACCATGTTCTCTAGATCTAAGGGATAAGGAGCCTCAATTTGAAGGGACAAAATAAAATAAAAATTGGAAAGTGACAAAGTAATAGTGAAATGAATAAGTGTGTGAGCAGCCCCAGCCTTCCAGTTGTTCTATATAAAATCTACCATAAAGATAGAAGACAAGCAGGAAGGAGCCTGTGACGTACTCTGTCAGTGTCCCATCCTCTCTAGATGCACATACTATGCCAGTCTTTCAAGCTGTCGGCCTTTAGGCCAAGGACGAACGTAGTCTATTCATTATGGGAGGAGTCACCAGTCCCTCCAAGGATAGATAATACACTTGATCTTACCAAAGGCCAAGAAGCTTCTCTCACATAATCCCTCAGCTCTCCAAGCAGATCCATGTTTTATTAATAGAGATAAGAGTGATGTCACCGTGACATTCTCAAAATCCCTCCCTGGTTTTACCTGTATGTCTGTAAGTTGGTAAAGGAGTGTCATCTGAAAGGAATAAGGTCCAACTTGTGGAAAACAATGATTATCCCTCACTCTAATTAGGGTCAAGGACACAATAGATCATATTCCAGGTCTGCCTGCTGCCACAGTAAAGACTGTTCGGGAGAATGTATTCTCCAGCAGGGTCACCAACAGACATTTAGATCTGGCTTGGATGGCTATCCAGGGGGGTCTGCCTCTCAGAACTTTCACGTATGCTACGGAGCTGTGCAGATACTGACATGGCCCATGGTGCCTTTTCGGGTTTTTTTTTATTTAAATTTTTGTATTAGGATTTTTATCAAAATTTTGTGATACAGAGTACAAAGTACAAAAGGGACAGGTAAAGGATAACACTCGGGGGAAGAGGGAAGGAGAGGGGTACAAAGTGGGGAAGGAACACCAATGTGAAACATACAAATCAAAATCACATCTCACTCCTGGTCAGGAAACAAAAAATGTGAAGGAAATGATAGCTTATAAGGTAGATCTCAGCCACATCTCACTAAATGAAAGGGGACAAAAATTAGGCTAGGGAACTATATCCACTAGGGAACTATATCCACTAGGTAACGGGAAAAGGATGAGACATTTCCCGTAACACTGGAATGAATTAAGAGAGATCTTCTAGAGGAGCAGTTGGCAGCTGAAGGGGAGCTCCGAGAAAGTCCAGGCATCCACCATGGTGCCTTTCACCGAAGAAACATCTGTGCACATTTTGCACCTCTGTGGTCCCTGTTGGATGCCCTGGAACATGAACTCAGAGACCATATACGGAGAAACAGCCTTTAGTAACACTCTGCACCTAATGGACTATTTCCTGGCACACACACCTTCGGAGCTATCCACGAGGTCTGGTGTCTTTTTAAACTGTATGAAGGACACTTTGTGGCTTACTAGTAATATCCTTGTATTGATAAAGGAGAAGATGTCAGCCCAGGACTGTTACAGACTGATTAGAGACTATTTCATACTAGAAAGCCCTGAGGAAGAAGTACTGCTCTTCTTTTCCTCCTCCTCCTCCTTATTTCAATAAAGCTTTGGGCCTGTGATCTCACCTCCCTCACCCTTATCCACCTCCCCCAGCTCGAAATTTGTTATTGTACTTAAGTGTAGACCGACTAGTGCAGTACTATATGATACAATACTATGCAATAGGATAGATGGGACTGTGGATGCTGTAATTAGCACATACTCAGCACTAATAGCTGCGACCACTGGTGCACATCAAATAATGCATAATTCTTGTTAATAGAAGAACAGAGAGTACTCACTGTCAGCTGTTATATTCAGTTCCAGAAATAGATAAAATTATAGAATATACCGGACACTAATACAATGCAAAGGGAAAAATACATGAATAAGATAAACCAGTGGTTCTTGGGTTATATAAAGGTTCCCTACACACACCAACCAATCATCTTGCTGAAGCCTACAATGTGACACTGAGGGGGAGTTGGAGCCTGTCACATTGTCCACACCCCATTCTCCTTCTATGTTGTGCTGAAAGCATCTCTGTTTGGGGCTACTTATGGTTTGAGGTTAGAGTCAGGTTTCAAGATGTTTCACACAGTGTTGGGTTACCCTGGTGTGGAGGGCTAGGTTTAGGGTGAGGTTGGGATTAGTTTACCTGTTAATGCCATTCACAGTACTTTTATGGTGGGCAGAACTGTGTTCTACTCTTATCCGCTGCTTAGTTACAGCAACTAGATCAGGTCTCTGTGTAAGGCTGCACATGTGGAATTACGTTCCCAGGGAGGAACAATTCTTCTTATTATTAATGTGCTGTATAGAGAGATTCCTCCCTCCTGCAGGACTGACAGCTCTTGGGTCTGAGTTATCTCTCCCAAGAAAAAAATAAGTATTTATAGTTAAACAGAGCTGATATTTCAGCTGCAGTGTGAATGGGTCAGTAAAACATAACACTGCAGTTGGTACAGGGTAGCAAATTCAATGTCTTCATGGTTTGACCTGTTGGGGTTCAACGATTTACAAGAAACAGAACAAAAAAAGATTACAAAAAAAAGAAAAGAAAACCAAGCTGAGAGCACAAGCACACAATTCTAGACTATATAACTTTATCTAAACTATAGTCAAAAAAAGAATGCACATATGTCGTATTTAAATATGTATGAGAAACTGCTGAATATATATTGCAAGTGGTACTTTTAAAAACTTTAAAAAAATAATCATGAGAAAAGTCCAAAACACCCAAGATAATGTAGATCAGAATCACGAGTCTTTCTTATTAATCCATGTTTTCAACTCAAATAAGATGCTAAGTGTGAATAAGACAGGCAGCAAATCCGCTTGCTGTTAGCTGCCTGTCAGTGGAGGTAGGAGAATGCTTTGTCCAGTCTCGTGAGATATGGTAATCTCCAGAGAGCTGACTAAGATCCGTGGCTGCACTGACAGCCCCTTACAGCACAGGATTTGGATGATCCAGTAAAAAAATAAAAGAAAAATGTTATTGGAGTCTATTATATGTTACTTCTTTCTCTGACAACTCAGCAACTATTAGTTTGCAGCAGCTGCTACAATAACCGGATAACAGAGTCTGCTCATCAGTATTATAATATGACACCACACTCTGCTCCACATGCATGCCAATACCAGGACACCATAGACTGCTCCACATGCATGCCAATACCAGGACACCATAGACTGCTCCACCTGCATGCCAATACCAGGACACCATAGACTGCTCCACCTGCATGCCAATACCAGGACACCATAGACTGCTCCACATGCATGCCAATAACAGGACACCATAGACTGCTCCACCTGCATGCCAATAACAGGACACCATAGTCTGCTCCACCTGCATGCCAATAACAGGACACCATAATCTACTCTACTTATATTATAATGACAGCACACCATATCCTGCTTCATTTGTATTATAACAGGGACACCATAGTCTGCCCAATCTGTATTATAATAATAGTACACCAGAATCTGGACCCTCGCTTTCTCGAGGAGATGACAGCGAGCAGTCACTAGCTCTCTGAGTTCCCGCCTGCAGCTCTGTAATCTACCTCCATTCAGACTCTGGCTCTGTAATTTATGCCCCTAATCATCACAGGGTTGCCCAGGAAGCTCTCCTGCCCATTCAGTCCTGAACAGAGTCCTGCTGCCTTTGGCCTTCCTTCATACTTTCCATCCAGTACTGTCTCCCGAAGTCCTCCTTCCATACTTCCTGGTCTGTGCTGTATCTGCAGCCTTCTCTCTAGCTCCCCCCTTCACTCACTGACGACCAGCAGCCCTAGGCCTACCTTTTGGCTTCCCTTGGTGGCCCAGTGCCCCTGATCCCTGGTACCTGAGGCCAGTACCCACTGTACTGTCTGCTGGCCTCTGCATCGCTGACATGTGCCAAACTGACATGGTCCTCCTGGCCAAGTCAAGCTTCCACACTGATGACCACGAGCCTTGAGCCAATTGAGACCTACAACCTGGAAACTACCCTGCCTGGCCAAGCCAATCTACTGCATTGTTGGCCACCAGCCCTGGGCCCATTGTCTCCCTTGGATTCTCCTCAACACCCCGTGCCTTTTAGACCCCCAGCCAAGAGCTCATTGACCACCCAGATTGGCAATCTCCCTGTCCTCAGCCCAGTTTCAGCCACCCCTTACACATGAGTAACCCCCGCCAACCTCATTCACATGACCCCACTTCCTCTCTCCTGTGCTCTCTGAAATGCAGAACCATCTGCAATAAAGTGGCCTCCATATACAAAGTCTTCATCTCTTTTAACCTCCTGTCCATCACTGAAACCTGGCTCTCTTCAACTTCACCCACTCCACCCAGGCTTTGCCTTTCCCTTTCTTCACGCTCCACTCTATCCATCTCTTTTACCCCAGCCATCTCAGTGTCTTAGTCATATATTGCCCCCAGCCCCCACCTCCCAATATCTTGATAACTTTGCAGTCTCGCTACCCCAATTCCTCTCCTCAGGCACCCCCTTCATCATCCTGGGACACTGCAACAATCCTACTTATAACCCCTCTGACACTGCAACCATGAAATTTCTCTCCTTCTCTTCCTCCTTCCCCACCCACTGTCACACATCTACTCCCACCTCTGATTTCTCTAATGCTTTCTTCCAACTCTCTGACCACCAACTCCTCGCCACCTGCTCCCCTCTAACTAAACATGATCTCGATTACTTTGAATTGGCTACCTTCTCCTTCTCGCATGCATAACTACACTCCCCCAATAACCACCTTAGCCTGCCCTGATCAGGCGGTCTCTCAACAATCACACCCTTACCCCCACCCTGGATTCTGCTGCCCCAGCCATCTCAATCAGGGTCCGGCATTATAGACTCCAACGTTGGCCCTACAAAAATATTTGGCTCGTTCAAAAAAATACTCCTACATCGGTGAATGTTTCTGGTGGAAATCTTGCTCTCTCACTGACATCCTCCAATTCAAAACCATCAATTCCTCCTAAACCTCCACCCCCTCTCTTGCCAAACTATCCTTCTTCTCCCAGGCTACCAACCCATCGCCACTTCTTCAACTGACCACCCCCCCCCCCCTCCTCGCCAATGACTTTGCCTTTTTCAACTCCAATACTGACATCATCAGACATTATCATCATCATCATCATCAGTTATTTATATAGCGCCAACATATTCCGTAGCGCTTTACAATTGGGGACAAATGTAATAAACTAATAAACAAACTGGGTAAAACAGACAAAGAGGTGAGAAGGCCCTGCTCGCAAGCTTACAATCTATGGGACAATGGGAGATTGACACATGAGGTTAAGTATACATTTTGCATCTTGGCCCAGCCAGACTGCAAAGGTAGGGTGACTCATAAGCTAAATGATCCTGTCACACAATAATGTTGGTCCGGGGGTAGTTGTCTTGTGTGAAATTGTGTAACAGGCTAAAGGTAGTGAGGTTAAGATGGTGGTTGAGGAATATTATACGCTTGTCTGAATAGGTAGGTTTTCAGAGAACGCTTGAAAGTTTGTAGAACAGAGGAGAGTCTTATTGTGCGAGGGAGAGAGTTCCATAGAGTGGGTGCAGCCCGAAAAAAGTCCTGTAACCGGGAATGGGAGGATGTAATGAGGGTGGATGAGAGACGCAGATCTTTTGCAGAACGGAGTTGCCGAGTTGGGAGATATTTTGAGACAAGAGAGGAGATGTATGTTGGTGCAGCTTTGTTGATGGCCTTGTAGGTTAGTAAAAGTATTTTATATTGGATTCGGTAGAAGACAGGCAGCCAGTGTAGAGACATACAGAGTGATTCAACAGAGGAATAGCTATTTGCAAGGAAAATCAGTCTTGCCGAAGCATGCAAAATAGATTTTAGGGGTTTGAGTCTGTTTTTGGGAAGACCAGTAAGGAGGGAATTGCAATAGTCAATGCGGGAGATGATTAGTGCATGAATTAAGGTTTTAGCAGTGTCTTGTGTGAGATATGTGCGGATTCTGGAAATGTTCTTTAGATGTATGTAACATGATTTAGATATAGAGTCAATGTGGGGAACAAAGGATAGGCGTGAATCAAGGATTACACCTAGGCAGCGAGCTTGTGGGGTGGGATTTATGGTCATGTTATCAACAGAGATAGAAATGTCAGGTATGCTCTTGTTGGCGGGTGGGAATATTATTAACTCTGTTTTAGAAAGATTAAGTTTGAGTTGACGAGAGGACATCCAAGATGAAATGGCAGAAAGACAGTCAGTTACACGGGACAACACAGATGTCGAGATATCAGGAGAGGATAGATAGATTTGGGTATCATCCGCATAGAGATGATACTGAAAGCCAAAGGAACTTATTAGATTTCCAAGAGAAGCGGTATAGATAGAGAACAGCAGAGGACCTAGCACCGAGCCTTGTGGTACTCCAACTGATAGGGGAAGCGGAGCAGATGTGGCTCCAGAGAAATTAACAGTGAAAGAGCGATTAGAGAGGTAAGATGAGAACCAGGATAGAACTGTGTCTTGAAGACCTAGGGATTGCAGCGTTTGTATGAGAAGAGAGTGGTCAACTGTGTCAAATGCAGCCGAGAGATCAAGGAGAATTAGGAGAGAGTAATGGCGTTCAGTCTTAGCAGTGATCAGATCATTAACAACCTTGGTCAGCGCAGTCTCTGTGGAGTGTTGAGAACGAAAGCCTGACTGAAGAGGATCCAACAGGTTGTTTGCGGAAAGAAAGCGTGTGAGGCGAGTGTAGGCAAGTCTCTCTAGAAGCTTGGAGGGGCAAGGGAGCTGAGAGATGGGACGGTAATTTGAGAGAGAGTTTGGGTCGGAGTTTTGTTTTTTTAGAATAGGAGTAATCACTGCATGCTTGTATAGTGATGGAAAGATGCCAGTAGAGAGTGAGAGATTACAGATTTGAGTTAGAGGTGAAATGAGCACAGAAGACAGGGATCTACCAATTTGCGAGGGAATAGGATCAAGAGGACAGGAGGTAGAGTAGGAAGATAAGAAGAGCGTAGAAATTTCCTCTTCATTTGTGGGGTCAAATGAAGAGAGGGTGTCAGAGGGTAGTGGGAAGGAAATGAGCTGATGGCTTGTTGAGGAAGAGGATACCATTTCTAGTCTGATCTTATCAATCTTGTCCTTGAAGTAGGTAGCAAGATCCTGAGCACTGATAGTAGATGGAGGGTTCGGGGTGGGAGGATTGAGAAGATGATTAAATGTATTGAAAAGGCGTTTGGGGTTAGAAGCCTGAGCATAGATAAGAGATTGAAAGTATGTTTGTTTTGCAGTGTCCAGAGCATTTCGATAGGAGTGGTAGACAGAAGTATATGTGAAGAAGTCATTAGAGCTTCGAGATTTACGCCAGTGACGTTCTGCTTTACGGGACAGTTTTTGAAGATTTCGTGTTGCTTTGGTGTGCCACGGTTGACATCGAAGTCGACGTGTAGTATGAAGTGTCGCTGGAGCCACTTGATCAAGGGCCGTTGCTAAGGTTAGGTGAAAATGAGGTACTGCCATCTCAGGGGATGAGAATGTAGAGATAGGGGAGAGAAGGTGTTGGAGAGAGGTGGAAAATTGTTGAAGATTAATAGAATTCAGATTTCTACGAGTATGAGGAGGCTTGGTTGAGTTAGACAGTAGAGAGGTTAGAGCAGTGGGGGTGAGAGTGTAGCTGATAAGGTGATGATCCGAGAGGGGGAAGGGTGTATTAATAAAGTTAGAAACTGAGCATAGTCTAGAGAAAACAAGATCAAGGCAGTGGCCATCCTTATGAGTAGATGATTCAATCCACTGGGAGAGGTCAAGTGAGGATGTTAGAGAGAGTAGTTTGGAAGCAGCTTTGGAAGGTGGGTTATCAATGGGGATGTTGAAGTCACCCATGATGATGGTGGGGATGTCTGAAGATAAGAAGTGAGGGAGCCATGCAGAGAAATCCTCAATAAATTGTTGGTATGCTAAGTCCTCCATGCCCTCCAACTCCCCTCCCCTTCAGCCATGCCACCATGTGCTCCTTTCGCCCCGCTGTGAAGTCCATGATCTTCTTCCATCCTCTCACCCCCTAAACTTGTCCACTGGATCCCATCACCTCCCTCCACCTTGAGCACCTCTTCAACTTATCACTTTCCACCACTATTTTCCCCTCTTCCTTGACACATGCTCTCACCCATTCTCAAAAAACCTACTCTGGACCATGACTCCCTCTCTAACTCCTGCCTTATCTCTCTAATCCTCTTTACCTCCAAAACACTTGATGGTGTATATCTGAGCATGTTTATTCCATGTCAAGTGATCCAAGGCAAATTACCTTTCCATTTTCTTTGAATTTTATTATCAGCACACATTTAGGACTATAAGAGAAGGTCAAAAATATATTTTTTTACCTCATCTCAGATTTTCATTTATAAGGATTTGAAATTCCACAAATGTTAGCATTGGTGAGCATACAAAAAAAACAAATTTTCTCAGTCCAGAAGTGAGATATTAAATAAAAACTATTTTGTTTAGAAATTAACAGGCTTTAATTTGATGTTTGATAAAGTTAACATTTCAAGGTCGCTGACTCAAAAATGTAAAAACCAACTTCCATAAAACATATAACTTAAAATTTTCAAACACTTAGGGCCTGATTCCTTAAGGATCTTAACTTAAGAAACTTCTTATTTCAGTCTCCTGGACAAAACTATGTTACAATGCAAGGGGTGCAAATTAGTATTCTGTTTTTAAATACTGACTGTTTTTTCATGTAGCACACAAATACTTGATAGCTTATTTGTACACTGAAATTTAAAGTTGATATTTGTGTGCTACATGAAAAAACAGTCAGTATTTAACTTACGTGCAAAACAGAATACTAATTTGCACCCCTTGCATTGTAACATGGTTTTGTCCAGGAGTCTTAAATAAGAAGTTTCTCAAGTTAAGATCCTTAATGAATCAGGCCCCTAGTGTTTATTCCTTACTAGTTTAAGATTGTCCTTAGCAAATGTAAAGTTGGGATATCAACGGGATCCTCTACTGTAAGCTGTTTTTGTGCATGTGAAAATACCGGATTTTGCACTTTATTGCAGCCAACTTTCAAAAATGAAAGAAACTGTTGATTTAGGGGCTGGTTTTATTCATAAATAGATTTCATTAACTATCTTGTACTTCGTTCACACTGCCGCCCTGGCAATACCCCCGGTATATGAACCCAGGATATTGTCGGGTGACAGAGCCTCCCACCCTGGGAAATTCCTGGGTCAACCGGGTTCACATTGAACCCGGGTCTGCCCCAGTCACCCTGGCAACATCACAAGAAGAGCTGTGATCAGCTCCTCTTGTGATGTTGGCTTTTTTCTGCTTTTTAACACTTGTCGGTAAGACCCAGGTTGAAAAACCCAGGACTCACCGTTCAGACTGGCATCTACCCGGGTCCGACCTGGGAATAAGCCTGCAAAAGGACCGGGTCTTAATCCCGGGTCATCCGACCCGGGTAGATGCAGGGGATCCGTTCATACTCAGACTCGACCCTGGTTGTCGGGGGTTCACCCCGGCAATAACGGGTTTTTAAAGTAGTGTGAACGGGTTATTATGCTACCTTGGAGTTATAGATGAAATTGAAATAGGGCAAAACCTGATAAATTATTCGGCTAATCATATATATTATTATTTATACAGAGCTAGCAAATTAAGCAGCGCTGTACAGAGAACATTTTCATATTCACATCACTGTCTGCCGCTTACAGTCTAAATTTCCTAACACACAAGCACACACACATTAGGCTCCATTTAATTAATTAACCTACCAGTATGTTTTTGGAGTGTGGGAGGAAACTAGAAGACACATGCAAACACGGGGAGAACATACACACAATACATAGATAGGGCTGTTGTTGGAATCACACTCATTACCCCAGTGCTGTAAGGCAGCAATGCTAACCACTGTGCCACCATACTGAATCATCAGAGTGAATTGACAAATTTAAAAGCAGTAAGATCCAGGGCTCGGTGGTGGTCATGACTTTCTCTTGCATGTCCGGCCATGTCTCAACCTGCATCAACAGGTCACTTGTGGGGGCAGATTTATCAAAGTTACTGAAAACTAAAAAGTAAAAGTGTAGTGTTGCCCACAGCAACCAGAGTCTACCTATCTTGTATCTAGTACATTTTAGAAAGTGAAAGCAAATAGTGGACTAGCTGTTATGGGCAACATCACTACTTTTGTTGAAACTAGTTTTGATACCAAAATATGTGTCATCACTTATGGGCAATTGTATTATAATGACACCAGAGTCTCCTCCACCTGTATTATACCCACATGATCCCAGAGTCTCCTCCACCTGTATTATACCCACATGACACCAGAGTCTCCTCCACCTGTATTATACCCACATGACACCAGAGTCTCCTCCACCTGTATTATACCAACATGATCCCAGAGTCTCCTCCACCTGTATTATACCCACATGATCCCAGAGTCTCCTCCACCTGTATTATACCAACATGATACCAGAGTCTCCTCCACCTGTATTATACCAACATGACACCAGAGTCTCCTCCACCTGTATTATACCAACATGACACCAGAGTCTCCTCCACCTGTATTATACCAACATGATACCAGAGTCTCCTCCACCTGTATTATACCCACATGACACCAGAGTCTCCTCCACCTGTATTATACCAACATGATCCCAGAGTCTCCTCCACCTGTATTATACCAACATGATCCCAGAGTCTCCTCCACCTGTATTATACCCACATGACACCAGAGTCTCCTCCACCTGTATTATACCCACATGACACCAGAGTCTCCTCCACCTGTATTATACCAACATGATCCCAGAGTCTCCTCCACCTGTATTATACCCACATGATCCCAGAGTCTCCTCCACCTGTATTATACCAACATGATACCAGAGTCTCCTCCACCTGTATTATACCAACATGATGCCAGAGTCTCCTCCACCTGTATTATACCCACATGACACCAGAGTCTCCTCCACCTGTATTATACCAACATGATCCCAGAGTCTCCTCCACCTGTATTATACCAACATGATCCCAGAGTCTCCTCCACCTGTATTATACCAACATGATACCAGAGTCTCCTCCACCTGTATTATACCAACATGATCCCAGAGTCTCCTCCACCTGTATTATACCCACATGACACCAGAGTCTCCTCCACCTGTATTATACCAACATGATCCCAGAGTCTCCTCCACCTGTATTATACCAACATGATCCCAGAGTCTCCTCCACCTGTATTATACCAACATGATACCAGAGTCTCCTCCACCTGTATTATACCAACATGATCCCAGAGTCTCCTCCACCTGTATTATACCAACATGATCCCAGAGTCTCCTCCACCTGTATTATACCCACATGACACCAGAGTCTCCTCCACCTGTATTATACCCACATGACACCAGAGTCTCCTCCACCTGTATTATACCAACATGATACCAGAGTCTCCTCCACCTGTATTATACCAACATGATACCAGAGTCTCCTCCACCTGTATTATACCAACATGATCCCAGAGTCTCCTCCACCTGTATTATACCAACATGATCCCAGAGTCTCCTCCACCTGTATTATACCCACATGACACCAGAGTCTCCTCCACCTGTATTATACCCACATGACACCAGAGTCTCCTCCACCTGTATTATACCAACATGATCCCAGAGTCTCCTCCACCTGTATTATACCCACATGATCCCAGAGTCTCCTCCACCTGTATTATACCAACATGACACCAGAGTCTCCTCCACCTGTATTATACCAACATGATACCAGAGTCTCCTCCACCTGTATTATACCCACATGACACCAGAGTCTCCTCCACCTGTATTATACCCACATGATCCCAGAGTCTCCTCCACCTGTATTATACCAACATGATACCAGAGTCTCCTCCACCTGTATTATACCAACATGATCCCAGAGTCTCCTCCACCTGTATTATACCAACATGATCCCAGAGTCTCCTCCACCTGTATTATACCCACATGACACCAGAGTCTCCTCCACCTGTATTATACCCACATGACACCAGAGTCTCCTCCACCTGTATTATACCAACATGATCCCAGAGTCTCCTCCACCTGTATTATACCCACATGATCCCAGAGTCTCCTCCACCTGTATTATACCAACATGACACCAGAGTCTCCTCCACCTGTATTATACCCACATGACACCAGAGTCTCCTCCACCTGTATTATACCAACATGACACCAGAGCCTCCTCCACCTGTATTATACCAACATGATCCCAGAGTCTCCTCCACCTGTATTATACCGACATGATCCCAGAGTCTCCTCCACCTGTATTATACCAACATGATCCCAGAGTCTCCTCCACCTGTATTATACCCACATGACACCAGAGCCTCCTCCACCTGTATTATACCCACATGACACCAGAGTCTCCTCCACCTGTATTATACCGACATGATGCCAGAGTCTCCTCCACCTGTATTATACCCACAGGATCCCAGAGTCTCCTCCACCTGTATTATACCAACATGATGCCAGAGTCTCCTCCACCTGTATTATACCCACATGATCCCAGAGTCTCCTCCACCTGTATTATACCCACATGACACCAGAGTCTCCTCCACCTGTATTATACCCACATGACACCAGAGCCTCCTCCACCTGTATTATACCCACATGACACCAGAGCCTGCTCCATTAGTAATATAATAACAGGACATCAGAGTCAGCCCCACCTGTATAATAATAATAATAAAACAACACCGGGATCTGCTCCCCATGCAGTAAAGTGACATCAGAATCAGCTCCACTGGTATAAAATTAACAATAATAATATCATTACCTGCTGACAGACACAACAATGTCTTCTTCTACTTTCCCCCATTCAACGGTCACCCGGAAGTCGCTATCGAAGAAATGTCACTTCCGGCACTTGGAAGACAGAGGGCGGAGATCAGGTGGAACGCAGAGACCGGAAGTCGGGTGTGTAACAACTTATTGGACGCAGTGAGTGTAGAGAACAGAGGGAGGGGGTATTTAGTGTTAGATAGGTAGATACATAGACATAAAGTCAGACATGACATCATTTATTTCCATTCCCCGAGGACTGTAGTATTTTACTTGTATCTATGGACTGTATTATAATTTATAGAGACATCCAGCGAGATGCAGAAATTCTTTGGCTTAAGCCTGTTATAATCATAGTAGACTAAATATATATGTGTAATTAAATAATCCATGTACATTACTGGTCAGTGTTTGTCTACACCCACCATATATCCTCTGCATTCTTACCTCATAGCCTCATAATGCTTAATAAGTCCAGCCATGTAATTCCCACCTCATTATGCCCACATCAGAGCTTCATCCAACCTACTTTATAACATCATAATGCCTACTTCATAGCCTCATAATGCTCACATGCACCTCATAGCTTCAGTATGCCCATTGCATAGCAGTATGTCAGGTCTTAGCAATAGTGCTTCATATTTCCAGCTTGTAATTCCCACCTCAGACACGGAGCGTCATACTTCCCACCTCAAACCTTCGTAATTCCCATTTCATCGTCTTGTGTTGGCCACTTGATAGCCTCGTGATGCCCACTTCATAGTCTCATATTGTCACCTCATACATCATAATGGACACTTTTTAGACTCCTAAAGCCAACCTCATGGTCTCATAATGCCTACCTTATAGCCTCACAATGACCTCATATCACTCACCTTACAAACTCATAAAGCTAATTTTATATCATCCAGCTCCCACCTTATAGCTTCACAGTGTCCTCTTGTGATAGGATTACTCTTGCCACCAGTTATATCCGTGATAAGATGGGCTTACTCTCATCCTCTTTTTTGCCACCAATTATGGCTGTGACAGGATGGGCTTACTCTGCCACCCTATTTGAAGGTAACTTGGTTTCACAGATGTATCTTGGTTTCTTTCTATCAGTAAGGCTGTGTACACACTACAGAAAATGTCTCCCATTGTGATATGGTATACGATTTTACCCACAACTGAAAGTCCCGATCAGCATGCTGGTTCAGGCGTACACACTATAGATGTTTTGCACGATTTTCCGTCAGATCTGTGATTTTCGTCTGTCATCAGCTCAAAGTATTGTGACTCCGTACACACTCTACAGATATCTGCCGTGTGGCCCGTGCCTGCAACAATATGCTAAATTA
Source organism: Mixophyes fleayi (assembly GCF_038048845.1). NCBI lineage: Eukaryota > Metazoa > Chordata > Amphibia > Anura > Limnodynastidae > Mixophyes > Mixophyes fleayi. The sequence continues at coordinate 218,009,531 of NC_134407.1, read as the reverse complement.
ATTTAAATAAAAGGGCTGGGCCTCAGAGCACGCAACACCCCCAAACATACATCCACAAACAGGAAATACCATCATCGCCATTCATTGCTTCGTGTATAGTGTACTTTTGGAAACTCTGTTCACAACTGTAAACTTGTTACAATTTATTGTAATATAACTCCCACTTCAAATAAACGAAAAGCTTGTGCTATCTTGGTTCTCGCCATGTCAAGAATTCTGCAAACACAGAACCAGAGGGAAAGAAGCAGAAAGAATCAGATTTGTTGGACCATGGAGTGGTTGCTGAGAAGAGACTCCTTTTCAGGTGGGGTACGGTCTAATGGTCCTGACTACACCAAGACTTACCCTGACATCTTGAGTCCGGATGGCTGCTTCCCAACGAGGATCCATGACGACTCTTATGTGAACCGACTTCAACCAATCCCGATGAAGGAAGATGCCGGCAGGATTTGATGACGTCACTGACATAGGCAACGCTGTTAACGCTGCTCTTAAGGGGGTAATGTAAGTATGTGACTATGTACAATGTACTTTAGAAAGGGTTGTACATTGTACATACCCTGACGTCATCAAGGGTATATACAAGGGATATCCCGCCGGCGCCTTCATCAGGATTGGTTGAAGTCGATTCACAGAAAAGTCGTCATGGATCCTCGTCGGGAACCAGCCGTCCGGACTCAGGATGTCGGGGTAAGTCTTGGCGGTGTAGTCAGCATCTATATGCTGACTACCACCGCTCCTTTTCATATATGCCACAGGTACAGGACAACAATCCAGATGACTTCAGGAATTTCCTGAGGATGAATGATTCCACATACCAGGAGCTGCTTGAGCTTGTCACCCCACTCATCCAGAAGGACACCCATTTAAGGAGACCCATATCTGCAGAGCAGAGACTGGTAGCTACCCTATGATTTTTGGCCACCGGAAGGACAGTGGCTGATCTCAAATACAGCACAGCAATTTCACCACAAGCTCTAGGTTTGATCATACCTGAGACCTGTGAGGCTATTATACAAGTTCTCCAGGAACAATATATGAAGGTAGGTGAAAGAAATACTCTGATTTTAAATAAATTTTTTTAAAGTAAAATAGTAACTGGACATATTAACACATTAAAAACAGCATACAAAATAACTTTTTAACATAGTAAAGAAAACCATAAAACCTATAAAAACTGCAAACTGAAACTTAAGTTAAAAAAAATATAAACATAAAAGTCAGTCACAGGTGTTCATCTTGATAGTTTTCCGTGGTTTCCAATGAGGAAGGACTTCCCCTGTATTGCAGCAAACTTGCGCTGCCGATTAGTGTGGAAGTCCTATAGGCAGGAGGGGTACTGGTTTGGCTTCCTATGATGGGATGTTGCCTGTGGGGAGGGAGTGGCTGAAATCTATAAGATAGGGCAGGCCGGAAAAGAACTTGCTCTTGTGTGTGTGAGGAGATAACATCAACTTAGGGTCTTGTGTTAATTCTCCCCTGAGCACCCTATAGAACACCTCATTAACCAAATGGTCTACCTCTAGTCTCATCTCATCTGGCAGCCGTTTCATTTTTTCGGTTACTGGCGCTCCCAACAATTCACAATCGTCAGGCACCTTTTTCGTTAACTGGTTCGCAGATTCTATCATCTTGCGAGTCAGCTTTTCTGTTTATTCCGGCACACATCAACCTTTTCTTTTCCCCTCTTGCCAGTTTGTTGCTGGGTGGCGCTCAGTGTTCTACGTGGGTTGCTGTGTGGTTGGCTCTGTGCTTTGCTGGCTGTATTCTGTCTGCTGGGTAAGAGGGGTCATTGTCATAGATTCCTCAGCCACATCACACAATCCTGACTCAGATAAGACAGCTGGCTGTGTAATAAAAATCATAAATGCAAATAGTATGATCACAGATGTATGTATTGATTTAACATTACAACAATCTTTCTTTTGCAGTTCCCATTAATGGTTGAGGAATGGCAAATTATTGCTGAAGAATTTCACATATTGTGGATTTTCCAAATTGTTTGCCACGGACTAAGCAGACCTAAGCGAAACGTGCGTCGGCGTTCTCGCCGTCTGCACATTTTATCTTGAGTAGAAGGCAGCTATTTATAACGGTTTTATACTGCTCCAATAAACCCTCATTTAGTTTGGAGTCAGTATCCAGGCAGACAGCAATATACTCCCTGTCTCTTTGGGTAGGCGGAGGACTCGCATTGATTTGGGACAGCTTTAGAGATCTATACTTTGAGTGTACTTGTTATAGAGGAGAAACTATAGAATTCTCTAACATGTAGTAATGCTTACTGGATATTTATGTACAACTAAGGTTATTCAGGCAACACATTTATCTCTCACGATTACTGCCTTTAAGCATAAGTCCTCTTATTAATACAGAAGATAGTTGGTGCAGACAGCAGTTTTATTTCAGCACAGTGTATGCACACACACTTGGTTTTATATTTCGCTTATTTTAATTTATTCAATAAAAGTTATATTTTAATTTGGAGATAACCCCTATCGTATAAACTATTGCAGCTGATAGTGCATCTTTATAGCAAACTTCTTTTTCCTTCTAATTCTACTACAATCAAGTTTAAGATTGCACCCTGTGTAATAAAGATATGACTACATATATAAATACTGAACATAAAAGATATAAGAGATGTTATAAAAAATACTTGTTTTTAATGGAGTACAGTAGGGAACTCCGCTCCCTGCAATTAGTGCGATAGGTTTCTTTTTTCTATCTATTATTCAAACATTACTTTCTCATACATGTGAAACAAGTCCAGGTCATTTTTCTAGAGTTTGTGGAACTTTTTCTTCAAATCATTGAGGTTAGTCCTCAATTCTTTTAAATATTCGTTCAGCTTTTCCATCTTCTCAGCCACAGCTTTTCCATCAGCGGAAGTGCTATTGGTTTGTGTATTGGTTTGTGTGCCATCCTTCTCTTCTTCTGAACTTTTGTCAGATATGACGATGGTATCAATATGAAGAAAGGACAATTATTTTACGTGTTTAACGAAGAAACTGAACACAACATCGTTTTAACAGTGGGACTACTACCATTTGCTCACCTTGGACTACTTGAAATCACTTTATGCTGATGTCCTCCTGGGTCTGGCCAGAAGTGCTGGTTCATACCAACTGAAATATAGAAGCCATTTTTTAACATAGCGGTTCAGGGCACACCTTACGTTTTCTCACCTGTTTAACTATTTTTAATTACCTACTTTTGGTCCGTCTGTTATTCCTCTAATTGCTAGCTCTGTGATTTCTTCTTTTATAGTCTCTACAGCATCTTCCATTTTAAATTTCTATGTAGCTACGCAGCACACTTCATCACAAATGTTCTTTTTGTACACAGATGTCAAACTAATCATGCCAATCGCTATTGTTACCATTATTTACGAACACCAATTACTAGCTAGTTGAAACCTCTAATTAGGCATATGGGGAGGGAGTCTGATAGCAGGAATTGCTAACTAATGAAAAATAGTGAATGTAGGGACTTAAATAAAGATCACTGTTAAAATTGGCAGCTAGGTACCATATGCAAGGTGATCCAATCTTGCATTTAGTGCATACAGAATATAAATTATAAAGAACCAGCTCCCAGCACAGATATATGGAAATATCTATGTGCTAGTATAAATGGTGGTGGTCTCAAATAAAATAAAAATGGATGCTTTAATGCTAATAATAAGGCAAAAAAACTGTAAATTTAGACAAAGATATGAATCCGTAGCTGTGGCTAGGCTAAATACACAAGAAAAAATGTCTCTTAAAGTCCATAAAAACTTGTACAAAACATTGCTGTCATTGCGATTTCTTCATCACGGGTGAAACGCAGGAGGTGAAAATACCTCAACTTGGCACATACACATCCCCAGCCTCTGACTTTTTTTAAAGACAGTCCTCAGGTTCATTTGCCCCGGGATAATGTGGAAGGGACACTTATATCATATCATTGTTGACCCCGCTGTGTGATATTACATGGTCTTCCGCTTCATGGCTGAGTTGCTGTTGTCCCTAAACGCTTCCACTTTCTAATATCACAGTTGATCGTAGAATATCCAGCAGGGATGTAATTTCACAAACTGTCTTATTGCAAAGGTGGCATCCTATCACAGTACCACACATCCTATCACAGTACCACACATCCTATCACAGTACCACGCATCCTATCACAGTACCACGCATCCTATCACAGTACCACGCATCCTATCACCGTACCACACTTTAAGTCACTGAGCTCTTCAGAACAACCCATTTTGTATCACAAATGTTTGCAAATGGAGACTGCATTGCTAGGTGGTTGATTTTAAATACCTCCGACAATGGGTCTGATTGAAACACCTCAATTCAATAAATAACAGTTGTGGCCAAATAACTGTCCTCATAGTGCGTATGTGTAATATATATATATATATATATATATATATATATATATATATATATATATATATGTGTATATATATGTGTATATATATATATATATATATATACACACACACACACACACACACACACATCTACCTATTCTCAATGTTATTGTGATCTATATTTAGTGTATTAGTTGTAACAGTTTCTATGAACCTCTGTGTAGGTTATAATGAATGTAGTTTATTGCTTATCAGTGTCTGTATGAGTTATTATTTCAGAACTGCAATGGATAACTGGAGTAACTTGCCTCCTAGTCCCTTATAGGAGTCCAGTGAAGCTACATTTTTACTCTCTCATCCCCCACAAGATGTGGATAACCAAACTAAACAATTGGTATCTCACATTCTCACAGCTCCTAAAGTACAAATAGCTAATAATTGAAGCAACACGGACCCCCCTCCCCCCTCTATCTGTGCCCTCAGAAAATCCATCTGACACATTGTATGCATGGAAGCATCACCTACTACCTCTAAACAAGCTAAATTTGATGCCAAATGGGCCACCTGGTATTTTCAGGAAGGCCGTCCTGGCCATCGTCTAGCATGTGTGCCAACACCCCCCTGATCTTCTACTTGCAAATATGTTTGTGACCATGTTTAAAGCCTTCTAGTCTCCCACTTAACTTCCTACCTTTTCTTCTGCCTCTTCCTCCCCCCTTATCCTTATCCTCCGTTCCTCCATCTCTCCCCCGTGTCTCTCCATCTGTCTACCCCACCCCTTAGATTGTACACTCCTTTGAGCAGGGTATTCTCTCCTCCTGTCTTCACCACTGTTAACTCTGCTCTCCAGCTACTTAGCCCTTCTCCTTGAGGACCCTCTTTCCCGCGTCCCCTCTCGCTCCCTCCTCTCCCCTTGGGGGTCTCCCTGTCATCCGTGCCTTCCCTCTTGGACTCCGTCGTTGGCGGACCTTCCCCTCTCCCCTCCTCCGCCCCTCTAGCTGTGCTTTGAGCTCACTGAGTTACTGTGATTATTGTTTACTGTACTGTGCTGTCTCACCTCAAATTGTAATTTCGTTTGCCCCTGTACGGCGCTATGGACACCTAGTGGCGCCCTATAAATAAAAATGAATAATAATAATAATGTTTGAAGTCGCATCCGGGTCCTCCTCATCGTATAGGACAGGATCATTTATGATAAGTAAGCTACCATTTTATGTAGATGTTTTACAGCTTTCAAACCCTGCATTTAGAAATACCTAAAATAATCATTACAATAGATTTTTAAATGTTGTCTTATACTGAACCTGATCCCACTACTCCCCTTTCTTAACCCAGTTTTATACAAAAAATAAAAAAATGGGAAACATTTTGTAGATACAAGTTTTTTTCAATTATTTATTCAATAAATACAAAGTTTAAAATAACACAAGAAGTTAACTGTTGGTAATTATAGGTTTTATTACCGTTTTTGTATAGACCATAACATTGGATGCCCATATGCACTGCACTGCTATTTAATCTACTTATCACTGCATACAGAATAAAAATAGATACAAAGTTAAATCAATTTATCCTAAATCCTATTCCATTAGCCACTGTGCAAACTACAGTACACAATATAGAGTCATAAAACAAAGGCCAGCAATGAACTTTAATTTAGAAAAAGAAACTATAGGAAATATTCTAATGTTTAAAGTGTTACATACAGTCATGGCTAAAAATATTGGCACCCATGCAGATTATTCTTCCAGAAAATTGTTAAACTTAAAAAATATTTTGATATCCAACATATACGTATATTGGTTTGCTGTGAAGTAAAGTACAAAAAGCAGAAAATGTACTAAGTCTTAGCGAATTCCACAATAAACAAGTAGTAAGAAATAAATAGCTTTTAACACCGGTCATTCTCCTTCACTTTGAAACTGAATTCACCTTTGAATAGCAGGTGCCTGCAATATAAAATCACTAATTGAATGAGCTTGAATAAAGAAAATGACTCGTTCTCCTGTTTTGTGTGACGGAGTACTGCAATGAGCGTGGAGAAAAGAAAGCCAGAGAATTGTCTGAGGAGCTCAGACTGCAGATTGTAGTAAAACATGGACAATCTCAAGGCTACAAATCGTTTGCTAGAGACCTTGATGATTCTCATTTCCAAAGTACACATTATCAGGCCGTTTAAGGCCAGAGTCACTGTAGCCAACCTCCTTGGATGTGGCCACCAGATAAACTTGACCAAAATTGTATGAATGGTGCAGAAAGCACCTGGAATCACTGTGAAACACAATCAGGCTGACATTCAAATACAATGTACAACAGTTTTAATTTGCACCATCCGTTGCCAACTCAATGAAAGGCTGCTTCACCCGGGTGCCTTGAACACGTGCACGGCATGATATACTCTGGAGATTATCAGGCCATTTTGGAGCACGTTGAAACCAGTGTTATAAAGCTCGGTTTCCATCAAAGGTCCTGGAATTTCCAGCAGGACAATGACCCCAAACACAGTTCAAACAGTACCCAGAAATGGTTCAAGACAAGACACTGGACTATTCTGAAGTGTCCGGCAATGACTCCAGGGGGTAAATGTATCAAGCTGAGAGTTTTCCGGTGGGTTTGAAAAGTGGAGATGTTGCCTATAACAACCAATCAGATTCTAGATGTCTTTTTGTAGAATGTACAGCTAAAATCTGATTGGTTTTTGAAAAAGCCGAAAAACATTCAGCTTGATACATTTACCCCCAGCTCTAAATACCATAGAACAACTCTGGAGAGATCTGAAAACAGCAACTGGGAGAAGACACCGTTCACATCTGGCAGAACTGGAGCAGTTTGCACAAGATTGGGCCAGACTGCCAGTAGGGGGGTGCAGGAGGCTCATCCATGGCTATAGGAAGCAGTTTATTAGTTAACAGTAATTTTTACAAAAGGCTGTACTACCAAATTTTAAGTCTAGGGTGTCCATAATTTTGTCAATGCCATTTCTTTTCATTTTCTGATTTAAAAGGATATACAGTATTAAAATCAGAATAAAAAAAACAAAGGTTCTGTAATATTAACAGATAAAGAACTGTGGAGACCAAGGACTGTTGTTAATTGCAACTTATGCTTAGAGGAAATGATGAGTTATTTGGAAACCGTGCAAGGATGCCAAAATTTTTGGCCACGATTGTATATTTCAACATCACATCAATGAAAGCACAATTGTCACTGACACATGTTGTGGACATTCTTTACAATACAACCAATAAATTCATGAATTATCTCAGTGATGTCACTGGTTCCTAGTGAATAGATAGGAAATATTCTCCTGGATGTTGTTTCAGCCACCACATGGCTGCATCCACTGTTTGTTAAGCCTTCTTATATTTAGCAATATTATTTTTTATTTATAAAGCACCAACATATTACTCAGCGCTGTACATTGAGGGGATACAAATAATATACAACATAAAACAGAAGGTAAAGATGATCCTGTCTAATTGAGGGCAAACAGTTTATCTATAAAGTAGCAGAATAACAATTGTGGATGTTGGTGAGGATACATCTCCATGGGGACAACCACTGCGCTCGCCCTTAGCTCCAGGATGTTGGAGGATACAGAAACTGAGCTAGTTCCAGGCTCTAAGCAGTTGGTAATCACAGAAACTGAGCTAGTTCCAGGCTCTAGGCAGTTGGTGACCATTTAGTACGTCACAGCTAATAAATCCCTCCCATGCCCTCCCATGTATAGTGAAATAGGGAATCCCCCCAGAAACCATCCATGCTTCCTGGATACTGGGAGTCTTAAGCAGTTAAATGTTTTATAAGAAGACAGAGACAGGCAGCCGTCAGTTTACTGAGCACCATGTAATCTAAACACCAATAACTTGTCTAATATGTAAATGAAAGGAACTGTGAACATGTCAATTGAACAAATGCCCTTAAGTTTGTGAATCAAGTCCAAGGACTGAGAATGGTTACTACTACTACCTAGAAAGGGGATAAGGAATCCATTCACTCAACCAGAGAATTGCTGGATCCACTGGAGGTAATTAACCAACTGAAAAAAAACACAACCCCACAGAGTATTTACTTCTAAACATATGTCTATTTATGTACCTAGCGCACACATAGGAACAGAGTAACATATTGCTTTTAGGAGCCAAGATGTAAATGTGTATGGTTGGAAATTCCTGCCTACTATTTTAATACCACCCTCTTGATCAATGTACACTTTAGGACCATATTTATTACATGTTACAATTGTGTGTTTCTATTTGATGTGTGTTTATTTTCTTAGAAATGTTTTTTTTTAATAATTGTGCCTGGGAGGCACAATAATAGTTACATTTAAAAATATAGGTACGGGCCCGACCTCTGCCACCTCTAAGCATGTGTGACATTCAAGTCTTATTACAAGAGGGAAAAAAAGAACTGCAGCCATCCGTTAACCTGGAGAGGTCATCGTAAAGACGCACTGTGCACACTTTGAACCTCATTTAAACATTTCACATTGAAGTTTCACATGCTGGCACAATACAAGCCTGGATCCATAAGGAGCAAGGGTTTGCGTCCCTACAGATGCATCTACAACCACCAAGCCCCACATGTACTTGTATAATTGGGTACATTTGTACAAAACAAGACACGTAGCATCACAAAATTACATATGCTCTGTGTTGGCACAATTTTGTAGCTTCAAAAATAGCCTCAGTGAGATAGTAAGAGATTACAGATTACAAATAATGTAACAGTGTCCCAGATACGCATTATACCTCTAGTCCATTACCGTGATTATTTATCACTAATGACTGTATGTAACAATAATGTGGTCTGTTATTACTGTAGACAGTGATCTAATAAAATAAATAAACTTCATTAAGTTCCACACCTGAGCGATCTGTTCCATGACACACATTTCAACTACGTCTGTGGATGGTAAGTAAATTATAACATTATAAAATACTGCGTGACTGGAGCTTAGAATTGTCTTCCACAGCACAAATATATTAATATACCTTTACATTATGTGACTGCATTTGTGCCTGTTTTCATAATTTACATTAAAAATATACAACAGCGTTAACTAAATTTAGATTGCTGCAACTATTTCATGTCCATCAACTCACTGAAATAGCTTTTCTCTTGTATGCATTCTCTGATGTATAACAAGTTTAGATTTGTGTGCAAAACATTTCTCACACTCAGAACATGAAAATGGTTTCTCACCAGTGTGAATTCTCTGATGTGCAATAAGACCTGATTTATATGTAAAACATTTATCACATTCAGAACATTGAAATTGTTTCTCACATATGTGAATTCTCTGATGTGCAACAAGAACTGATTTATGTGTAAACCATTTCCCACACTCAGAACATGGAAATGGTTTCTCAGATCTGTGAGTTCTCCGATGGGCAACAATAGCTGTTTTCCGTCTAAAACATTTTCCACACTCAGAACATGAAAATGGTTTCTCACCTGTGTGAATTCTCTGATGTTCAACAAGAGATGATTTATGTGTAAACCATTTCCCACACTCAGAACATGAAAATGGTTTCTCACCTGTGTGACTTCTCTGATGTTCAACAAGAGCTGATTTATGTGTAAACCATTTCCCACATTCAGAACATAGAAATGGTTTCTCACCTGTGTGAATTCTCTGATGTGAAACAAGACCTGATTTATGTGCAAAACATTTCCCACATTCAGAACATAGAAATTGTTTCTCACCTGTGTGAATTCTTTGATGTGTACCAAGTGCTGATTTCTGTGTAAAACATCTCCCACATTCAGAACAGGGAAATGGTTTCTCACCTGTGTGAGTTCTCTGATGTTCAGCAAGAGCTGATTTATGTGTAAACCATTTCCCACACTCAGAACATGGAAATAGTTTCTCACCTGTGTGAATTCTCCGATGTTTAACAAGTGATGATTTCCGTTTAAAACATTTTCCACACTCAGAACATGGAAATGGTTCCTCACCTGTGTCAATTCTCTGATATCTAGTACAGATTGACAGATGAATAAAACATTTACCACATTCAGAACAAGGAAAGATTTGATCATCTATACGAGCAGTACTATGTTTAGTAATATCTGATTTGTCAGGAGAACATTCCTGATGATTAGAGGTATCAGATAATATATCTGTACTGTGCACTACTGGCTGTATATTTAGGTCAATGTGGTTTTCTCCTGAATAATCTAGCGTGATCTTATTATCTTGTGTTTTGAAATCTGGAGACAAAATGAGACATCCCTCCGAGGCATCCCTGCTTTTGTGTCCATCTGCTGGAAATAATGAATAGAATAGGAAAACTTTTCTTTAATACATGTCATGCTATTACAGAGTTCTAGCTATTCAGTTTCAAGCTCAATTTGCAAACTACGAACACTTTATTAGAATTATAAATGTGCAAATATGGCTCTTTTGTTAAACAGATAAAACATTACCTTAAAATACACCACAGCCGCATTATCAAGCACATTGCATTTAAACAGACACAGTGACTGCAGATGCAGACTCTGGGAGTAACATTCCCCAAGCTCATATTACTCAGCCTGCATCATAGGACAGGGAACCTCATTAGCCAGTGACATTGTTCAACCACAATGATCCAGACATTGTGCTCACAGGCAAACACTGGAGCCTAGTAAGCAGGGTATATATTGGTTAGATTAGCTGCGTGTACTATCTATGCTATTCAAAGTTCTCCAGGTGGACACACAGGGAGCAAAACAAAACAATGAAGCAGCCTCTATATGACCCTTAGTTCAAACTCAGGTAGAATAACCCCGCAGCCAGAGTCAAGCTACTAATTTAGGCTCAAGCTTCGTTGTAATGACAGTAAAGGACAGACGGACAGGAGCAGAAAGCGGTAGAAAGCATAAGGGCAGAGCAGGAAACACAGACAGAAGATGAAGAACAACAGTACAGATCATCCAAACATAGAGATTTGAGAGGTGCTACCGTGCAAAAAATGGTGTGTGGTTATATTTCTGAGTGTGTGAGAAGTTTATGTGAAGTGAGTGTTGTGATGGGATGAGTGTGATCTTTGGGTGAGGGGAAACCCCTGCTGCTTTGCTTTAGTATAGTAGTGTTACTATATACATATTGAGAAACATTCAGATATTATTACACAAGAAAGATATTAGGTAATTTTGCATGTGATAGTGTACAGGGAGCATTATAAGCAATGTCACATGATAGTTCATATGGAGCATCATGGGTAATGTCACACAGGGTCTCATCCCATTGATCAGTGATTAAATCACTTTGATGACATCCATTGTACTGATATATGAGCACAACAGAGAGTGTTGGGAGGTTACTGGTCAGATCTTATAGCCGGTAGCACAATGACATAATGGGAGGAGGAGAACAGGAGTCTAATAGGGGCTGATGGCACCTGACTCCCCCACCGGACACATATATTTTTCACATTAGTGTGTACTGGGGGTGTAGAATAAGAGATTGTTGTGACTGAACAAGGAGAATATGCGACTCATTTCTGTAATAAGTGTTTATTACTCACCTGTGCTGGTATCTGTAGGGATTTCCTCCTCCTTACACTGCTGATCACCCCTCACATACGTCTCTTCTCCTCCCTCTGTGTCTTCTACCTTAATATTAGTCAGATCTTCACCCTAATTAATCCATACAATAATAAAATAACACTAATTTTACTAAACAGCAGCATATCCGTGTATAACACACACAAGTTCTCTACAGATCATATAGTGAAAAGTCAGTTTGGTTTATGGCGAGACCTTAAATTCCATCTACCTGATTTTCCGCTATAAAATCCAGTGAACAAAGAGGACGGGGACATCTCTCTGAGGTATTTAGGTTATTGGATCCATCTGTAGGAGACACACAGTGACTGAGTATATTGATTATATAACCTAACCAACCAATAGCCTGACATGGAAAGCAGGAATTACTCTCTATGCTGGAAAACAATATATTAAGATCCATCTGGAAAATGCAATGAAGTCATGGAAGAGCTCTCACTTTAATCACAGGTGATTCTGTGAGGATACGGTTTGAGAAGATTGGCCTCAGTATGAGTAGGAAATTTACAGTATAAAGTTGGGAGAGGTCACATGATATCTGTGTGTCCAAGTATTTCACTGACTGCCTGGACCAAATAAAGCAAAAAGAGGAGGACACAGAGGAAACCTGAGAATCTGAACGATACTTCAAATCTTGGACTTTGGGTTTAAATGTAATTGAGATTTTGAAAAGCATACAGTTCTTGTATGAGGCTGGGGATAGAGATGTCTGGCACAAAAACAAAGAAAAGAAAAGAAGGTCATCTATAAAAGCTACAAATTCATGGTGAACAGGGACTAATGTGATCCCTGTGATGTTTGGGTTGTCTCCTGCAATAAGCTATTCCAATAGGAGAATGGACGTCTGTGTAATTGCATTTACATAGCAGTAGATACTTCACCCACTAGGTTCTTAGACTGGAGCTCTTCATTGCATCATAATCTGGTGGAAACAGCTGAAGGTTATAAAGGGAGTTAACGATGCTGAATAAGAAGAGTACAAGTCTTCCAGGTCCATAGATTTAGGAAGCCCTCACACACTAATATTGATCTGTCAGTGCCTGTTTCTAAGTTGTCAAAATGTGGGTGAGTAGTGTGGATGTAAGTTATCTGTACCTCTACTGCTTTATGATAAGAGGAGATATCATCTTCTAAAGTCCCATCTGTCCCCTTAACCCCACGAATCATGTTCATCAGCTCATGGTGATCCCTTCAAAGTGCAGAAATTTCTACTTTGTGAGCACCCTTTAAAGGAAACGTTACATTTTACTTTGTAGGAAGTGAGCAAAAATAAGTCCAGGGGGTAAATGTATCTGAGAGTTTCCGACAGGTTAGAAAAGTGGAGATGTTGCCAACAATAACCAATCAGATTCTAGCTATCATTTTGTAGAATGTACTAAATAAATCTTAACTAGAATCTGATTGGTTGCTATAGGCAACATCTCTCCTTTTCAAACCCATCGGTAACTCTCAGCTTTATACATTTACCCCTGGATATCCTTATCTTAGGAATCCTCAATAGACGATGTTAAGAGGGCATTTGAAGCCGAGGAGTGTGTGGGTTTCTCTGGTTCCAGCTAGGTCTGTTGGTGAGAAACCTCCAATATCCTCTTGAGCAGGATTGTTTTTTGGGCAGTATGTTATTTCCCCTATTAGATTCGCCCATGATCTGAAAAAATAATTTTTAATACCCTGTAGTGTCAGGATAGGTGAATTAACTCAATCAACCTGTGAGCTCACAGCTTTGTGTAAAATCACAACTCATAATGTGAATAATTTTACATGTAATAACATAGATACATATAGTGCTAGTATACAGCTTGTCTCAAATAAAATGAAGAGAATGTAGTCATTACGGAGTACCACATATACAATAGTTGTAGGGACTAAACAAGGAGAATATGTGACTCTTTTCTGTAATAAGTGTTTATTACTCACCTGTGCTGATATCTGTAGGGATTTCCTCCTCCTTACACTGCTGATCACCCCTCACATACATCTCTTCTTCTCCCTCTATATTTTCTACCTTAATCTCAGTCAGATTTTCATGCTAATAGACCAACAAAATGATAAAATAACACAATGTCTGCATTCAATAATTCAGGAGAATTAATCAGTGTATAAGACACACACGGTGTCTCTAAAGATCATACAGTGCTTTGGTATACTGAAATTCGGTGAGACCATAAATTCCATCTACCTGATACTCCTGTGGGATCCTGTGATTTTCCTCTGTACAATCCAGTGAATAATGAGGACAGGGACATCTCTGTGGGGTTATAGGTGTTGCTGGATCCATCTGTAGGAGACACACAGTGACTGCATACAATGTTTATATATGATTATCAGATGATGTATGTATCTAGGTGACCCTCAAAACAGCTCTCTCCTTTACAATGAAACAAAGTCTCTTGTGATAGAAGTCTGGTGATTCTCCATCATCACGTCCTTGTACAGACCATTGTGTCCTTCTAAATACTCCCACTCCTCCATGGAGAAATAGACAGTGACATCCTCACACCTTATAGGACCCTGACACACACACAATGATACAGTCATCACCCAGACACATCCCCTGGTGTTACTATATAATGTCCCATTCCCAGCAGTCACCTCTCCAGTCAGCAGCTGAATGATCTTGTTGGTGAGTTCTAGAATCCTCTGGTCATTGTCTCTCTCATGTATCAGTGAGTGAGGTGGAGGCACCGTGATGGGGCTCTGGGTCCTGGTCAATCCTCCTGACACACAAGGATGGCTTCTTGGTGTCTTAAGCTCACTAGATATATTTTTCACTACTGTTTAACCCAGTGTATTAATTTAAATATTTATTTGTCCTGCTTTCCCTATTATCTGCAGCATCGAACTGTAAGTAAAACAGGACAAACATAAAACAGGGACATACAGGATAGTCAAAATAAATGTATACATGAAAACAAAGGATAAGGAGGGTACTCCCGACCATGGCCTTATCTGTGAGGAGTTTGTATGTTCGTCCCGTGTTTGCGTGGATTTTCTCCGTTTTCCTCTCACACTCCAAAAGCATACTAATAGGTTAATTGGCTGCTATCAAATTGACCCTAGTCTGTGTGTGTTTGTGGGAATTTAGACTGTAAGCCCCAATGGGGCAGAGACTGATGTGAGTGTGTTCTCTGTACAGCGCTGCGGAATTAGTGGTGCTATATCATCATCACCATTTATTTATATATAGTAAATGGTAATAAATAAATGGTAATAATAATAATAATACTGCTCAAGAGTGCGCTTACAGTATAATTGGAAGAGGCCACATCTCCAGCCAGTCCCTGTTTTAGTAACACAGATAGGAATGGTGTCGCTACATTCCCAGAATCCCTCACCTCTCCGGTTAGGTCCATGTTTATTAAAAGAGATAAGATTGATGTGACTGTAATATTTACAGTATCCCTCAATCTCTTATCTGATGTCTGTTTTATTTTATTTTTAGATTAAAAGCTTATGACTGTGCTTATTTGCACCATGTGAATTTGAATAGGCAGATTCCTACTTCCTATAACAGAGCATTCAGATTATGGGTCAGGTTGTCATATGTTAAACCCCTGGATAATTACTATTATTTTTATCCTTGGAAGCACTATTCCTAAGAACTCCAGTTATTGATTTAAAATTGCAAACACTATATTAGGAGGCACAGAAGTAATACTCTACTATGATTAATACAGTCAACAACATACGGAAATAGATTATATTAAATAGATCAAGTAATAGGACTATGATTAGGATTAGCTGGCCTTAGCACCCGCTCATTTACATAGGTTCTGGTATCAGCAGTAGAATAGAGAGAATAACAAATATATCAGCCATTAGTAAACTAGTAACGTACAATGGCTGATATTAATAAACTGGAAGATCTATTATATGCTTAATAGTGGAGTTAATACATAATTGTGGTATGATATTTATTTATTGGGTATATCTGCATATGGTTCATATAATGTGTGTATCATTTGTTGTTACCCAATCCATAATATGTGCAGATTGATGCAGTTAATTAGCTCTGTATTGCTACCATTAATTATTTGCCAAGTATGCAAGTAGGGCCACATCACAACATCCAGCCAATCAGGTGAACATTTGGCAAGTGGGAGACTATTTAAACCATCACAGATCTCAACATCCAATTCCATACCCTTGAGAAAGTCCTATACGGACGAAACGCGTTGGAGACACACCCTATGATCTTATTCGCTTATCAAGACAACCGGAAGTGACTTTTGTGCTTCAGTGTGGAACGCACGTGGTTCCACTTCCTTGGAGGCTGACACCACTCACGCGGAGTCTACACAGGTATCGCTGGGTATCCAGACACTTGGTCTTACAGCAAGTATGATTCATTTACACTGTCTATTACTGGACACTTTGATACTTATTCAGACGGAGGACGGGAGGGTGAAACCGATCCCAGCATCAATTTTAATAAGCACGCAGGACTATTCAGCTACCATTTAACTGTTGATGACTTATCTAATCAAACACTTGGACGTTTGATAATTTGTACATTATTATTATCCTCCTTTATTTGTTAGGCACCACAAAAGTTCTGCAGCTCCGTACACAGTACAAACAGTAGACTATACAGGGTGAAACATTACGAACAATAAACAAAAAACACCAAAACTTCAGAAGCTCCAGGCAGGCTGATGCAGTAAAGACGGAGCAGAAGAACAGGTATGGAGACAGGAGGGAAGAGGGCCCTGCTCATACGAGCTTATATCCTAAGGGAGGGTGAACAAAACTCAGGCACAAAGGGAGCCAGTTGAAGTAAGTGGGGACCTTTATTAGATCATTTGATCTGACGTTCCCAATTGGACATCTCTATTTCTGGCTACTTTTGGTACTTTCATTCCAGCACTTGGCCATAACAGAGCAATCATGTTTTAACCATTTTTGTTTGTCCTATTGAAAGATTTATGGATTTCATCAATATTATATGTACTGTATGAGGCACTCAGATGTGCAACTGGTTTATTCGTGGTATAATTGATTAGAAGTGCATCGGCTACACAATTGTTTTTATTACTGTATTTATTATATTGTACATTTTATGCCAGCGACATCGGTTTATTAATAAATAGGTTCTATCACTTAGGTCTCATTCATTAGAAGTCAGAACGTATTAGTAATTGTATGTACAATTGTTGGCAGACAGGCAGGATATTACTTCATATTATATTTATATTTTAGTCAATGAGCGCATAACAACGATTCACCATTAGATTCCTACTTCCTGCAGGACTGACAGTTCTCAGTCTGAGTTATTTCTCACAAGAAAAAAATTAAAAAGTTCTAAAAATACTTCTAAGAAGTATTTATAGTTAAACCACAGCTGATAATTCAGCTGCAGTTTGAATGAATTGTTAATATAATATTACTTTACTATATTTTTTACAAATAGTAAAAGCATATTTATTTAACAATGCCACCAATTTAAACCCCTATCTGTCTTGAAAAGAACTATATAAAAATACCCCACAGATACGGTTATGAATTATTATACATATTATGTCCTGTTCCAAGCAGGCAGCGGTGTTGTGGAAGCCTCTCCACTGCGTAATTCCTCCTCAGATGTACTGGGAAGATCACTAGGGAGGGGCATTGACAACACTGCTGCAGAAGCAATGTATGAGTGACTGGTGTAGGGTTATTAGAGGCTTCAAGGGACCCAGAGTAACAGGAGAACAGCACAGCAGAGTTAAGCTAGATATAGGTTTAAGGACCCCTAAGGCCCAAAATGAAAACTTCTAGATATGTAACATGAAGGTAAACTACAATGCTCAGTGTTACCACAATTCTGTTACATAATACAACAAATAGAACAGCTGCACTCACTCTAGCCCTAGGTACCAACACAAAGCTTCTTTATTCAAACAGAGCACAAGTTGACAAGGAGAATAGAGGGCACATGGGTGGGAGGGAGAGTACTCAGGAGAGCACCAGGGGTAAAGACGTGTTGATAAGAGACTAGAGGGCACAGGGAAGGGAGGTGAGAGTACACAGGAGAGCACAAGTGGTAAAGACATGGGGAGAGGAGAATTGAGGACACAGGAGTGGGAAGGAGAGTACACAGGGGAGCACAAGGGGTAAAGACATGGGGAGAGGAGAATTGAGGACACAGGGGTGGGAAGGAGAGTACACAGGGGAGCACAAGGGGTAAAGACATAGGGAGTGGAGCACAGGGAGTGCATCACACAATGAGAAAAGGGATAATCAATACAGATTTTCATATGTCTTGGACAATCTGTGACTCCACAGCTGTAGTGGCACCAAAAGTTCCAGCGTATCTTGTCACGCTAGTAGCCACAGTTAGGTAGGGTGAGACATTTACATGAGGATAATCATTTATACTCTGAACATCTGGCATTCTCTGAGAGTCTATATTGTTTAGTAAAACAAAAACCACCGACAGGCCCGTTGTTAGATGAACATGATCAGTTTGGGATCTTCACACAAATGTATCCCCAGCTCCTTCCACGTTCCATAATTTAATTTTTTTTTTTGTAACTATTATCTGTACTCATTTCTATGACCACTCAGCAAGCAAATATTTGTTTGCAGCAGCTGCTATAATAACAAGATAACAGAGTCTGCTCATCAGTATTATAATAACAGGACACAAAGGCATGCTCTACCTGTATTATAACAATAGGACACCCCATACGCACCCTGGCTCTCTTCCTCCAATTCCTCTTCTGCTCCATCCCATGGGGGGGCCTCCCCACTCCACCAGACCTGGCCACCGTGCAGGTGGCGGTACGGGCATCCTTCTCACTCTCATCTCCAGCTTTAATGTCATTCCACTGAGCCTCTCTGTCTATATCTTACTTTGGGGTCTACTCTATCAGTCTCTTCTATCCCATCCATCTCTGTGTCTCTGTCATCTATCGCCCCCCAGTCACTTCCGCCTAATGTATTGATAACTTTGAAACCTGGCTTCCCCACATCCTCTCCTAAGACATCCCATTCATCGACCTGGTAGACTTCAACAATCCTATTGAGAGGCCCTGTGACCCTGCCACCATCAAATTTCTCTTCCCTCCTTGCCCACCCACTGTCTCAGTCACTAACGCGATTTTGTCTTCCTCCACCTCTGATTTCTCCAACTCTTCCCTCCCCCATTCTGATCGCCATCTCTTCGCCTCCTGATCCTCACCTGTCATTCAAATCCTTCTTCACTAAACATAATCTATATTTCCTTGACTCTAAACTACTGTCTTCTCCTTGCACCCCCCCCCAACAGTTCTCCCCCTTCCTCTCCAGCAGCCCACCATGTGCTCCTTCCTCCCCACCATTAACAAAGAAGTTCAAACTCTTCTTCTATCCTATCCCCCTTCAAATTGATCCCCTGGATCCCATCGCTTGCCTCCACCTGGGCCACCTCTTGTACTACTCTGCACACTGTAAGGGAAGGTCTGAAATCTAAACAATATATATATTTTCTTTTCTCGTCTAGTTATTTGTTCATAAGCATTTGAACATGCAAAAAAAAACCACACATTTTGGCATTTGGGAGCATACAAAAAATTCTCTCAGTCTACGATTGAGATAAAAAAAAATATTTTGTTCAGCATGTAACAGGCTTTCATTTGATGTTTGAGGAAGTTAACATTTCATGGTCGCTGACTCAAAAATGTAAACACCACCTTCCAAAACAAAACCTGATAAATTCCTTGGTTAATCATATATTATTATTATCGTTTATGTATACAACGCTATCAAATTAAGCAGCGCTATAAAGAGAACATTTTAATATTCGCATCAATCTGTGCCCCATTGGAGCCTACAGTGTAAATTTCCTAAACACACACCTACCAGTATGTTTTTGGAGTGTCAGAGGAAACTAGAACACCCATGAAATATCTGACTGGTTGCTACGGACAACATCAATACATCATCTTTTCCCAAGTTTTGATACCAACAATAGGTGACATCACTGAGGGACAAGTATATTATACCCACATGATCCCAGAGTCTCCTGCACTTGTATTATACCAACATGATCCCAGAGTCTCCTCCACCTGTATTATACCAACATGACCCCAGAGTCTCCTCCACCTGTATTATACCAACATGATCCCAGAGTGTCCTCCACCTGTATTATACCGACATGACGCCAGAGTCTCCTCCACCTGTATTATACCGACATGATCCCAGAGTCTCCTCCACCTGTATTATACCGACATGACGCCAGAGTCTCCTTCACCTGTATTATACCAACATGACACCAGTCTCCTCCACCTGTATTATACCGACATGACGCCAGAGTCTCCTCTACCTGTATTATACCGACATGACGCCAGAGTCTCCTCCACCTGTATTATACCGACATGATCCCAGTCTCCTCCACCTGTATTATACCAACATGATCCCAGAGTCTCCTCCACCTGTATTATACCAACATGATCCCAGAGTCTCCTCCACCTGTATTATACCAACATGATCCCAGTCTCCTCCACCTGTATTATACCAACATGACCCCAGAGTCTCCTCCACCTGTATTATACCAACATGATCCCAGAGTCTCCTCCACCTGTATTATACCCACATGATCCCAGAGTCTCCTGCACTTGTATTATACCCACATGATCCCAGAGTCTCCTGCACTTGTATTATACCAACATGATCCCAGAGTCTCCTCCACCTGTATTATACCAACATGACCCCAGAGTCTCCTCCACCTGTATTATACCGACATGATCCCAGAGTGTCCTCCACCTGTATTATACCGACATGACGCCAGAGTCTCCTCCACCTGTATTATACCGACATGGCGCCAGAGTCTCCTTCACCTGTATTATACCGACATGACGCCAGAGTCTCCTCCACCTGTATTATACCGACATGACGCCAGAGTCTCCTCCACCTGTATTATACCGACATGACGCCAGAGTCTCCTCCACCTGTATTATACCAACATGATCCCAGTCTCCTCCACCTGTATTATACCAACATGATCCCAGAGTCTCCTCCACCTGTATTATACCAACATGATCCCAGAGTCTCCTCCACCTGTATTATACCAACATGATCCCAGTCTCCTCCACCTGTATTATACCAACATGACCCCAGAGTCTCCTCCACCTGTATTATACCAACATGATCCCAGAGTCTCCTCCACCTGTATTATACCAACATGATCCCAGTCTCCTCCACCTGTATTATACCAACATGATCCCAGAGTCTCCTCCACCTGTATTATACCAACATGATCCCAGAGTCTCCTCCACCTGTATTATACCAACATGATCCCAAAGTCTGCTCCACCTGTATTATACCAACATGATCCCAGAGTCTGCTCCACCTGTATTATACCCACATGATCCCAGAGCCTCCTCCACCTGTATTATACCAACATGATCCCAGAGTCTCCTCCACCTGTATTATACCAACATGATCCCAGAGTCTCCTCCACCTGTATTATACCGACATGATCCCAGAGTCTCCTCCACCTGTATTATACCAACATGATCCAGGAGTCTCCTCCACCTGTATTATACCGACATGATCCCAGAGTCTCCTCCACCTGTATTATACCGACATGATCCCAGAGTCTCCTCCACCTGTATTATACCGACATGATCCCAGAGCCTCCTCCACCTGTATTATACCGACATGATCCCAGAGCCTCCTCCACCTGTATTATACCGACATGATCCCAGAGCCTCCTCCACCTGTATTATACCGACATGATCCCAGAGTCTCCTCCACCTGTATTATACCAACATGATCCCAGAGTCTCCTCCACCTGTATTATACCAACATGATCCCAGAGTCTCCTCCACCTGTATTATACCAACATGATCCCAGAGTCTCCTCCACCTGTATTATACCAACATGATCCCAGAGTCTCCTCCACCTGTATTATACCAACATGATCCCAGAGTCTCCTCCACCTGTATTATACCAACATGATCCCAGAGTCTCCTCCACCTGTATTATACCAACATGATCCCAGAGTCTGCCCCATTAGTATTATAACAGAAGGACATCAGAGTCTCCTCCACCTGCATTATACCAACATGATCCCAGAGTCTGCCCCATTAGTATTATAACAGAAGGACATCAGAGTCAGCCCCACCTGTATAATAATAACCCAACACTGGGATCTGCTCACCATGCAGTAAAGTGACACCAGAGTCAGCTCCCCGTGTATAATATTAATAAATAATAATATTATTACCTACTGCCAAACACAACAATGTCTTCCTCTGCTTCCTCCTACTGTACGGTCACCCGGAAGTCGCTATACACCAGAACTTACTTCCGGTCTTTGGAAGACAGAGGGCTGGGAGCAGGTGGACCGCAGAGACCGGAAGTCGGGTGTGTAACACATCAGAGGAGGCAGTGAGTGTAGAGAACAGAGGGAGGGGGGATTTAGGGTTAGATAGGTAGATACATAGACACATAGACATAGAGTCAGACATGACATCATTTCTTTATATTCCCTGAGGACTGCAGTGTTTTATTTGCATCTATGGACTATGTTATAATTTATAGAGACATCCAGCGAGATGCAGAAATTCTATGTCATAAGCCTGTTACAGTCATAATAGACTAAATATATATGTGTGTAATTAATCCATGTACATTACTGGTCAGTGTTTGTCTGCACCATGACACCTCCATATATCCTCATAATGCTCATCTCACAGCCTCGGTATTCTCACTGCACAGCCTTCTTCATACCTTCATAATGCACCTCATAGCCTTAGTATTCGCTAAATAATTCCAGCCTTGTATTCCCTATCTCATTATACCCACAGTCAGAGCTTCATAGAGCCCACCTTATTATAATGTATTATATTATTATATTATATATTATTATTATTATAATTTTTTAAAAAAACATCAACCCTTGAACAACTGCAGCTACTTATTCAAAATGATAAAAATGCTATCTGTGCCCACTTTGCCACCTGATTGCATGCCCAAAACAGCGTTGGGCCAGGCAAAAGACAGATGTTTTATATGTAACTGACCACCCTGTGTTGATTCCCACTGTCAAATTGCTGGCCCAACGGCATTTAACCCTTGAAAAAACTGCAGCTACTTATTTAAAATGATAAAATATGGTTACTTTGCCCACTTTGCCCTCTGATTTCATGCCCATAACCTTGTTAGGTGAGGCGAAATGATAATGCATTTAGTATAAGGGACCCAATGTAGTGTTAATTTGATGTGAAATCAGTGATCCAAATTGATTTAATCCTTTAAAAATAAGCTTTTGTGAATAAGAAGCTGGAGCATGAATTAGAAACGAATAAGAAGCTGGCCGAATAAGAAGCTAACTTCAGCCTCGTCAGCAGTATGTCTTGTCTTAGCCATAGAGCTTCATGATTCCAGCTTCTAATGCCCAACTCAGAGGCTCATAAACCCACCTCAGAGCCCTGTAATTCTCTCCTCAGACTTTTAGCGTCATACTTCCCACCTCATAGCTTTGTACTTTCCACCACATAGCTCCGTAATTACAATTTCATAGTCTTGTTTTGCCCACTTGATAGCCTCATGATGTCCACCTCATAGCCTCATTCTGTCTACTTTATACCCTCTTCATGCACAACTCATAGCTTCATAATGACCACCTTGTAACCTCATAACACTTTACAAACTCATAAGATAATTTTATATCATCAAGCTCCCACCTTATAACTCATAAATTCCATCACAACCAATAGTTTCACAGGGCCCTCTTGTGACAGGATGGGCTTACTCTTGCTGCCACCAGTTATATTCATGATAAGATGGGCTCACTCTCATCCTATTTGTTGCCACCAGTTATATCTATGACAGGATGGTCTTACTCTGCCACCCTATATGAAGGGAAAGTGGTTTTACAGATGTGTCTTGGTGTTCCTTTTACCATCAGTAACCTGCATTACTGATCACTCCTAGTGGTGTTACTCAGTCAACAGACACTCACCAACTGCAAGTATCAGTTGTAGGAGAGTAGTCACTGCCAACACTAGGCTCATTCACTGGCACCTGGAGACGCTTTCTTCTAGGTGTTATGTGTAGCTGCTGCAGCACATCTTTGCTGGTGATTATTGCTGCCAAGACTTGTAAATGTTAAACTCATAGCGCCCCGTAAAGCTTACCTTGTAGAAACTCCTAATGCTCACCCCCATAGCCACAGGATGTCCTCTACTGGCTGGCCTGACTGCAGGGGGTAATCAAAATGAAATTGAACACAATACGTTATGTGAAACCATATTCTATCTCTGAAGGCAGAGTTGATAGTACATTAAAAAAACAAAAAATGTTCAAAGTCAATGCAAGTCAGAAACTTGTATAAAACATAATGCATATAGTTTATGCTGTAAAGGATAACATAGGAAACATCTGGGGAACATAATCTTTAATGCTGGTTTGTTAGGATGACACCAAAATATACATAATCATATCACACACGCTTTGCTCTGCTATTCCCTATTTTGGTTGTCTGTGCTTTATTAAATCTAATATAAAATACTTCTAGTAGTATACAAATACATTAACAAAACTACTATTAACATGTATCCTTTTACTTATCAAGAAATATCTTTAAACTCCCTCATGCAACTAGACTTTTCCCTAGCCTACAAACCTGCAAGCTTGCCCTGAAAACTCTTTATGCAAGTTTATAAAATTCCCAAGCCATCTTAACCTCTCTAGGCTATTCTACTTAATTAGCACCCATCTAAAAAGTTTACATTTATGTTTCTTCCCTACTGAAATAAAGCCTATGAACCCCAAACCAAGATCATGTAGCCCTAATAATTACTTTGTCATAATGATAAATAATGAATTTAATATTCTGTCAATACCACATGGGTATTAAGAATCACAGAGCCCATCTGTCCAGCTACGGACAAGAGGGGGTCTCAGGTGACATTAACCAGCGCCTGGTACTCAGGTATTCTACTCATAAGATCAAATATCTAATTAAGCACAATCCTTCATAACACACATCCCTTCTCTCCTCCACTTTTTGCTTCCTTACTTTTTGTAAACTATTGTTATTGTGTATAATAAGGAAAATAACAATAAAAGCATAAAATGTACAAATCAATCTATTAAACTTATATAAAATATATTTTGCATGTAGATCTTTGGTGTTCTTCCTCCTCTCTTCTGCTATAACAGATTTTTCCTTCTAGGAGCTTTTGTAATTCACATTCAGAGGTCCATTTAACTCTTGAAGGGCTGGTTATTAAGGCCTACTTCCTCACAGTGTTATGTGAAAACCCCATCAGTGTTCACTCCCTGACGAAGCCCACGTGGGCGAAACGCGTAGGGTCTGATAATACTACTTATACGAACGGTTCAGGAGCTATCACCACCTACATTTGCTCTACATCTGGAATGCCGATACGCGCTTCTGCGCATACACGAACCATCCAGCGTCTATCACCCAGATACTGTGCACTGCAAGGACTCAGGTACGGCCAGACAGGACCATACTCTTTGAATAGATTGAACTCTGGGGCAACTATTCGGAAGGAAAGCCGGACAGCAACCTCTGGACCGGGGATCTCAGGGCAAGCATCAAGAAGCAGGTTAGTTCCACAATTAGCCCCTTTTAAAGCTGACTCACATTCACCAAAGGTGAGAATTATCAAAGTCGAATAATTGGATGAAAAAGTATATTGATTAATATTGTTTTACCGTGCGATTGCGATCAGTACGCCACGTGTCATGGCGCAAATCGCACGATAAATAACGATAAATAACGCACGCATACACTCACACTTACACATTCACTTGTATATAGTTCATATTTATAATAATTCCAATCCACAGTGATTTATGAACCAAGGTTATTTGTTCATAGTCAAATATTATAATGTTATATGCACTTTAGTGATATCTAAGGTTCAGGTCACAGGAAGCATGTCATGTTTGTATCATTCTAATCCCCTATTTATCCGCAAAGTCCGGTTCATTCGCCAAAAGGATCACTCCTTGCATATGCTAGTTATGGATGATAGGGAATAAATGACATTGTCTGTGTACTGCTAATAGACCAGTTTGAACTACTTCTTGGCGGGAAAATTAGTATTCATCCGCTGGAGAGCTGACCCCCATCCTTGGAAAGTTAACCCCCACTCTTGGAGGGTGTCGTTTGAACTGACCTATGGACTACTTCACACTGGACCTTCCTGAAGCCTGAACCTATGGAAACATGCCAAATCATTTGTATTGTTTTCACTGTATCACTGAGTGTATATAAGCAGAGGCCCTGGGACCAGCATGCAGTCACATTGACCACAGACTTCAGGACTGACTAAATGACTGTATGCTGGACCCAGTATTGCGCAGCACTTATTTATTGAACTGTTATACTTTTGCTTTTGCTAAATAAATTGCTTGTGCTTTGGAACCACAAAAATCGCATAGACAATGATTATTGGAAAACGATGAAATTACTTTAAAAGAATCCTTAATAACGGACATATAGGAATATGTAACCCGAATTTGCAACATCTCATGCAACGGTTTTATTTTGTCTGTTATGGACACTGTAGACTTCCAAGTGTTTATGAACTTTTCAAGGTTTTCAGCCTGATACATGAATCCATCCAAACGCTGTATATTGCCATTTGTTTCACAACCCCCCCTTTTTTTCCTATCTAAGGTGACACCTATTAAGCTAAACTTTGGCTTACACACCTTTATATCTAGTGCACTGGTATTACTTACTTGTTCTGCAATAAATAATAGAGCGTTTACAAGTATACTAATTATATCTCCTTTTAGTTTCTGATTGACTCATCTCCTTTTAGTTTCTGATTGACTCATCTCCTTTTAGTTTCTGATTGACTCATCTAATTGAGCTTATTCAGCTTTACACATCAACCTGGCACCTGCGCCTGGGAGCTAACATTTTTATTGTCATTATTTGGGGTTTGGGATGAGCCCCTTCACCACTACCATTGGCAGCATTATACATCTAGGTGAGGAAGCGCGGACTCCACATTCTTCACTATATTGTTACTTTGCTTTATATACTCAGTATATACCGATGGTCTGTTTCCCAATATCTTGCTGAAATAAAAATGCTGTTTTTGTTTTTTTCTTGCCTATTCTCTCTGAATTGTGCATCTTTATGCTGTATGTAGCATTGTCTGCACATATGATAGTGTCACTACTAAGCTGTCAGATACATGAGAAGGGCAGGTATACCTAACACACTGGTAACATATACTCAGATGGAATGCCAATGTATTAATGTATATATTTATTCTGGGATAAAGGTAACATATATTCCTCATATAGTACAAGGACCTGACTGGAGAAGTGAGGGATTCTGGGACTGTCACAGTGACATCATTCTTATCTCTTAATAAAACAGGGACCTGACTGGAGACAAAACTGTGTAACCTGTGTGTAATGATCAGTGTGTATCAGCGGAGTGAAAACATTTTGATTTTATACAGTTGTGGGAACCACATTTATCTCCCAATTTCTAGAATGAAATTAAAACGGAGACCACAAAAATCACCAAATGCACAGTTCAGGGATTTGTAACTGATTTCAAGTGGAGCAAATTGCACCAATTGCACAGTGGCCACTTTATTAGTTACACCTTTCTAGTACTGAGAACAACCTGAATCCCTTTTGGCATGGATTCAGCAAGGCGCTTCCTTAAAGATTCTGGCCTATAATGTGTGCCAAGAAAACTTTCCCCACACCATTACACCACCACAGGCCTGCACCTTAGACACAAAGCAGGATGGATCCATGGATTCATGTTGTTTATGCCAGATTCTGAGCCTATCATCTGCATGTCACAGCAGATATAGAGACTCGTCAGACCAGGCGATGTGTTTTCAGTCTTCATCTGTTCCGTTTGGTGCCCACAGTAGCCTCAGTATCCTGTTCATATCTGACAGGAGTGCAACCCTGCGATGGTCTTCTGCTGCTGTAGGCCATGTTTTTCAAGGTTGAACGTGCTGTTAATTCTGAGATGCTCCTCAGCATACCACTGTTGTAACGCATGGTTATTTGAGTTACTTTCCTCTTCCTGTCAGCTTGAAGCAGTCTGGTCATTCTCCGTTGACCCCTCTCACTGACAAGACGTTATCTCCCACAAAACTGCCGTTCACTGGATGTTTTTTGTTTTGCGCACTATTGCCGCTCTACAGATTGTTGTGCGTGAAAATCCCAGAAGATCAGCAGTTTCTGAGATACTCAAACAACCCCATCTGGGACCAACAACCATTGCACGGGCCAAAGTCACTTAGATCACATATCTTCCCCATTCTAGGGTTTGGTCTGAACAACAACTGAACCTCTTGACCATGTCGGCGTATTTTATACTTGACTTTCGGCCCGTGTGGTTCACTGTGTGCTTTGGTTTCCCTTGGTTACCGCTATCTGCTGTTCAGCCTGGCGTTCCTCTATCATCGGACGCCACCTTGCCTAGTGGTCTGCGCATGCGTTTCCCTGGGAACCTTCAAAACCTGTGCTCCGCAGTGATTGGATCATCTGCAGCCAATTCCTTTTATAAGGGCCCTCCTCCCTTTAATGGATGTCAGATCATCAGGTCTCTCTACCTGATAGGAAGCATCTCCTCTGACTCCTGTTGTTCCTGACATCGTGGATGGTGCAGCTTGTTGCTACTCAGAATACCTGGGCTGCTCACTGCTTCTCAGCAACTACCTGTACAGCACATCACTACTC
Source organism: Mixophyes fleayi (assembly GCF_038048845.1). NCBI lineage: Eukaryota > Metazoa > Chordata > Amphibia > Anura > Limnodynastidae > Mixophyes > Mixophyes fleayi. The sequence continues at coordinate 217,980,934 of NC_134407.1, read as the reverse complement.
CGCAACACCTGTGCAGCTCATCTCTACTCAGCAATACCTGTTCTGTTCACTGATTCTCAGCATCACCTGTGCAGCTCAGAATTCCTGTGCTGCTCACTGCTTCTCAGCAACTACCTGTGCAGCACATCACTACTCCGCAACACCTGTGCAGCTCACCACCTAGCAGTTACCTGTGCAGCTAATTGCTTCCCAGCATTATCACAGCAGAGAATCACCCCTCATTGGTCCTGTTCCAGTATTATAACACCTGTGTGGATCTCAGTGCTATTGCTCTCTGCGGCTCATGACTTCACCGCCATATTGGTTCAGCTTCCCTCACAGTCAAGACCTGTAGATTCACTGCAGAGCATTGCTCCTCATCGGTTCTATTCCAGAGCTATACGCTTGTGTGGACCTCAGCGCTCCAGCTCTCTGTCGCTCCAGCTCTCTGCCGTGCATCTCTTCATCACTACTACTGTTCAGCCTAACAACTACTTGGCGGTTCTGCGTATTCTCTGCTCGGCGCCCCCTAGAGGACTGCGACCTGCGGTGGAGAGCAGCCAAGACCATATTCCCTTGCGTGAATCCCTGGTGAACACCTCTCCACCTCTCTGGGGGTAAGCTGTCACTCCAGCAGCAATCAGGACCATTCCTATTATCCGGCATTTCGTGAAACTGCCACATGATTGGCTGATTAGATATTCACATTAATGTATCACTTTATTAAGTGGCCACTTTGTGTTTGTGTCCTGGGGAACCAAGAATCCTATGGGGACATTTACTAAAGTGCATTTTAGTGAAACCTCTGTTTATTTTGCCTGTTTGCAAACCACACTGACAGAAAATCACTGTTTTATAAAGCGTCATATTACACATATCAGGCCAGAGTTTTTTCGTGACAGGAATAAAAAGTGTGATTCATGAAGCTGCGGTTTGACAAACCGCTTGTAAAAGAACCATAAAAAAGACTTGGCTGTGAGAGGTCAGATAGCTTGCATGCGGTTTGAGTGATCTTGCCTGTCAGAAAGTGAAAAATATAAATTGAAAAAAAAGTCAATTTTTGAAAAGCCGAGAGCTACTTGATAAAATAAGAGACTGCTCCTAATTGACTGCCCGACTAATACCAGCCTGGCAGCAAGACATGATTCAGTTTTTTTAAAAAAAGAACAGCACATGATGGGGCATTGATACATACATTATAATAAAACATTACATTAATCACGCCCTCCCAACAACATCACGCCACCCCCCAGACACATTATGACACCCCCAGCCCACTGTACTTATCTATGCTTCTGGTGCTACTGCCATCTATGAGGGTGGGAACTTCCTGTAGAGTGAGCAGGGAAGATCTTAGTCTCATGAGATTAGCAAATCTTGTGAGACTCAGAGCTCCTCGTCTTGCTCTGCAGGCTGTGTCCTGTCTGGGAACTGGGAGCAGCTATCAGTTCCCTTCACCTAACCAGAGGTGGATTAAGGCTCAGGGGCCCGGGGTATTTAAGGCAGCAGGGCCCCTATTATGTAACATGGTTATCATTTAGACAAATACACAGGCACTACTATTAGAAGCACACAGCTCTGCCTTCACAAGCAGTACGTTGTGAAGCGGGACATACCTCCCAACTGTCCTTGCATTCGGACCAAATCCTGACTAAGTGAGACAGTCACCCAAATTCAGGACTGCCCCACCAGATTCAGGACAGTTGGCAGACTGTCCTGCTCTCTCCTACCTGTCTTGGTCACTTTCACCACTTGTAGCAACTGGTTTCTTTAGCTCATTCTTGTCTTGAGCCTGGATTATTGGATGTCCTATTTTGACAAAAAAATGGGTACATAAGATTTAGAAGACTCCAACCAGCCCCGGTGTTAAAACAATAGCACTCACGTTTTATAATTAGGCCTCCCTCCAGTCCCCACAATAATAATATTCACATTTAATAAGTAGACCTATTTCCCTCCAACCAGCCCCAACATTAAATTAAAGGTTCCTTCACATCACCTTAAATAATTAGCCCCCACCTACACTCCACCATTAAATAGCCTACCTCCCACACTATATTAAGATCCTCCCGTCCCTCACATATTATATTAAAATACTGCGTGCACACACACATGCACACTATATGAACATGGCCAAACATGCACACTATAGCAACATGGGGTCACACACGCACACTATAGCAACATGGGGCCACACACACACACCATAGCAACATGGGGCCACACATGCACACTATAGCCACAGACATACATTATAGCCACACAAATATACACTATAGACACAGACACTTACCTTGTTACATCCGATCCCGAGCAGCAGCACCTCCTTCCTGCACGCTGGTCAGCGGAGAGTTAGTGACTGCCGCCTATGCAAGTAATCACATGGGACAGCACCTGTCACGTGGTACCATCCCATGTGATTACTTGCATAGTCGGCAGTCACTGACTCTCCATCCCATCTGACCATCGGCCCTTCTGGCATTTGCCAGAAGTGCCAGATGGCCAGTCCGGCCATGCCTGGGTAATAAATAGGAACACTCAAGCGTTTACGCTATCTACTTTCCATACTCGGATGGAACAATTTTTCATGGGAAGCGGACACTGTGGTCAACCCTTGTACAGACCTTTCCAAATTTAACATCCATGAAGGCTCTTGAGAGACTCCTGGAGCACCCTGCAGTATCTGAGACACTTGTCCAAAAGGAATGGCGTATGAGGAGTGCGTACCCTGAGAAGAGGAAAAGGTATCAGCTCCTACCATCCCCAGGTGTGGATTGCCTCTCTTCAATTTGGCAATGGACCACGCCAGCTCCCTGGCCCAGGCAGGTTCCACATCGGCTGCGCTTGCAGATGAGCGCCCTCCCAGGTCCTCGGTCTCATAGAGTGTGCACAGGCCCCCTGGTCCAACTGTCCACCAGGCAATTTTGCTTCACACCTGGTACAGGTGTAATACATCACAGAGACAGCCTTGGACTTGGAACCGTTTCCTCTTTCTGACATCTTTCAAGCAGAAAGATAAGTAAGAAATGAGACACACTGTAGAACTTATAACAAAGTAGGGCTATGACTATAACCCAAAATGTGCTTTAATGAACCCCTACAGAATATACAGAAGAGAAGAACACACACACTCAACAAGATATAAGTAACAGCTAAGCCACTCTATATCTATTGGTTCTGAGTCCCCAGGAATGTGTAGGCATCTGGAGTGTACTGAAGGCAGGGCTTAAAATGGGTGCTGAGCTTGCCAAAACACGAAAAAATAATGGGGGAGTTAACCCTTACATAGCTACGCCCAATTAACTCTCTGCTGGCCTGCACATAACAGCATTATATATACCAATTGTAAATGCAGAAATTATACAGATCAGACTCTAGTGGGGACTGTGCTCCGGTGACAGCTCCCTACCAGTATTATATGCCTCACCCCTGTAGTGCACCGCATCTTCTCCACCAAATGCCAGCTGATAGGCTGGGCAACTGGACCGCAAGCAGCTCAGTCTCCATAGTTTTCACGGGCAACCGGAGCATGCTGCCACAGCAACCAGAGCTGACCGCATCACCTCCCTGGAAGCGGCTGAGTTCTGGACATTACCGTAGTGCTGGTAACCCTTTTCCCGGGAACCCAATTTTTAGGGGGGCCCGCACTAATGTGCTGTAGGCGCTCTCCCTGAAGTAGTCGTGGCGGTCACCAGGTGAACGTTGTGGAGAAAACCTAACTTTAAAAAAAAAATTACAGAACAACACTAAGACTAGACTAAAAGTGCCCTACTCTGTAGGCACTAAGAAAAAACTGATCTCTTCCTGTGGAGGGGGCATAGAGGGGAGGGAAGGAGGCTAGACAAGCTTTTTAGTGCCTTTACTCCCACAGCGCCCTCTATACCCCAAGGTGAGCAGTGTCCCCCAACTAGTGTGAAAGAGAAATAATGTTTGTGACAACTAATACATAAAAAATAAATTTTATTTATGCAACATAAAAATAACTATATAAAATATACAAAAAAAATCATTGACAAAAGTCACTAATAGATCCTATTACACATCACCTGGATATGTCTATTGAGACCTAATCAGTGCACTGGTCTAAACAGTAATTCAGCAACGAGTTTTCAATCCGATAGATGGTCACTTAGATTCAGGTCTCATCTTCATCTGGATTTAGTATCCCAGTGTTACAATTGTAATCAGCAGTGTCACAATGATACTCCTTGTAACACAGATGTCCTTCAAATTTCAGTATATTCAACCGTAAGGAGAAAATATGAACGCAACAGAACAGTCGTAATAAGAATGTCTTAATTTTAAGACTATGCTCATATAGTCTAGATTAGCCATTTAAGTTACTCCGGAATTATTTAAAATGTCATGCTGTTATGTAAAGGTAAATTATCCTCATAAAAAGAAATATTGCTCGTACCTGCTCCCGGTTGAGAAGATGGGTTCCCAAAGTGAGTCCACTAATACTGGGGAGATTGTATGACCTCTTGCCTGCCTGAACTTAGTGGCAGAAGAGGGAAGCTGGACCCTAGGGTGTTAGCAAAGAGCCACGTAACAGACTATGACAGGGCTGAATATCTCCAGGAATACAAAAGGGACAGTGATTCTACTCATTGTGTGTATGTATATATATCCTCAATGTTAGTGTGATTTATATTTAGTGTATTAGTTGTAACTGTTTCTATGAACCTCTGTAAAGGTTATAATGAATGTAGTTTATTGCTTATCAGTGTCATTATGAGTTATTATTCCAGAACTGCAATGGATAACTGGAGTAACTTACCTTTAGTCCCTTACAGGAGTCCAGTGAAGCTACATTTTTACTCTCTCATCCCCCACAAGATGTGGATAACCAAACTAAACAATTAGTATCTCACATTCTCACAGCTCCTAAAGTACAAACAGCTAATAATTGGAAGCAACAAGGACCCCCCTTCCCCCTCTATCTGTGTCCTCAGAAAATCCATCTGGCACATTGTATGCATGGAAGCATCACCTACAACCTCTAAACAAGCTAAATTTTATTCCAAATGGGCCACCTGGTATTTTCAGGAAAGTCGTCCTGGCCATTGTCTAGCATGTGTGCCAACACCCCCCTGATCTACTTGCAAATATGTCTTTGACCAGGCTTTATGCCGCTTCCGGGTCCTACTCATCATCGTATAGGGCAGGATCCTTCATGATAAATAAGCTACCTTTTCATTTCGATGTTTTTTCAGGCCCTGCTTTTAAATACTTAAAATAATAAATAAAATAGATTTTGTAATGTCTCATACTGTACCTGATACCACTACCCCCCTCCCCCCCTTCCACTCCCAAGTTTTATACAAAAAAATGAGAAACACTATTGCTTGGAGTTGTAATATGTTTACTGTTTTTTCTAAATACATGTTTCTTCAGTAAATTCAGTAAATTATTTATTGATGAATCACAAAGCTTAGAATAAAAGAAGAAAAACAAAAAGTTAAAATATATAATTACCAACAAAGTTATTACCATATTTTTGTATAGACCGTATCATTGCATGTCATGTGCATATACTCACTGCGCTGCTACTTAATCTACTTATAACTATAGCAAGAATAAAGATAGATACAAAATAAAATCATCTTATCCTAAAACAGTCTCCATTAGCCACTGTGTAAACTACAGTAACACAATATAGGAGTCATAGAACAAAGGCCATCAATGAACTTTATTTTAGAAAAAGAAACTATAGGAAATATTCTGATATTTAATGTGTTACATACAGTCACGGCTAAAAATCTTGGCACCCATGCAGTTTTCTTCACAATTTCTTCCAGAAAATTGTTAAACTTAAAAACTATTTTGATATCCACATATGTAATTCTTTGGTTTGCTGTGAAGTAAAACACAAAAAGCAGAAAATGTACTTAGAGAATCCCACAATAATTAGATTTTAAGCAGGTTGAAAAACGTGACTGTATACATCAACTTCACATCAATTAAAGCACAAGGGTCACTGAGACATATTATGGGCATTCTTTAAAATATAACCAATTTATTAATGAAGTACCTCAGTGATGTCACTGGTTCCTAGTGAATTGATAGGCAGTATTCTCATAGATGTTGTGTCAGCCACCACATGGCTGTAATCACTGTATGTTAAGCCTTCTTATATTTAGCAATATTACGTTTTATTTATGAAACACCAACATATTACTCAGCGCTGTACATTGAGGAGATTGTGATACAAATAATATACAACATGAAACAGCAGGTAAAGATGACCCTGCCGAATTGAGTATATATATATATATATATATATATATATATATATATATATCATCATTTATTTATATAGTGCCAGCATATTCCGTAGCACTTTACAATTGGGAACAAACATTAATAAGATAATACTGGGTAATACAGACAGACAGAGAGGTAAGAGAACCCTGCTCACAAGCTTACAATCTATAGGACAATGGGAGTTAGAAACACAAGGGCATGTGCTACATCATATTGCACACTGGACCAGCTAGAACGCAAAGGTAAAAGTACTGAGTGGGCTGTGTGTGTGGCAATGTTGGTCAAAGGGTTGTTGTCTTGTGTTAGCTGTGTAGAGGATGGTAATAGGGGAGATTAAGATGGTGGTTGAGGAATATCATAAGCTTGTCTGAAGAGGTGGGTTTTCAGAGAACGCTTGAAGGTTTGGATACTAGAGGAAAGTCTTACTGTGCGAGGGAGGGAATTCCACAAAGTGGGTGTGGCCCGAAAAAAGTCCTGTGTAATATATATATATATATATATATATATATATATATATATATATATAAGCAAAATAACAATTGTGGCTGTTGGTGGGGATACATCTTCATGGATACAACCACTGCGCTCATTCTTAGCTCCACGATGTTGGAGGAAACAGTCATTGTGCTAATTCTGGGCTCCGGACAGTTGGTAATCACAGACACTGAGCTAGTTCCTGGCTCAGGGCAGCAGGTGACCATTTAGTACATCACAGCTATAGTAAACACTTAAATCCCCTCACACCACTGTGAGATATTTGTGTGTCAATGTGACGTAATCCATAATTGAGAGTGGACTAAGATTGTGCTTTCAAATGACTTTAACTAAGTCAGAATTGTCCACTTGGTTGTGTATGATGTATCCTTAACCTTTTTCAACCATACTATGCCAGAGTCTCCCTGTGGAAAAAGGTCCAACCCCTCCTTAATCAAACATGTCCTCCCATGTAAAGTGAAATAGAGAATCCCCCAGAAACCCTCCATGCTGCCTGGATACTGGGAGTCTGAAGCGTTTTATAACAGTCACAATGAGAAAATAGAATATTTTTTTAATTTATTTTTTTATAAGCAAATAGGTGCACTAAATTCCTTGAATCATTTGATATCCCAATAGCTTGATGAACATCAATATAAGATACAATAAAATATAACTTTTTATTAAGTCATGTTAATTCATCCTTGATTTGATCTGCCAGCCCCTGCCAAAAAGCTGCTACAAGTGCTTCATTATTCCATTTCAGTTCTGAGGCAAGCGTCCTGAATTGAACAGCGTATTGACCCACAGTAAGGCTTCCCTGACGTAACTTCAGAATACTGGATTCTGCAGAGACAGCCCGACCAGGCTCATCGAACACTTTTCTGAAGATCTCGATAAAGGAAGAGGAATTCTGCAACAGGGGGTCATCATGCTCCCAGAGAGGAGAGGCCTAAGTGAGAGCCTGATCCGCGAGTAGCGAAATAATGTATGCCACCTTGGCTCGTTCAGAAGAAAAATTTCCAGGTGATAGTTCAAACTGGGTGGCACACTAGTTGAGAAACCCTCTGCATCTCTTAAGATCACCACCAAATTTCTCAGGAGGTGGAATGCGAATCCCACTAGCAGAATTGGAAGTAGCCGAAGACGTGCTGGCATGAAGGGGCATGAAGCTAATCCCTGTAAACACTGCAGAAGTTGCATCTGATTAACCTCCTGTTGATCAACACAACGTGCCTGGTGCTGCAGGAGATCAGCAGCGGAAAGGTCACTGGCGCCTTCGGTATTTGACATGTCACAACCACGAGGATGAACATGGTGACACCTACCAGCAGTTGGCGCTATTGAGTTCTGGGGTGCGGAGTCTAACACGACCCTGGTTTTTACCAGGGACCCCCTCAAGTAGGTATGGACTCCGTTGCAAGAGGCGTGCAGGTCGCAGCCCTCAGTATCAGTTAGCTGGAGGGGTATCCAATGAGGCAGCGGTGATGAACCACCAGAATACTGGATGGAAGTCTGGATGCAGCAGTGCACAGGGTAGTCAACAGAACCGGGTCAATAACTAGAGAGACAATCACAGCCAAAATCAGATGCAGAAGAATGGTCAGGAAGCCGAGTCAAAACCAGGAATCACCAGAATCAGGAACCAAAGGAGAAGTCAAGACCAAGCCGAGGTCAGAGTCCAAATAAACAAGATACACAGGAACAAACGCTGGAGCAGGGCTGAAGACCAAATACTCTGGCACTCAAATGGAGTCAGAGTGATCTTTAAATAGAGGGAAGAATTCCCTGATTGGTGCTGCTGTTAACGGCGGGAGGAATGCAACCAATCGCTGAACAGGAAGACAGTGTCTCTTGTCGCTATGCGATGGAACGTGATGCCCTGCACATGCATGCAGATCGGAACTGAAGAACGTCTCTTGTTGCTATGCAAAGGAATACCAAGCTCTGAGTATGCATGCGAATAAAAACGGAGAATGTCTCATCGCTATTCAACGGGACGCGGGCATCGCAATGGGGCAGGAGCCCGTCTAGAGGCAGAAGCAGAATGGCACCTAGGTCCCTATAAATGTGCTTTTTTGTAATAATTGTGGCTGGAAGATGCACAAGTAGTTACATTTAAAAATAGCGGCGGGAGGCTGTGGATTCCCACTCTGTGTAACCTGAGCAGCTGAGCTTCACTAAGACATCTCCTCTGGCTTACCTGTATTCACCAACATCTCCCTGACATGAGTGCTTCTTGTGATTGCCCGGCCTGAATACAAGACACACTTGTACCAATCTTGATTGCCGACTGAATTTCTAACAGTGGCTCTGCTGCCATCTAGTGGCCGATTAGTGATACTACACCTACTGATCGCTGATACAGCCACACAATCCATAAAATATTTGACAGCATCCTATCTACTGCTTTTATTCCGGATTTCTATGGAGCTAAGCACAGTTCTGATTTAATGTGACCCACAATATGGACTAAACTGTGATGTCTCACATGGCCCATGCACCAGGGTCCTAACCTGGAATGTCATGATACCATCTTCTCTTCTATCCTATACACAGAATCCTCCATAACGGTACATCCTGCCCAATCTATTTGTGACACCCGCTCTGAGTAAACCATGCCAAAAGGGGCCAGGAAGATGGGTGGTTCAGACCTTCCCCAGAGCCTTAGGAAATATGCCTACACAGAAGCAAACATTCCGAGCACTTCGTCTCCACGTCACGAAATTCACTCTGACTCCGATGACTCGTATTCCTCTCTGCTGACTCGTAAAGACCTACAATGTTTGTTCTGCGAGGTTAAGGAGACGAGGAGATTGGTGCAGGCAGTCCAAACTGAAGTTCAAAGAGCGATAAGCTCTTTTTTTTTTTTACTGAAAAGCTTTTTATTGAGTGTTTTAGAAAAGCATATTACAAACATAGCAGTGGTTGCAGAGTACATACAGCAGATCAGTTATATTGGACAATCCACACTGCTTAGATAAACAATCAAACAAGTAAGCGATAGGCTCTTTTAAGGCTGAGTTTCATGACAACGGGGATAGGACGGATTACCTAGAAACAAAAATGGACAAAGTCGTCATCTCCCATCGGGACACAGCGGCGGATATTCACCGCCTCCAACAGGATATGTTTCGCCTGCAGGAACAGCAAGAAGACCAAGAAAACAGGGCTCGGCGCAATAATTTGCGCATCACAGGCATCCTTGAGGAAGTAGACCAATCTCTCCTTGGCCAATACCTGAAAAGACTTTTTGCACATATAACTCCTGCTACCCCAGAAGACCATCTTCTTCTCGATAGAGCACATAGAGCTCCACGCCCTAGGTCTCAGGAACTTTCTCAGCCCCGGGATGTCATCCTTAGGATGTCATTACTACACTACTAAGGAGGCAATTCTGCAGGAATCTTGGAAATCTGAAGCAATCTTATTCGATAATGCTTCCCTGCAAATCTACCAGGACATTGCCGCGATCACTCTCCTCAAGAGGCGCGAGTTAAAACCAGTGACAGCGATCCTCAGAGATAACATCCGATATCGCTGGGGATTTCCATTTCTTCTCCTCCACTGGCACCATAATAAACTCCACTCGGCTCGGACAATGGCGGACACTGTCTGTCTTCTTGAGACTTTGGGACTTCCTGCCCTGTCCCCTCTCACTAACCCTCCGACACAAGGCCCAGATTCTGACTCCTTGGTCTCATCCTCCCCACCAAGGAAGCGCCCAACTACTGAGTGGACAATGGTGACAAGAGCCGCCAAGCCTCCGGCCACTGTTCCACCGCCTTGATACTTTCTTATTGTGTTTTTCTCACTTGAAGTCATCTTGTTCACAGTTCCTTTCTCTCTACATGACGGACCGCTGGTTTTCGGTCCTTCTCCTGTAGATTTGAAGGAGTGATGTACCCTAAAAATAGATTGTTTGTTTTACTTTGGTTCTCACTGACTCTGTGTTTTTGCGGTTATCTTTTTTTTATACTGTTCTAGAATTTGGTCTTACTTCTGCCCTATTCTTTGCCGTTTTACTGGATTCTAGATCAAAATAACAGTTATTTCTTACCCCTCACAACATTCCCCCTTCACATACCTCTCTTTTTAGCTCCCCTGACCCTGGCGTGGGGGTAGCGTGGTTGTCCATCTCTTCCAGTTGGGACCACAGGACTTTTATCTGTATCCCTGACCACGTCCCCGTAATGGGGTTACTGCTCTTGCCCGGCTTATCCCTGCCATTGGCACATCCCCCTACTTTTCCTGGCTGGCATCATGGTCCAGATGTGCTCCCACACACTGGTCCAGTCCACTTCCCTACCACCCTTTTTTCCTTGTCCCTCTCTTTCCTATTTTCCTACCCTCAGGCATTTCTTTATTTTATTTGTACTTATTACTGCAATGCTAATGCCTTGTACCTGATTTGCTCTCTCCTAGCTCATCTGACTCTCGCTGGAGGACCTGAGGTGGCCCATTCTTCTCCTAAGTGATAACTTTTAGGATTTGCTCCCTGAACGTCAAAGGTTTGAACAGCCCACAAAAAAGCACGACACGCTATCTCACACTTAAACTACACAGGGCCGATGTAGTTTTTCTTCCGGAAACACACTTTACTCTTCACTCCCACCCAGAATTGAAGTCCAGACTGTATCCCTTTACTTTCCATGCTTGTGATCCTAGACAGAAAAATCGGGGTGTAGCAACTTTTTGCTTCTCATGTAACTTTTGAGGTGTTGACATCCCACTCTGACCCGGACGGTCGCTTCCTGATCCTAGTGGGCCGGCAGCTCGGAGTTCCGTAAATCCAAAGCCTTGGAGTCCCTCCTCTCTCACCATCTTCTCTTTGACTCCTGGAGAATTAGAGAACCCTCCTCCCGAAACTATACGTTCTATTCTTCAGTTCAAGGATCTTATTTGCGAATAGACATGATCCTCCTCAGCCACAATCTGTCCCTGAAACTTCAGGCAGCTCACATGCACCCAATGGTCTGGTGTGACCACTCCCCATATCTGCTGACCTCGCTGATATAGTCTCCTGCCCCCGTCCCGCTACGTGGCGCCTCAACGACACCATCCTGCATGACCTGCAACTCACCCTTTATTTTCTCCTAAATGGCCTTACAGACATGCCCCTTGCGACCCTCTGGGAAGCCCATAAGGCAGAGATACAGGGTCATTAGATTAGCATAATCTCACGCCGTAGGAAATTAACAATTTTTAAGCGCACTTCATTAGCTATCCAACTTCAGACCCTGGAGCGACAACATAACCTCTCCATAGATGAAGCTACTTTGAACAAACTTCTAAAAGTACGGTCTGATGTGAATCTCCTCTCGGAGTCCACAGCCGCGGCCTTGAAACGTCTGAAGCAAACATTTTACGAGAAGGGAGACAAAGCAGACAGGATCTTGGCCACTCGTTTGAGGGCTCAAACTTCCCAAAATAATGTTCTGACCCTAAAATCAGCCTCGGGCTCCCCCATTCACAGCCCTGATCAAATAGGACGAGAGTTTCAGAAGTTTTATTCTGCTTTATATAACTTAAGATAGCTCGAACCCTGGAAGTACTCCTCTAGCCGAAACCATAAAGGCTTTTCTAAAACAAGTGAACCTCCCCACTCTCTCCTGCGATTCGGCCCAACAATTAAATTAAGAAATCTCATCAGAGGAAATACTGGCTGTTATTAAAGAACACATTTTCCCAGACCCTGGTCCCCCACCTCCGCACCCTGTTCAATGCGGCCTTGCATGGAGCTCCATTCCCTAAATCGATGTTGGAAGCACATATAGTAGTTATGCATAAGGAGGGGAAGTACCCTAGTGACTGTGCGAGCTACCGTCCTATCTCCCTCCTTAATGTAGATGTTAAGATTTATGCAAAAATAATAGCCATCCGTCTAAATAGAGTCCTTCCGGGTCTAATCCATTATGACCAGGTGGGATTTATCCCAGGTCGTCAAGCCAGAGATAATACCCATCGCGTAATAGATATAGTTCAAATAATTAACCAGAGGAGTTTCCCAGCCTTGCTGCTCTCTTTGGATGCCGAGAAGACATTCGATCGGATTTCGTGGGACATTATGTTTCACGCTCTGAAAACGTATGGCTTCTCGGCTGAATTCCTGACGGGACTATCTGCTCTTTACAACTTTCTCACCGCTAGGGTATTGGTTAATGGCTCGCTTTCTGATCCCCTATCCCTTTCCAATGGGACGAAATAAGGATGCCCCCTATCTCCTTTCATTTTTGCATTGGTTATAGAGCCCTTGGCGTCAATAATTAGGCAGTCAGCTTTGATAACGGGTGGTGGAAGTGGGACCACGGGATTTCAAGGTCTCCCTTTTTGCAGACGACATACTTCTTTCTCTCACAAACCCCTGAGACTCTCTACCCGTTCTATACAGGCTCATTGATGAGTATGGTCTTCTCTCAGGCTATAAAATTAATTTTGCTAAATCTGAGGACATGCTCCTCCACGCTACCCCTCCCCTCCATGCCACCCTACAGGCTAATTTTACGTTGCGCTGGCAAGTGAACAAGATTAAGTATCTTGGGGTCTATATCACCGAGAGAATTTTCCTTCCCTTCTAGTTAAAATAAAAAAAGACCTATAAGTATGGAGGAGCTATATTATTTCATGGCTGGGGAGGATCATTGCTGTCAGGATGAACTTGATCCCTAAACTTCTCTACCGGTGAAGGTGCCAGATCTTGTTTCGGAACTTACATTCTTCTTTCCTCAAATTTGTATGGTGTGGCAAGCCCCCTAAAATTTCAGTAGCAGTATTTAAGCAGCCCAGGTCTCGGGGAGGAAGAGGCTTTCCAGATGTTAAACTCTATCTACTTGGCAGCCCATCTGACCCAGGTTGCCGTTACTTATGTCCCATTCCAGTCCGTAGCGTGGGTGGACTTGGAAACCCACTTTGTGGGAGTTCCTTCCTTGTCATCCTATGGGGCCTCTCCAGACTAGACAGGCCACAGGGGGTCTCTTTAATCCAATCGCTCAAATTTTGCTTCTCCTTATGGGACTCGTGCCGGCTCAAGCACAGGCTAGCCTCCTTTATTTCCCCTCTGGAGCAACCCTAATTTCGCCCCAGATGGCCAGTCACAGTAATTTAAACTCTGGAAACGTGCGAAGATACGTGTGGTCTCGGACCTGGTGGACAATGGAACTTGGGCCTCTATCTCAAATCCTCATTATAAGTTTGAACCTTTCCGACCAGCTTTTCTTTGAGTACTTCCAGGTCCGACACTTCGCTATGTCCTTGCTCGCCTCTGACACTCTTAGGCCCATCACTCTCTTTTAGCAAGTGTTTGCATTCCCCACTCACCAAAGGGATGGTGTCAAGGATCTATAATTGGCTAATAGAGACTTCATTTGATGTCCCAGGGCGGCATGAACGTGAATGAGAGAGATCTGGGACCCCCCGTGATTAGTCTTGCTGGGAGGATGTCAGGGAGAAGATTGCCAAGAGCTCAATATCCACACTTATCAAAGAAACTGCATACAAATTGTAGTATAGGTGGTACTATACCCCCAAGCTGTTGGCGGGAATGTGGCCAGAGAGGCAAGATGGACATGCCCGTGTATAATCCCTCTTTGAAACATGGTCCTTGCACTTATTAACTCCATATCTGAACAACAGATCACTAAAGATCCCTGGTCGTTCCTTCTCTCTCGCCCTATCCCTGATGAGAGTACCCCTTCCAACCAGCTGATCTCTCACATACTGGCTGCTACCAAATCCCGAATAGCTAAACATTGGAAAGATCCTAATCCTCCCTCTATGCAGGCCTTACGGAACTACATCTGGCATACTGAAAGCATGGAGAGTATAACATGCTACTACCTTCACGATAAATCTTCCAACTTTGACAAGGTTTGGGCCCCGTGGTATCTTCATGAAAGCCGCAACTGTTTATCCCCTTTGGCTCTCTCGCCCTCTAATGGTACTTAGACTCTGGGCCGTCTGCGGATCCTGTAGGCTGGTCTTCGTGCGCCATAGGTAAGAGATCCATATGTATTTATGGAGAAGATTTAATGTAAAATAAGAGGAGACATCTTGTCTTAAAATAGTCTTTTTTTTATTTGTTGTTCGTTCTTTTCCATGCTGTTTCCCATTGTAACAAATAAAGAGTTTTTTTTTTTTTTTTACATATGCTCTGTGGGCTCACACTTTTGAAGTTTCATAAATGGCCTCAGTGAGATATTAAGAGATTAAAGAACTAATAACAAATAATGTTTTAGTGTCCCAGAATCATATTATATCTCCAGTCCAATAGTCTCCAGCCGAATGAATGTATGTAACAAAAATGTGCTCTGTTATTACTATGCAGAGTGATCTAATAGAATAAATTCCACACATGAGCAATCTGTTCCATGACACACATTTCAACTATGTCTGTGGATGGTAGCTAAATTATAGTATGATGATATACTGCGTGGAGCTTTGAACTGCCATCCACAGCACACAGCTATTAATATGCCTTTGGGTATACATTATGTGACTGTATTTGTGCCTGTTTTCATAATTTACATTAAAATATCAACATGTTTACAATATTTAGATTGCTGCAACCGTTTCATGTCCTTCAGCTCATTGAAATGACTTTTCTCTTGTATTAATTTTCTGATGTTGAACAAGAGTTGATATATGTTTAAACCATTTTCCAACTCCGAACAGAGAAATGGCTTCTCACTTGTGTGAATTCTCATATGTTCAATAATAACTGATTTATGTGTAAGACATTTTCCATATGCAGAACATGGACATTGTTACTCACCTGTGTGAGTCCTCTGGTGTTTACCAAGCGCTGATTTATGTCTAAACCATTTTCCACAATCAGAACAGAAAAATGGCTTCTCACCTGTGTGAATTCTCTTATGATCAACTAGAGATGTTTTATGTTTAAAACATTTTCCACACTCAGAGCAGGGAAATGGCTTTTCGCCTGTGTGAATTCGTTGATGTTCAACTAGAGCCAAATTATGTTTAAAACATTTCCCACATTCAGAACAAGTAAACCGTTTACCTATGTGAATTCTTTGATGTGAAACGAGAGTTGATTTATCTGTAAAACATTTTCCACACTCAGAACATGGAAATGGTTTCTCACCTGTGTGAATTTTCAAATGTTGAGCAAGATACCATTTCCGTTGAAAACATTTCCCACATTCAGAACATGGAAAACGTTTGTGACCTGTGTGAATACTCTGATGTGTAACAAGAGCTGATTTCTGTTTAAAACATTTTCCACATTCAGAACAGAGAAATGGCTTCTCACCGGTGTGAATTCTCTGATGTGTAACAAGAACAGATTTCTGTGTAAAACATTTCCCACATTCAGAACAAGGAAATGGTTTCTCACTTGTGTGAGTTCTCCGATGTGTAGCAAGAACCGATTTCCGTCTAAAACATTTCCCACAATCAGAACATGGAAATGGTTTCTCACCTGTGTGCATTTTGAAATGTTGAGTAAGATCCGTTTTCCGTGGAAAACATTTCCCACATTCAGAACATGGAAAGGGCTTTTCACCTGTGTGAATTATCTGATGTTCAACAAGAATGTATTTATTTGTAAAACATTTCCCACATTCAGAACATGGAAATGGTTTCTCACCTGTGTGAATTCTTTGATGTCTAGCAAGAACCGATTTCTGTGTAAAACATTTTCCACATTCAGAACATGGAAAGATTCGATCATCTGTATGAGCAGTACTATATTTAGTAATATCTGATTTGTCAGGAGAACATTCCTGATGATTAGAGGTATCAGATAATATATCTGCACTCTGCACTACTGGCTGTATATTTAGGTTAATGTGGTTTTCTCCAGAATAATCTAGTGTGATCTTATCATCGTCTGTTTTAAAATGTGGAGACAAAATGAGACATCCATCCAAGGCGTTCCTGCTTTTGCATCCATCTGTTGGAAATAAAATAAAAGAATAGAATTTTTTTTGTTTTTTACATTTCCTACTATTACAGAGTTCACGTTATTCAGATTTAATCTCAATTTGCAAACTAAGTACTTTATTACAATTCTAAATGTGCAAATATGGCTCTTTTATTAAACAGATAAAACATTAGCTTAAAATACCACAACCACATTACCAAGCACATTCATAGAAAATAGAGATGAACGGTTCGAATTATGTGAAATTCAGCGAAATCCGAAGTTGGGGATCTGAGTGAAATTGAGATTTCAAAATCAGACGAAACATAATTTCCGGCAATTTCTTTTTGCAAAACACACGCTATGTATATAGACGCCCCTCATTTTCTTCAGTGCCATTTTAGAAGAGACAGTGGTTAGCTGTGGTGCCCTGGTCATAAAATTGCGTTAAGTGTGAACCAGGGATATAGGAAAGCAGTAGAATCCTGACATTATTGTAAAGCATGTCTATAGAGAATAAACAGCTACAATAGTTCGCTGATCAATTGCTTTTGATTTCAATCGTAATACACTGTACACAGACTAGTGGTCACTGGTTTAATGCAGTGCATGTGTCTAATAGTAATAGACAGTATATACAGACTGAGTTAGATAGATATTATTCTGAACTAACTAGTATATTCTTTGAAATAAACAGTGCTTTTGCTGTCAGAGTATTAGCAGCAGAATACAAAAACAAGCAGATTTCTCTCTTTTAAAAGTGAAAGTTTTTTTAGTGATAGTAATCTTGGGTGGGGAAGTACAAGTGAAATAATTTAGAAAAAAAACTGTGTTTGCGTGTGAGATTCAGCAGCAGTTGCACCCCCCTCCTAAAAAAGGCTACATATTCAATCTTTTCTATTTTTCAATACTTGTCTATTTTGAAAGGGTCATTCAGTAAAATCTATATTTAAAAAAGGCTGTTTGTGTGCGAGGGTCAGCAGCAGATACACACACCGAATAAGTAAACAGGGTGTTCTTGTCTTTGACTCAGAGCAGCACAACCCCTCGATCAAATATAAAAGTTGTTTGTTAGTGTTATGGCCTACGACCACCTAGATGAGCTTTTAGAACAGTTAGGGTAGAGATATTCACCTATAGCAGCCGCCTTTCCCGTAGAGCTTAATGTGCTCACAGGTACTCAGATGCCCCCAGGTCTTAGGCTTAGAGTAGTAAAAGCTCATGAAAGATGGACGCAGCGCAGATGAAATAAGGGGCGCTAGCCAGGCTAAAGCGGATGGTCAGAGGCAGGCCGAGGTCAAAGGCCCATAGCAGAAGAGCGAGGTCCAGAATACAAGCCAAAAGGTCAGGGTCACAGGCAAACAGCGAGGTCCAGAGTAGCCCACAGGCTGTAGCGCACACACCCTGCTGTTCTATATTGCCGGGGCACGATAACTGTTAACTTCGGCGTCAGCCCGTTGCCCTAGCAACGGTCAGGTCGAATACAGGACGGGACGACTGGGACGCCAGGAGGAGGCAGAAGTGAGTCGCGGTGGTGCCCACGGCCACCGTGGCTCCTAACAGTACCCCCCCCACTTGAGGAGGGGTTAAGGAACCCCGACACCCTGGTTTATTAGGAATTTAAAAAATTCCTTAATGAGTTTGTGGCATGTAAACGTCTCCATGGAACCCAAGATCGTTCCTCCTTTCAACTGAATCAAGAAATTGATTTGCCCCTGGACCTTTTTAGAGTCAATAATTTTTTCCACCATGAATTTCCTGATGATCCTCCAAGTTGACAGGCTGAGATTTCCGCAAGTATCAGAGCCTAGACTTTCGGGCAGGGATAGCAGGTTTCAGGAGAGAACAATGGAAAGTGAATGAGGAAGCCTTAGCCTGAAGGTGACAGGATTGACCTGTTTAACAATAGGAAATGGTCCAATAAATCTAGGGCCAAGTTTTTTACAGGTCTGTTTGAGCTTGATATTGCGGGTGGAGAGCCAGACCTTTTGACCGACCCTAAATGAACAATTTTTTCGATAATGGTCTGCGAATTTCTTAGACTGGAAGGAGGCCCGTAGTAGAGCAGCATGAACTTTCTTCCAGACAGTCTGGAGATATGAAGCCATAGAAAGCATCTCCAGGAGGCCAGAATAGTTGAGTAGGACAAGGAATTGGATCTTGGATGAAAACCAAAATTGCAGAAAAATGGAGAAGTTTGAGTGGAGGAATGACACAAGTGATTATATGCGAACTCAGCCCATGTGAGCAAAGATGACCAATTGTCTTGAAACCTGTCTAAAAATGTAGAAATTGTTCCAAAGATTGGTTAATTTTTTTAGTCTGTCCATTGGACTGAGGATGATAGGCTGATGACAGGACTGATATTAATCCCAAGGAGGCTACAGACGGACTTCCAGAACTGGGCAACAAATTGGGAGGAGCCACGGTCAGAAACAATATCGATAGGTAGGCCATGAGGACGGAAAATATGCTGTACAAATAGCACAGCTAGACTCTGAGCACTGGGGAGCTTGGTCAGTGGAACAAAATGGGACATTTTACTACCCAAATAGTGTTTCCTGAAGAATATGGCAGATCCACAATAAAATCCATTGACAGATGTGTCCAGAGTTTCATAGGAGTAGACAAGGGCATAACTGGCACTGAAGAAGAGGTTCTGAAAGTTTTTTTTTTGCGCAATATACACAGGTAAGGACAAAACTCTCAACATCCGAGGACAAGGAAGGTCACCATACTGAGCGTGCAAGGATTTCAAGGGTTTTGGAGATACACAGATGCCCGCCCGATTTGTTCTCAAGGGCCTCAGAGAGGACAGCTTTTCGTAGATGCACTGGAACAAATAGGCGCCCTGCAGGTGTTTCAGGAGGCTAACTTCTGGAATTGACGCACAGTGTTACCTAAGTCTTGGGTCAAACCAGCATGAATAATGGAAGATGGAATAATGGACTGCGCTTCTCCAGCAGGTAGTTGATGAGGAATAAAGCTTGTGGACAAGGCATCAGCCTTGGTATTTTTGGATACAGGTCTATAGGTTAAGACAAAGTTAAAACAAGTGAAAAATAATGCTCATCAAGCTTGTCTGGAGTTTAACCGTTTGGCAGTTTCAATAGACAAGAGGTTTTTATGATCAGGGAAACTGAAATTGTATGAACCGCTTCCTCCAACCAGTGACGTCACTCTTCAAAGGCCCACCTAATTGAAAGAAGTTCTCGGTTGTCAACATCGTAGTTACCCTCAGCCACAGAAAAATTGCATGAAAAGAAGGCATATGAATGCAATCTATGATCACAGGGGTCCCTCTGGGATAGGAGGGCACCAGCACCTACTTCAGAGGCATCTAACTCCAGGATGAATGGTAACTGTGGATTACGTTGCTATATATACTAGTAAATATATATGAGCGTCAAGTCCCCTGGTTTAATTTACAAGGGCAGCATTATTCAAATTATAAATAGCACTTATAGTAAAACAAGGTGTTTGAAAGCTGTACTCACGGTGAATATTCTATCCAAGTGCATAGTACATAAATAGATGAAGGCGCAGGCTACCTTTGTCTATTTAATTTTATCAGTGTCTAATGTATTAATTGTACCACTGTCCATCCAATGAACGATGCTGTTTCTGGAGCATAAGTGTCTATCACGGATGCTCTTTAATCTCCTTTCTTGATTATGAAGTAGATCATAGAGTAGAGAGGTATCATAAAAGTAATCCCCCTTTTTTCAAGACTGACAGATCATCTATTGTGTCCCCTAGTCCAGGGATTGTACCTTTTATTAAATTGCCATGTATTTGTGCCATAAATTTAATGACAGAGCAGTGGCACTATTTTAGCCAGCCAGCTCGCTGCATCCTTATGCCAAAATTGGTGAAAATTGGGACCGTTGTGAAGGGATCATTCGTAAATAAACTGGAAATGACTGGAAATGAATGTTAATGCTATAAATAGGAGCAAAAAGAGCACAAAATCACATTATTTTTACCTATTTCTCATAAATTTCCATTAAATCCAGATCCAAAACCTTTTGCGATAGTTTGACAAAGCCGGTAGCAAAGTCAAAACACAAAGTTGGGTTAGAAGTGACATCGGATTTGAAACCGAAACACGAGGGTCAACGCACATCTCTAATAGATACAGACACAGTGACTGCAGATTGCACAGTCACACTGGAGAGCTCCAGCCAAAATGCAGATTTTGTGAGTAACATTCCCCAAGCTCATACTGCTCAGCCGGCATCATAGGACAAGGAGCCTAATTAGCCTGTGACAATTTTCAACCACAATGCCCAACCAGACATTGTCCTCACACACAAACACTGGAACCTAGTAAGCAGGGTATACGTTGGCTAAATTAGCAGCACGTCCTATCCATGCGTCTACACTAATCAAAGTTCTCCAGGTGGACACACAGGTAGCAAAACAAGACAATGAAGCAGCCTCTATATGCCCCTCTGTTCAAATTCAAGTAGAATAGCCCCACAGCCAGAGTCAAGGGTAAACCCCTGCTGCTTAAGAAGCCTGGAGTAAGGAGTCTTTTATTTGGTATTTTCCACACAGTGATAGTATATACATACAATCAGATATTATTACACAGGGAGGATAATGTGCAATTTTGCATGTGATAGTGTACAGGGAGCATTATAAGTAATGTCACATGGTAGTTCATATAGAGGATCATGGGTAATCTTACACAGGGTCTTAACCCGATGATCAGTGATTGAATCACTATGGTGATGACCCCTGTACTGATGTATGAGACTCAACAGAGTGTTGGGATGAGACTGGTCAGATCTCTTGGCCGGCAGCACAATGATATGATGTGAGGAGGAGAGCAGGAGTCTAATAGGGGCTGATGGCACCTGACTCCCCCACTGAGCACATATTCTTTCCTCATTAGTTTGTACTGGGGGTGTAGAATAAGAGATTGTAGTGACTGAACAAGGAGAATATACAACACTTCTCTGTAATAAGTGTTTATTACTCACCTGTAGGGATTTCCTCCTCCTTACACTGCTGATCACCCCTCACATACATCTCTTCTCCTCCCTCTGTATCTTCTACCTTAATATTAGTCAGATCTTCACCCTAATTAACCCATACAACAATAAAATAACATAATGTCTGCGTTAATAATTTTATTAATCGAGACTAAACAGTAGAATAATCGTGTGTAACAAACATTGCTTCTCTACAGATCATATAGCGAAAAGTCAATTTGGTATCTGGCGAGACCATAAATTCCATCTACCTGATACTCCTCTGGGATCCTGTGATTTTCCGCTGTACAATCCTGTGAATAAAGAGGACGGGGACATCTCTCTGGGGTATTTAGGTTATTGGATCCATCTGTAGGTGACACACAGTGACTGAGTACATGGGTTATATAACCTAACCACCCCATAGCTTGACATGGAAAGCAGGAATTACTCTCCATGCTGGAAAACAAGATATGAAGATCCATCTGGAAAATGCAATGAAGTCATGGAAGAGCTCTCACTTTAATCACAGGTGATTCTGTGAAGATACGGTTTGAGAAGATCGGCCTCAGTATGAGTAGGAAATTTACAGTATAAAGTTGGGAGAGGTCACATGACATCTGTGTGTCCAAGTATTTCACTGACTGCCTGGAGCAAATGAAGTAAAAAGAGGAGGACACAGAGGAAACATGAGAAGCCGAACGATACTATAAAAAGCTTGGACTTTTTACAGTATTTTCAAAAGTGAACTTTTGAAAAGCATACAATTCATGCATGAGGTTCGGGATAGAGATGTCTGGCAAAGTAATAGAGAAAATAAGGTCATCTACAGGACCTGATGTGATTCTTGTGTTGTTTGGGTTGTCTCCTGAAATAGGCCATTAAAATAGGAGAATGGAAGTCTGAGTGATGCCATTTACATAGCAGTCCTTTAAGTCGATACTTTACGCACTAGGTTCTTAGATCGTGGTGCAGGTTTGTACCAACACAGAATATCAAATTACAGACATCCTGCTTCATTGTAGAAGAGCTCTTCATTGCATCATAATCTGGTGAAGACAGTTGAAGGTTATAAAGGGAGTTAAAGATGCTGAATAAGAAGAGTAAAAGCCTTCCAGGTCCATAGATTTAGGAAGCCCTCACACACTAATATTGATCTGTCAGTGCCTGTTTCTAAGTTGTCAAAATGTGGGTGAGTAGTGTGGATGTAAGTTATCTGTACCTCTACTGCTTTATGATAAGAGGAGATATCATCTGCAAAAGTCCCATCTGTCCCCTTTACCCCACGAATCATGTTCACCAGCTCATGGTGATCCCTTCAAAGTGCAGAAATTTCTACTTTGTGAGTGTTAGCACCTTTTAATGAAATGTTACATTTTACTTTGTAGGAAGCGAGTAGAAGTAAGTCCAGGGGGTAAATGTATAAAGCTGAGAGATTCTGGCACTTTTGAAAAGTGGAGATGTTGCCAATAACAACTAATCAGATTCTAGATATCATTTTGAAGAATGCACTAAATAAATAACTAGAATCTGATTGGTTGCTATAGGCAATATCTCCACTATTCAAACCTGTTGGAAACTCTCAGATTGACACAGTTACCCCCAGATATCCTTATCTTAGAGTCTTACGGATTATCAGTAGACAATGCTAAGGTCATTGTTCAGAGGGCATGTGAATCTGAGGAGCGTGTGGGCTTCTCTGGTTCCAGCTAGGTCTGCTGGTGAGAAACCTCCAATACCCTCTTCAGCAGGATTGTTTTTTTGGACAGTATGTTATTTCTCCCTACTAGATTCGCCCATGATCTGAAAAAATCCTTATAAATACCCTGTAGTGTCAGGATAGGTGTATTAACTCAAACAACCTGTGAACTCACAACTTGCATAATTTGACATGTAATAACATAGATAGATGTAGTGCTAGTATACAGCTTGCCTCAAATAAAGTGAAGAGAATGTAGTCATTACGGAGTACAGCATATACAATAGTTGTAGGGACTAAACAAGGACAATTTGTGACTGTATTCTGTAATAAGTGTTTATTACTCACCTGTGCTGATATCTGTAGGGATTTCCTCCTCCTTACACTGCTGATCACCCCTCACATACGTCTCTTCTTCTCCCTTTTTATTTTCTACTTTAATATCAATCAGATCTTCACCCTAAATAACCAACAAAATAATAAAATAATACAAATCTGCTTTCAGTAATTCAGAAGAATCAATCACTGTATAAGACACACACGGCGTCTCTACAGATCATACAGTACTTTGGTATTTAGAAATTTAGGGAAACCATAAATTCCATCTACCTGATACTCCTGCGGGATCCTGTAATTTCCCTCTATACAATCCAGTGAATAAAGAGGACGTGGACATCTCTCTGGGGGTGTTTGTGGTGCTGGATCCATCTGTAGAAGACACACAGTGACTGAATACAATGTTTATATGTGATTATCAGATGTTGTGTGTATCTAGGTGACCCTCAAAATAGCTCTCTCCTGGTGATTCTCCATTATCACATGCTTACTCTTGTGTACTTCTATATACTCCCACTCTTCCATGAAGAAATAGACAATGTTATCCTAACAACTGATAGGAACCTGACCCACACAATGATATAGTCCTCACCCAGACACATCTGTGTTTGGGTTACTTCTAAATAACTTATGGTATAAATGTATTTAAAGGAAATAGCGCAGGGCGTTTATTTATATAATTGCACATGCACTTATTGTTGATATTGTGTATATTTTGGTAAGGGAAAAAAAAATTCTGTTTATTTTAACCTTTCTAGAAGAAATGTCTTATTTCTGATGTATATATCTGATACAATAAGCATTTGTTTTGAAAACCTTATATATATCTTGGTGTAAGGAAATGTCTTGTTTGGGGTTTACAACTTTTCCTGGGGAATTATTTTCTTTGAAATAAATGTGTATTCTGCAACTGATGGAAGAAAGGACTCATGATAACCTCATGCTAATTAGACCTTTTGATGTGTGAGGGTCATAGGAAGATGTAATTAGATTTGCAGTCCACTGTAAGATGCAGGATATCACAGCAAGGTTTTAAGATATCACAGATAAGCAAAAATATTGTTAGCTTTGCAATGCAAGCAAATCCATGTTTGTGTAAACACTTTGCATCCTGATTCTAAAAATAGCCTGTGTCCAAATCAGTAAAAAAAGCACTGCAATGTATCATTCTGATGTTCCATTTGACCTGACCACTGATACCTTTAATCAGAGCACAGGAGTGAAATAAAACATCACTCTTTGCTTCAAGACCCTGCTTGACAACTTCTTCAATATTGCTGTAATCCTGTGACCTGCAGATTAGACCCTAAAGCTTATACATTCTCCGGCTGTTTCTGGACCACCTATGCCACCCTGTCTGTTGTTGCTGGGAACCGACTGGGCTTACTTTGACACTGTTCCCTTTCCCTATCCCAAATGCGCCCTCTTGCCGCAGTAGGAGAGTCTTACAAATGCTGCCACCATTGGACTCCTTTACCAGTATCCAGAACTGGGTTTCTTCTGGATAACTGATGCTGTTAATGTACCCCGTTAATAGTGTACCTGGGCTGGTACTCCTGACCTCTTATGATGGATCAGTGTTGCTGTGGATGGATCCCCCCTGGCCTATCATACTGGCCAGAGCTGCTGGGTAGCGGGCAGAGTGGTGTTGCTAGGAAGCTGGGTCCAAACCTCAAACAGCCGGGAACGGATTAGATTTTGGGTCTAATCTGTAGGTTACAGGTTTTCCAAGCAAATTATGTTTATTTGCTCACAGTCTTTGAAGGTACTAGAGAGCAGGTCAGATGAAGCAAGATGAACAATTTTCAATTTTCAAATTTGAATTTTTTATACAGATTTGAACACAGCCTCACAGGTAAGCCAGCCCCATGAGGTCTGAGCTATTTTTAGCATCTGGATGCAACATATTTACCCAAACATGGATTTACATCTAATGCAAAGCTAACAATATTTACGCTTATCTGTGAAATCCTAAAACTTGCTGTGATTTCCTGCATCTTATTTTGGACACAGAGGACATCTAACAGCAGTCTAATTAAACCTGTGCTGGACCCTCACATCAAAAGGTCTAATTAACATGAGATTAATATGGGTCCTTTCTTCAGACGGTTTTAGAATACACGTTTCCTCCACTTGAGAATTCCCAAAGAAAGTTACAAAACCCCACACAAGTGATTTCCCTACCAAAATACACAAAAGTCTTCCTCAACAAAGGGTTATTGTATCAGATATATCATAAGAAATAATGCATTTCCTCTAGCAAGGTTAAACAAAAAAGAAATTTCTTCCCCTGGTCTCAGAAATAAAGATATCTCCTTTACCAAAATACACAATCAAAAGTAAGTGCATTTGCAATTATATAAATAAGCGTCCTGCGCTATTTCCTTTAAATAAATTTATATATTAAGTTACTTAGAAGTGATCCAGTCACAATAGTCCATGGGCGTCCTCCGTTGTGTTGGTTCCCAAGAAGGACAAAACAACACGGTTTTGCATAGATTAGCGCCGGTTGAAGAGGTGACCGTGTCTGATGCCTATCCCCTGCCCCGAATTGTAGCTCTGTTAGACGAGTTAGCTAGAGCAAAGTATATTTCCACCTTTGACTTGAGCAAGGGGTATTGTATTGACAGATACCGCTGATCCCTGAGGCTCAGGAACGGTCAGGATTCATCACCCCATTTGGCCTGTTCGAGTTTAAGTCCATGCTATTTGTGATGAATAGCGCGACAACCACCTTCCAGCGTGTGGTTGATCACCTGCTGGAAGGGAGTAAAGGCTTTACTCAGGCTTACTTGGATGACATTGCCATTTTCAGAAAATCCTGGGAGGACCATATGAAACATGTAGGGCAAGTGTTGGAGAAAATTCAGTGGGCAGGTCTGACCATCAAAGCAGACGAGTGTCAAATGGGGATGTCAGAGGTGAAGTACCTGGGTCATCCTGTGGGGGGAGGTAGGGTTAAGTCAGAACCAGCTATGGTAGAGGCAATCCGAGACTGGCCCCGGCCCACAACCCAAAGACAAGTACTGGCCTTCTTAGGGTATTACAGACGTTTTGTCACAGACTTTAGTACTGTAGCAAAGCCCCTGACAGATCTCACTAAAAAGAAACTTCCCAAAGCAGTTGACTGGGCACCCACTTGTAAGCTGGCATTTCAGCCGTTAAAGGAAGCCCTGGTTCATACTCCAGTACTGTTGGCGCCTAATTATGAGAAGGACTTTATTGCGCAAACGGATGTGTCAGAGTATGGACTGGGAGCAATACTTAGCCAGGTGGGGCCTGATGGGCAAGAGCACCCTGTGGCCTATTTGAGCAGAAAATTGCTAAACTGGGAGGTGGTGTATGCCACAATTGAGAAGGAATGTTTGGCCATTGTGTGGGCAGTGAAAAAACTTCAACCTTATTTGTATGAGCAACATTTTACCTTGGTGACTGATCATAATCCTTTAAAGTGGCTAAAACACACCTCCAGGGAAATATGGCAGATTGTTGCACTGGAGCTTGTACTTCAAATTTATGACTGTCACATAATTCACAAGCAAGGAAAGGCTCACAGGAATTCGGATGGACTGTCTAGGCAGGAAGAGCCTGATCCCCCGGGGCACCACCCAGGTAACCCTAAGAGACTGCGGGACCAGGAGTCAAATCGTGGTGACATGGCTCGCTGATAGCCTGCATGGATTAGGGGAGCGGGGGAGGAATATGGCCGGTCCCCCGAGTGCCATCTTGAAATGGTCTCCGACACCAGGAGGATTAATACCCTGGCGCTGGAAGGATTAAAGCCCCAGCGCATAAGCAAGTGTGTTAAATGTTTGAAATATAAATAAAAATGTTAAAATATGCACTGCAGCGCTTGGTGGGTAGCACCCAGCACTGCAGCAGGGAAAGGTTTAGCGTCGGGGAATGTAAAAGTGTAATTATGATTAAAATGCATGCGTATGTGTAGGCGCTGAAGCGCCAGCAAGAAACCGGCGCTCAGCGCTAAATGGTTTAACTTCTGGTGCCGTAACTATGTGTATTAAATGTAGATATGTGTGTTGCAAATGTAAAATGTAAAGTGTATATGTGTATAATAAAGAAAAGAGTACTTACCCTGTCCCTCGGTCCAGAGGGTTCTGCCTGAACGTCCACTGAAGCTGGCTGCAGGAGGCACTTCCACACTAGACTCCTGCAAATCAAACACCTCCGGGAGGTGCAGCGCCTCCTGGGGGTCCCGGGAAGCTAAGTCCCTAGCTGAGGCTCAAAAAGCTTCAACTAGTGACAGGACAGGGACTGTTGCCCCGGGATCTGGCTGCTCTCCCCTGGTACTATTTTTGGCCAAAGAGCAGAGCCAGACGCAGGAGCCCAGTCCCTGGAAGTCAGTTTCTGCAGGAGATTTAAAAGATAAATCTCTCGCCACAGACAGACAGGCACCAGGGGAGAAGAGTGGGCTGAGCCCCCCTCTCCCAGGCAACTCGTGGACAAGGGGGTGGGGGGGGGCGTATTATACCAACATGACGCCAGAGTCTCCTCCACCTGTATTATACCCACATGATCCCAGAGTCTCCTCCACCCTGCCCTGCCACTAGCAGCAATGTTAAAGGTGTTAAAACTCTCTAGGTTGATTCACGTGCAAGCTCTACACAGCTAACACAAGACAACAACCCTCTGACCAACATAGTTGTGTGACTGAGCACACAACCCACTAAATACTTTGCAACCTTTGCACTCTAGCTGGACAAATATTCAATATGATGTAGCGCTTACCCTTGTGTATCAAACCATTGTCCCATAGATTGTAAGCTTGCGAGTAGGGCCTTCTTAATTCTACATATGTATGTTTTACCCAGGATTGTTTTATTACTGTTTGTTCTCAATTGTCAAGCGCTACGGAATCTGCTGGCGCTATATAAATAAATGTTGATTATGATGAAATATCTGACTAGTTGCTACTGACAACTTCACTACTTCACCTTTTCCAAAGTTCTGAAACAAACAATAGGTTTGAGGGATAAGTATAATAACATGATCCCAGAGTCTCCTCCACCTGTATTATACCCACATGACACCAGAGTCTCCTCCACCTGTATTATACCAACATGATGCCAGAGTCTCCTCCACCTGTATTATACCAACATGATGCCAGAGTCTCCTCCACCTGTATTATACCAACATGATCCCAGAGTCTCCTCCACCTGTATTATACCCACATGACACCAGAGTCTCCTCCACCTGTATTATACCCACATGATCCCAGAGTCTCCTCCACCTGTATTATACCAACATGATCCCAGAGTCTCCTCCATCTGTATTATACCAACATGATCACAGAGTCTCCTCCACCTGTATTATACCCACATGATCCCAGAGCCTCCTCCACCTGTATTATACCAACATGATCCCAGAGTCTCCTCCACCTGTATTATACCAACATGATCCCAGAGTCTCCTTCACCTGTATTATACCAACATGATCCCAGAGTCTCCTCCACCTGTATTATACCAACATGATCCCAGAGTCTCCTCCACCTGTATTATACCAACATGATCCCAGAGTCTCCTCCACCTGTATTATACCAACATGATCCCAGAGTCTCCTCCACCTGTATTATACCCACATGATCCCAGAGTCTCCTCCACCTGTATTATACCCACATGATGCCAGAGTCTCCTCCACCTGTATTATACCAACATGATGCCAGAGTCTCCTCCACCTGTATTATACCAACATGATCCCAGAGTCTCCTCCACCTGTATTATACCCACATGATCCCAGAGTCTCCTCCACCTGTATTATACCCACATGATCCCAGAGTCTCCTCCACCTGTATTATACCAACATGATCCCAGAGTCTCCTCCACCTGTATTATACCAACATGATCCCAGAGTCTCCTCCACCTGTATTATACCCACATGATCCCAGAGTCTCCTCCACCTGTATTATACCAACATGATCCCAGAGTCTCCTCCACCTGTATTATACCAACATGATCCCAGAGTCTCCTCCACCTGTATTATACCAACATGATCCCAGAGTCTCCTCCACCTGTATTTTACAAACATGATCCCAGAGTCTCCTCCACCTGTATTATACCAACATGATCCCAGAGTCTCCTCCACCTGTATTATACCCACATGATCCCAGAGTCTCCTCCACCTGTATTATACCAACATGACACCAGTCTCCTCCACCTGTATTATACCAACATGATCCCAGAGTCTCCTCCACCTGTATTATACCAACATGATCCCAGAGTCTCCTCCACCTGTATTATACAAACATGATCCCAGAGTCTCCTCCACCTGTATTATACCATGATCCCACAGTCTCCTCCACCTGTATTATACCAACATGATCCCAGAGTCTCCTCCACCTGTATTATACCCACATGATCCCAGAGTCTCCTCCACCTGTATTATACCAACATGGCACCAGTCTCCTCCACCTGTATTATACCAACATGATCCCAGTCTCCTCCACCTGTATTATACCAACATGATCCCAGTCTCCTCCACCTGTATTATACCCACATGATCCCAGAGTCTCCTCCACCTGTATTATACAAACATGATCCCAGAGTCTCCTCCACCTGTATTATACCAACATGATCCCAGAGTCTCCTTCACCTGTATTATACCCACATGACACCAGTCTCCTCCACCTGTATTATACCAACATGATCCCAGAGTCTCCTCCACCTGTATTATACCAACATGATCCCAGAGTCTCCTCCACCTGTATTATACCAACATGACACCAGAGTCTCCTCCACCTGTATTATACCAACATGATCCCAGAGTCTCCTCCACCTGTATTATACCAACATGATCCCAGAGTCTCCTCCACCTGTATTATACCAACATGATCCCAGAGTCTCCTCCACCTGTATTATACAAACATGATCCCAGAGTCTCCTCCACCTGTATTATACCAACATGATCCCACAGTCTCCTCCACCTGTATTATACCAACATGATCCCAGAGTCTCCTCCACCTGTATTATACCCACATGATCCCAGAGTCTCCTCCACCTGTATTATACCCACATGATCCCAGAGTCTCCTCCACCTGTATTATACCAACATGACACCAGTCTCCTCCACCTGTATTATACCAACATGATCCCAGTCTCCTCCACCTGTATTATACCAACATGATCCCAGTCTCCTCCACCTGTATTATACCCACATGATCCCAGAGTCTCCTCCACCTGTATTATACCAACATGATCCCAGAGTCTCCTCCATCTGTATTATACCAACATGATGCCAGAGTCTCCTCCACCTGTATTATACCAACATGATCCCAGAGTCTCCTCCACCTGTATTATACCAACATGATCCCAGAGTCTCCTCCACCTGTATTATACCAACATGATCCCAGAGTCTCCTCCACCTGTATTATACCAACATGATCCCAGAGTCTCCTCCACCTGTATTATACCAACATGATCCCAGAGTCTCCTCCACCTGTATTATACCAACATGATCCCAGAGTCTCCTCCATCTGTATTATACCAACATGATCCCAGAGTCTCCTCCACCTGTATTATGACCCCAGTCTCCTCCACCTGTATTATACCCACATGATCCCAGAGTCTCCTTCACCTGTATTATACCAACATGATCCCAGAGTCTCCTCCACCTGTATTATACCAACATGATCCCAGAGTCTCCTCCACCTGTATTATACCAACATGATCCCAGAGTCTCCTCCACCTGTATTATACAAACATGATCCCAGAGTCTCCTCCACCTGTATTATACCAACATGATCCCAGAGTCTCCTCCACCTGTATTATACCCACATGATCCCAGAGTCTCCTCCACCTGTATTATACCAACATGATCCCAGAGTCTCCTCCACCTGTATTATACCAACATGACACCAGTCTCCTCCACCTGTATTATACCAATATGATACCAGAGTCTCCTCCACCTGTATTATACCAACATGATCCCAGAGTCTCCTCCACCTGTATTATACCAACATGATACCAGTCTCCTCCACCTGTATTATACATACTTGCCAACTTTTCCTCGTTGGCTTCAGGGAGATCCCGAGGGAGGTGGACGTGCGGGGGCGGGCCTTGATGAATCACAGTATTTTGACTCCGCCCCTAAATGATTTTCACAATTTTGGACAAATACAGCAGGGTGCGGGGCAAAGATGAAGCGATATTTGCATCATTAAGCCCCCCCCCTTCCCGCGCCTTATCTATTGCAGGGGTGAGAACCGGGAGGCTGCCCTGCTCTCCCGGGAGCCTAAGAGGTCTCCCAGAAAAGCAGGAGTCTCCCGGACATTCCGGCGGGAGAATAGGCAACTATGCGTTAAAGAAAAGCAGCTAATGAATCTCTAGAGGCTGAAGTGTCTTTTACATTTCTGTCTCTATTACTGAAGTCATGTTGTCTTACCTGTCAGTCTTTGATTAAATCTTGGTCTCCATGAAAATGGCCACCTCCATAGGCATAAATACATGGACATAGGACACAATTTCTGAACTGTGTCATCATGCCACAGATGGCGAAGCCGACCACGTCTTGTACTGGCTCAGCATCAGGGAGAATGCCAGACTTTTCAGGGAGTGAGGGAGATCACCCCTATTTCAGGGAGTCTCCCTGACATTCAGGGAGAGTTGGCAAGTATGGTATTATACCAACATGATCCCAGAGTCTCCTCCACCTGTATTATACCAATATGACACCAGAGTCTCCTCCACCTGTATTATACCAACATGACACCAGAGCCTGCTCCATTAGTATGGTAATAGCAAGTGACCAAAGCCCAAAACTAATATAATAACAGGACATCAGAGTCAGCCCCATCTGTATAATAATAATAACAACCCAACACTGGGATCTGCTGCCCATGCAGTAAAGTGACACCAGAGTCAGCTCCCCGTGTATAATATTAATAAATAATAATATTATTACCTACTGCCAAACACAACAATGTCTTCCTCTGCTTCCTCCTACTGTACGGTCACCCGGAAGTCGCTATACACCAGAACTTACTTCCGGTCTTTGGAAGACAGAGGACAGAGAGCAGGTGGAACGCAGAGACCGGAAGTCGGGTGTGTAACACCTCAGAGGACGCAGTGAGTGTAGAGAACAGAGGGAGGGGGGATTTAGGGTTAGATAGGTAGATACATAGACATAGAGTCAGACATGACATCATTTCTTTATATTCCCTGAGGACTGTAGTGTTTTATTTGAATCTTTGGACAATATTATAATTTATAGAGACATCCAGCGAGATGCCGATATTATATTATGTTACAGTCATAATAGACTAATTATATGTATGTAATTAGTCCATGTACATTACTGGTCAGTGTTTGTCTGCACCATGACACCCACCATATATCCTCGTCATTCCCACCTCACAGCCTCATAATTTTTTCATTTTTAAAATATCACAAAATATCTTCCCACTGGCCCCCTCCACTCAGTGCCTCTCATCCTCACCGATTACCTGTTCTCATACACGGTTACAGGACTTTATCCAGCCCGTGACACTACTTCCCTCAAGCAACTTTCCTATAGCCTACAAACCTGCAAACATTCCCTGAAAACTCTTTATGCAAGTTCACTACTGAAATAAAGCCTATGTAGCCCTAATAAGCATTTTGTAATAATGATAAATAATGAATTTAATATTCTATCAATAAGAATTTACCCAAATGGGTATTAAGAATCACAGAGCCCATCTATTCAGCGACGAACAAGAGGGGGTCTCGGGTGACATTAACCAGCGCCTGGTACTCATGTATTCTACTCATAAGATCAAATATTACACGCAATTCTTCATAACACACATTCCATCTCGCCTCCACTTTTTGCTTCCTTCCTTTTTTTTAAACTATTGTTATTGTGTATAATACAGAAAATTACAATAAAAGCATAAAATATGCAAATCAATCTATCAAACTTATAGAAAATATCTTTTGCATTTCGATCTTTGGTGTTCTTCCTCCTCTCTTCTGCTATGACAGATTTTTCCTTCAGCATTGTCTGCATATTTGATTGTGTCACTATTAAGCAATCAGATATTTGGGAAGGGCAGGTGTACCTAGTACACTGGTCACATATACACAGATGGAATGCCAATGTATTAATGCATATATTTATTCTTGGATAAAGGTAACATATACTCCTCATATATTTCAGGGACATGACTGGAGAGGTGAGTGACATCACTCTTATCTCTTTTAATAAAACAGGGACTGCCACAGCTGACGGCTATTGTCATTAGCTTGTAGAACAGGTGGTAGAGGTCTTCACCTTTAGCAGCCGCCTTTCCCTTAGAGCTTGTTGCGCTCACAGGTTCTCAGATGCCCCAGGTCTTATGTTCTGCGTAGTACAAGCTTATGGATATAACCGTAGCATAGTGGCAAGGGGATGACAGCAGGAGATAAACAAAGTCAGAGACAGGCCGAGGTCAGGAGCATAAGCAGGCAGCGAGGTGAGGTCCAGGCAAGGGGTCATGTCCAGCAGAAAGACAGGATATCCGAGTCACAGGCAGAAGTCAGGGTCACCAGCAAAGAATCTCAATCCAATAAACGAGCCAAGGGTCATACACGGAAGGGTCTATCCAGAAGTACAGGAACAAAATACAAGAGCAGGTCAGCAGCAGGAAGCTGAACGCTATAACCAGCAGGGAGGCTAAGCCCTCCCTGCCTTAAATACTGATAGTGGCCGATCATGAGCAAGCTCCATAAACAGATAATGGGTCCCAGCTGCCACAAGGAACAAACTGCGCATGCGCCTGAGTAGCGGCTTGTCAGGTCGCAGCGCTGATACAATAATTGTAATACACGCGCCCGGCTGTGTGTACCTTCCCGGGACACGTCGGGAGACTGGGAAGGCGTCCGTACCGTTGCCCTGGCAATGGCCGGTTTGAGGCGGAGTGACATCCCGCTCGTCATGACGACAGGACGGGACGAGGGGCAGTAAGCACAAGCGAGCCGTGGCGGCTCAGCAAGGCGCTTCCTTAAAGATTCTGGCCTATAATGTGTGCCAAGATAACTTTCCCACCATTACACCACCACAGGCCTGCACCTTAGACACACCATGATGGATCCATGTTGTTTATGCCAAATTCTGAGCCTATCATCTGCATGTCACAGGAGATATAGAGACTCGTCAGACCTGGTGATGTTTTTCCAGTCTTCATCTGTTCAGCTTGGTGCCCACTATAGCCTCAGATTCCTGTTCTTATCTGATAGGTGTGGAACCCTGGTGTGGTCTTCTGCTGCTGTAGCCCATCTTCTTTAAGGTTCGATGTGCTGTGAATTCTGACATACTCCGCAGCATACCACTGTTGTAACGCATGGTTATTTGAGTTACTTTCGTCTTCCTGTCAGCTTGAAGCAGTCTGGTCATTCTCCGCTGACCTCTCTCATTGACAAGACGTTATCTCCCACAGAACTGCCGCTCACTGGATGTTTTTTGTTTTGTGCACTATTCTCACTCTACAGAGTGTTTTGTGTGGAAATACCAGAAGATCAGTTTCTAAGATTATAAAACAACCCTGTCTTGGACCAACAACCATTCCACGGGCCAAAGTTACTTAGATCACATATCTTCCCCATTCTAGTTTTGGTTTGAACAACAACTGAACCTCTTGATCATGTCGGCGTCTTTTATACATTGACTTGCTGCCACATGATTGGCTGATTAGATATTTGCATTAATGTATCACTTTATTAAGTGGCCACATTGTGTATGTGTCTGGGAGGACCAAGAATCCTGGGGAGACATTTACTAAACTGCATTTTAGTAGAACCTCAGTTTATTTTGTCTGATTGAAAACCACAAGATTTATTAAAGACAAAACCACTGAAAACTGACAGAAAATTGCTCTTTTATAAAGCGTCATATTACACATCAGTCCAGAGTTTGTACGTGACAGGAATACAACGTGCGAGATTCATGAAGCTGCTGTGTGACAAACCGCGTGTAAAATAATCATAAAAAAGACTTGGCTGTGAGAGGTAAGATAGTTTGCATGCGGTTTGAGCAATCTTGCCTGTCAGAAAGTTCCATTTTTTAAAAACAGAGCTACTTGACAAAATAAGAGACTGCTCCTAATTGACTGCCCAACTAATACCAGCCTGGCAGCAAGACCTTGATTCAGTTTAAAAAAAAAGAAGTACAGCTAATGGTGCTCTATTTTCTAGCAGTTAAATTGATGTGAATCAGCTGCTGACAAAGGGCCAATGGTTAACCTGCCATGGTGCTGGCAGCTCCCAGAGAAGAACCACTTGGCTGAGGTAGCAATCACAGACACACCACGTCACTTACTCCTAAGAGGACTGGTAGTGATGTACAAGCTGAAGTCCAAGGATTGTAGAAGGTAAAATAGTGATGAACAAAGCCAAGGTGGAAGGATTGGAGAAGGTAGAATCACGATGTACAGTCAAACAAAACAAGTCCTCTTCAAAGCACAAGCAGAGAATCCAAAACAAAACTTTGCTTCTCCAAATGTTCAGTAGAACTGAGGGACTGTGTAAAGGCTACAAACAGATGAATTAATTGTTCTGATTGATTTGAATTTTTCATTGAAGGGCTGACTGCAGAGTAAAGAGAGCTGTGCAGTACCTCAGGTGAGGTGACTAGCTAGATTGCTGTTCTTAGCAGAGTGCTGATTACAGGAAATGAGAGAAGGTGTTTGTAGCTGTCATAGTTATCTGACGGCTGTCATCTGGAGCTAGCGTTCCTCAATCCTCACAGAACCCTTATTCAATGTTACAAGAAACAAAAATCAATTAATATCTATCAGCACTCTTTATTCACAAAAAAAAAGAGATACAGGAGAAGTCAGTCTGGTATAATTATGCTTTAACAATAATAAAAATCATATAAATGGCAATAGAATTAAAGCATAATTAGTCACAATATTATATATAGGTATCAGATACCTGCAAGAGTTTGACCTCATAAGTAATGCCTTTAGATGACTCACAATGGCAGCCATCTTGAAAACATGGATTAAATCAAACACACTGTCCTTATCTCTTAACACAGAACATCAGTATTACATGCTAGCTATGCAACCATTCACCTATATAAAGTCAATGGCCCTGATTCATTAAGGATCTTAACTGAAGAAACTTCTTATTTCAGTCTCCTGGACAAAACCATGTTACAATGCAAGGGGTGCAAAAAGGTATTCTGTTTTGCACACAAGTTAAATACTGACTGTTTTTTCATGTAGCACACAAATATCAACTTTAAATTTCAGTGTACAAATAAGTTATCAAGTATTTGTGTGCTACATGAAAAAAACAGTCAGTATTTAACTTATGTGCAAAACAGAATACTAATTTACACCCCTTTCATTGTAACATGGTTTTATCCAGGAGACTGAAATAAGATACCTCTTCATTTAAGATCTTTAATGAATCGGGCCCAACATCTCTTATAAACTAATTCCTATAAGCAGGCACATCATCTACTTCTGTGAGCACAGTATGATTCCTTATCAGCTTGTTCAATACGTTTTCCCTGTGTCATGTCACACTATTAGGACCACTACATGTTACTGGAAGCACTGATTTTACATGTACGTTACTACATGTGTTTTTTATTTTATTAAAACTATCAATTCCTAACTTGCAATCCCCATTGTCTATTGATTATGTCTATGGGCTATTACTACCTGTAACTGCTGGGATAGCATTAATGAACATTGGGCTACGCCCAGGACTTCACCTGAGCCAATCACGGTTGAATGGCATCACACGCTGTGTGGAATCACCGCAGATAGAGCTTATATACGGACCACATAACACCACACTGTAAGTGTATTATACTTATTCCATGTTGTCACGGGAATGTTTTACTGATACAAGATTGCATATTTTTTGTATATTTACATACGGACTGGAACCTACATCCTGAACATAACAACAGACGAAATATATATGCCGTATACTATCGTATGGAATCATCTACAGGTGTCTACAACCATCTAGAGACAATCAATTGAACTCTATATATATGTGCATCTATTCTCAGAACTGTATGTATTTATTGAGTTTGATACCCTAGTTATAGATACATTACGGATAGTCTTTACAAGCTTGTATATTTATGCACATTTTTTAGGCATATTATGGTAGAGATTGAGCGCTGTGGCTAATCTAATTACTATTACTCCTTGGCTATTAGAGGCTGATCACCTCTACCACAGCTGCCCTCTCTGCCTTATAATACTGTCTGTGCATGAGCGCATTCTGTATTTTTTACAGTATTACATAAAACTTAATTTATGGACATCTATGGTTTGATTTCTTTGCATGTGTGGATTGCAAGGGTTGTTGCTGACATTTGGCCCCATTAAAAATATATTTACTGAGAAAAATGTTGATGTGTTCAATACTTAATTCACCCACTGTATATATTGACAAAAGTATTCGGACGCTTGACCATTACACCAACGGGGACTGTAATGACATTATATTTAAATACATATACTTTAATAAGTTAGTCCCCTTTCTGCAGTGATAACAGCTCCCACTCTACTTGGAGGACTTTCCACAAGATGTTGGAGTGTTTCTGTGGTAATTTGTGCCCATTCTTTCTGTAGAGCATTTATGAGGTCAGGCACTGATGTTGGACGAGAAGGCCTGGTTCGCAATCTCCGTTCCAGTTTATTCCAAAGGTGTTCAATGGCTTTGAGGTCAGGGCTCTGTGCGGGCCAGTCAAGTTCTTCCACACCGAACTCAAACCATGTCTTTGTAGTCCTTGCTTTGTGCATTGGGGCACAGTCATGTTGGAATAGAAAAAGACCTTCTGCAAACTGTTGCTACAAAGTTGGAAGCATAACATTGTCCATCATGACTTGGTATGCTGAAGCATTAATATTGCCCTTCACTGGAGATAAGGGGCCTAGCCCACACCCTGAAAAACAGCCCCATACCATTATCCCTCCTCCCCCCTTATCCCTCCTCACAGTTGGCATAATGCAGTCAGACAGGTAACGTTCTCCCGGCATCCACCAAACCCAGACTCACCCATCTGACTGCCAAACAGAGAAGCGTGATTTGTCACTTCACAGAACACGTTTCCACTGCTCCACAGTCCAGTGTCTGTGTGCTTTACACCACTCCATCCGACGCTTGGCATTGGTCTTGGTGATGTGAGGCTTGCATACAGCTGGTCGGCCATGGAAACCCATTGCATTAAGCTCCCGACGCACAGTTGTTGTGCTTACAATAATGCCGGTGGAAGTTCGGAACTCTTCAGCTATGGAATCAGCAGAGCGCTGTCAACTTTTACGCACCATGCCCCTTAGCAGTCGTTGATCCTGCTCTGTGAGTTGTTGATGTTCCTAAACGCTTCTACTTTGTAATAATTTCACTTACAGTCGACGGTGGAATATCCAGCAGGGATGAAATTTCCCTCCCGGTGTTGGATCACATTCCAAGGCAAGAACTCGGGATCCGGACACACACACTCATGATCCATTTTATTTACTGGGAAACAGTCAAGCCGCATAGCACTGGTGCCGGTAATTTATTTGGGGTAGGTACAATTGTTTTAGTTAATAATTTATTTATTACAATACAGTATATGGCAGTAATCTGCAACACAAAACCCCGTTTTTGCCTCTGGACACTGAGTGAGGCACTTTCCTGCACTCAGCCCCTATTTTGCAAGGATCACCCTGATGCACACAGCTCCTATGAGAAAGAGCAACATTTTATACACCAGGAATTGTTTACATCTTGTAGCGCTAATCCATACAAGAACTCGTACAAAAAGTCCATGTCAATAAATATTAATCCCACTGGGGACCCCCTTCACACAAATTATAAAGCCAGAGTTCGCTTGTGTTAATGTTGATTTTATTCCAATTAGTCCAAAGTGGGTTTCGTGCACAAATAATCCCCTGGCGCGGGGAAAGTACATTGGTAAAAAATACAAATAAATAAAATACAAGGGAACAAAGCAAAGCTATACTCTGCAGCTGCAGGGGAGGCTGTGTGCTCTCAAACAACAGTAAGAAAAATTGAAATTACAGCTCTGAATAATCGCTGTCTGTTCATCCCACAAAAATATTGCGTTTGCGAAAACTAATACATAAAAAAAAAATCTATTTTATTTATACAACATAAAAATAACCATATAAATTATACAAAAAATTAATTAACAAATATCACTAATAGATCCTATTACACATCACCTGGATATGTCTATTGAGACCTAATCAGTGCACTGATCTTAATAGTAATTCAGTAACGCGTTTTCAATCCGATAGATGGTCACTTAGATTCAGGTCCCATCCTCATCTGGATTTAGTATCCCAGTGTTACAAATGTAATCAGCAGTGTCATCATCATCCTCATCATTTATTTATATAGCGCCACTAATTCCGCAGCGCTGTACAGAGAACTCATTCACATCAGTCCCTGCCCCATTGGGCTTACAGTCTAAATTCCCTAACATACAGACATGGACAGGCAAACACACACACAGACAGAAACAGAGACTAGGGTCAATTTTTTTTTTGTTTGCAGCTAATTAACCTACCAGTATGTTTTTGGAGAGAGGACTGTACAGTGATATATGGGGAGTAATAACTGTCACAATGATACTCCTAGTAACACAGATGTCCTTCAAACTTCAGTACATTTCACCGTAAGGAGTAAATATGATCGCAACAGAACAGTCATAATAAGAATGTCTTAATCTTATAAAGTTCCTATGCTCATAGAGGAGTCTAAATTAGCCATTTAAGTCACTCTGGAATAAGTGAAAATGTCATGCTGTTGTGTAAATGCAAATTATTCTCATAAAAGAAATATTGCTCGTACCTGCTCCCGATCGAGAAGATGGGTTCCCAAAGTGAGTCCGCTAATACTGGGGAGATTGTATGACCTCTTGCCTACCTGAACTTAGTGGCAGAAGAGGGAAGCTGGACCCTAGGGTGTTAGCAAAGTGCCCCGTAACAGACTATGACAGGGCCGAATATCTCCAGGAATACAAAAGGGACAGTAATTATATATCAGTCTTAGTGTGATCTATATTTAGTGTATTAGTTGTAACAGTTTCTATGAGCCTCTGTGTAGGTTATAATGAATGTAGTTTATTGCTTTTCAGTGTCGGTATGAGGTATTCCAAAACTGCAATGGATACCTGGAGTAACCTGCCTCCTAGTCCCTTATAGGAGCCCAGTGAATCTACATTTTTGCTCTCTCATCCCCCACAAGATGTGGATAACCAAACTAAACAACTGGTATCTCACATTCTCACAGCTCCAAAAGTACAAATAGGTAATAATTGGAAGATACAAGGACCCCCCTCCCCCCTCTATCTGTGTCCTCAGAAAATCCATCTGGCACATTGTATGCATGGAAGCATCACCTACTACCTCCATTATAAACAAGCTACATTTGATCATAAAATATATAGTGATGTTTTCTCTGCGCGGTCTATCTACAAAGCTGCCTTTCCTCTTAAAATGCACAATCCCCAATTTGTGCAGAAATAGTAATTAAAGTAAAAAATATATTAAGAGAAATGGGCGCTACCAGATATCACATAAGAGAACACAATAAAATCAAAAACTGTCCTGCTCTAGACTATGGAGTAATCTTACGATGTCTAAAATATAAAATTCAAAACACATGAAGCAATAAACCAATTCCAATTGTGATACTCAAGAAAGTCTATAAAGTTCAACTACTGTGTATATTCATTCTTCTTTGTTGCTCCAAATCTTTTATGGTCGTTGGTCAGATGAATACACATGTGAAAAAAAGAAGATAAACAAACATAGTGCAACCTGTATATATATCAATATATGAAGGAGATAAAAATCCTTTAGAGCCCGTGTGGGAATATTGTTGATAGGAACACCACGTGAAAAAAGGAGGAGGTGTTAGACCCCTTCAGGGTATACACTTACTAGAACCAATTTTAAAGAGAGCATATAAATAAACAACCACCTCGTGTATCCAATCTTCTTTACCCCTTATGGATATGTACTCACTAGAATCAGCTAGAAATCAAGTATATCACTGAACAGATATCTTCTTGTTCACTTTGTATCCGGAATACCAGATTCCACTCCACCGTTATATAAACATGGGAGAAAAACAGTGCTCCATAGTGTAAAATCCTTTTTCAATTTATTTCAAACATATAAAAAGCTAAAAGACGTTCCTTATACATAAAAAACTTCATGCATACATTCTTGACATAAAATACTCCTGCACCGAGGGTGGGTGGCCTCTTACCCTTTAGCTGAAAACGATAAGCATGATGTTAAAATACAGCTCAGCACGGAGTGTCCCGGGTAGAACTCCCGCAATTATCGCTTCCTAAAAGGGGGCAGGGTCCATCGAAATTTAAGAAGAAGTCTGTCTTTTTCCCCACCTATTGTAAAGGTCCCATGGTGGAAACCTTTGAGAAATTGGTCCATAATGATTTATCTAAATTGAAGAATAAAAAGAAAAAACAGAATAAAATTTTTAATATCACAAAAAAAGAGAGGTTGGCCCTAAAAGATCTTAGAAGGAATGAGGATATCATTATTAAGCCGGCCGACAAAGGGGGCAGTGTAGTTATACAAGATAAAATCAAATATAAACAAGAGCTTGAAAGACAATTAAATGATGAGAAAACCTATAAGAAATTAAGAGGAAATCCATCTGAAAAAATCAGTAAGCAACTGCTCCAATATGTAGATAAGTTTTTTCTAAAAGGAGTTATTGACCGAAAAATGAGGGACTTTATTATTATATCAAGTCCTTCTATTCCGGTCATATACACTCTCCCAAAGGTCCACAAAGACGCTACATGTCCCCCTGGAAGGCCTATAGTGGCGGGAATAGATTCCATTACTTCTAATTTGTCCCAAGTGTTAGATAACTATCTTAAAAAACATATGTCCTCTATAAGATCATACTTGAAAGACACTCCTGATACTTTGAAAAAATTAGAAAAAATAGTATGGGAGGATACATATATACTGGTGACTGCAGATGTCAGCTCCCTATATACAATCATCAACCACGAACATGGTACAGAAGCTGTAGAGTTTTTTCTTAAAGCTGCAAAAACCAATAAGGACGAACAGGATTTCATTAAAGAGGGAATAGATTTCATATTGAAGAATAACTTTTTTTGGTATGAAGATTGTTTCTACCTACAATTACAGGGAACAACCATGGGAACCAGGTTTGCCCCCAGCTACGCAAACATCTTTATGGGGTGGTGGGAGGAATTAAACATCTGGAATGATCCCACCGTGGGGGCAAGCCTGGTTTCCTGGCATCGCTTTATAGACGACATCCTGTTCGTATGGAAGGGGGATAGAATTTCACTGTCCAATTTTTGTGAGAAATTGAACAGTAACCCCTTGAATATCAAATTAACTTTCAACATTAGTCAACAAGAGGTCAATTTTTTGGACCTCAATATTTATGTTCAGGAAGGAAAAATTCTTACCAAAAACTACCACAAACCAACTGATGCCAATTCTTTTATACCTATTAATAGTAATCACTATGTCCGGTGGTTGGACAATATTCCATTAGGCCAGTTTCAGAGAATTAAGCGAAACTGCACAGATAATGAAATTTTTCAGTCGCAGGCAAAAAGATTGAAATGCCAATTTTTAGAAAAAGGATACAAAGAAAAAAATCTAGATGATGCTTTAACCAAAGTCTCTAATATGGATAGGGGAGAGTTACTGATTCCCAATAAAATAAAACAGAAAACCCAATTAGAAATGGGGTCAAGCAATATACCTTTTATTACAGGATACAACACTCAATATAAGGAAGTAGTTTTTCTCCCATGTTTATATAACGGTGGAGTGGAATCTGGTATTCCGGATACAAAGTGAACAAGAAGATATCTGTTCAGTGATATACTTGATTTCTAGCTGATTCTAGTGAGTACATATCCATAAGGGGTAAAGAAGATTGGATACACGAGGTGGTTGTTTATTTATATGCTCTCTTTGAGATTGGTTCTAGTAAGTGTATACCCTGAAGGGGTCTAACACCTCCTCCTTTTTTCACGTGGTGTTCCTATCAACAATATTCCCACACGGGCTCTAAAGGATTTTTATCTCCTTCATATATTGATATATATACAGGTTGCACTATGTTTGTTTATCTTCTTTTTTTCACATGTGTATTCATCTGACCAACGACCATAAAAGATTTGGAGCAACAAAGAAGAATGAATATACACAGTAGTTGAACTTTATAGAATTTCTTGAGTATCACAATTGGAATTGGTTTATTGCTTCATGTGTTTTGAATTTTATATTTTAGACATCGTAAGATTACTCCATAGTCTAGAGCAGGACAGTTTTTGATTTTATTGTGTTCTCTTATGTGATATCTGGTAGCGCCCATTTCTCTTAAGCT
The DNA here is from genome assembly GCF_038048845.1 of Mixophyes fleayi. NCBI lineage: Eukaryota > Metazoa > Chordata > Amphibia > Anura > Limnodynastidae > Mixophyes > Mixophyes fleayi. The sequence goes on along the minus strand of NC_134407.1, from coordinate 217,936,945 downwards.
ACATTTGATGCCATATGTGTCACCTGATATTTTCAGGAAAGTCGTCCTGGCCATCGTCTAGCATGTGTGCCAACACCCCCCTGATCATCTACTTGCAAATATGTCTGTGACCATGCTTTAAGCCGCTTCAGCGTCCTTCCAATGATCGTATAGGACAAGATCCTTTATGATAAGATACCTTTTTATTTAGATGTTTTACAGCTCTTTTAGGCCCTCCTTTTAAATTCTTAAATAATCATTAGAATAGACTTTAAAATGTCTCATACTGTACCTGATTCCACTACCCTCTTCTACTCCCAAGTTTTATACAAAAATAAAAACGGGAGAAACATTATTGCTTGGTGTTGTAATATGTTTACTGTTTTTGTAAATACATGTTTCTTCAGTAAACTATTTATTAATGAAAAACAAGAAGTTAACTTTGATGGTAATTATATTTTATTACCCTATTTTTGTATAGACCATATCATTGCATGTCATGCAGCACAGTGCATATAGACACTGTGCAGCTACCTAATCTACTTATCACTATATCAAGAATAAAGATATATAAAATAAAACCAATTTATCCTGAAACATATTCAATTGGGTGTAGTACGAATTGACGATAATGTAAACAACGACAGTCTGTACACCTACATAATTATTACGATACTGAACACAACGACATGTAAAAAAATACCTACTTAGCTGTAAACAGACACAGGGCAGATCCGATAGGAGCAGAGGGCGACACTTCCAAATGACGACTGTCGGTGTTTACAGTATCGTAAATACAATTACCACCGATTCAATTAGCCACTATGCAAACTACAGTACACAAAATAGGAGCCAAAAAACAAAGGCCAGCAATGAACTTTATTTTAGAAAAAGAAACTATAGGAAATATTCTAATATTTAATGTGTTACATACAGTCATGGCTAAAAATCTTGGCAACCTTGCAGTTTTTTCACCATTTCTTCCAGAAAATTGTTAAAGTTAAAAACTATTTTAATATCCACATATGTATTTCTTTGGTTTGCTGTGAAGTAAAACGCAAAAAGCAGAAAATGTACTAAGTCTTAGCAAATTTCACAATGAGCAGGTAGTTAGAACTAATTTGATTTCAATCAGGTTGAAAAATGTGCAAGGGTGCCAATATATTTGGCCACACCTTTATATATCAACAATTAAAGCACAATGGTCACTGACACATATTATCATCACCATCATTATTTATTTATATAGCGCCACTGATTCAGCAAAGTTGTACAGAGAACTCACTCACATCAGTCCCTGCTCCATTGGAGCTTACAGTCTAAATTCCCTAACATACACACACACACACACACACAGAGAGAGATCAATTTTGATAGCAGCCAATTAACCTACCAGTATGTTTTGGAGTGTGGGAGGAAACCGGAGCACCCGGAGGAAACCCACGCAAACACGGGGAGAACATACAAACTCCATACAGATAAGGCCATGGTCGGGAATTGAACTCATGACCCCAGTGCTGTGAGGCAGAAATAAATAAACAAATTTCCACCCTTTGCATTGCAACATGGTTTGTCCTGGAAAACGTAGTCCTTTTTTGCCTTAATGACTCAGACTCATTATGTTTTACTTATAAAACACCAAAATATTACTCAGCGCTGTACATTGAGGGGATTATAATAAAAATAACATACAACATGAAACAGAAGGTAAAGATGACCCTGCCTAATTGAGGGCAAACATATATAACGTAGCAGAATAACAATTGTGTTGTTGGGGATACATCTGCATGGACACAACCACTGCGCTCGTTCTTAGCTCCAGGATGTTGGAGGATACAGTTATTGTGCTAGTTCCAGGCTCCAGACAGTTGGTAATCACAGACACTGAGCTAGTTCCAGGCTCCAGACAGTTGGTAATCACAGACAGTGAGCTAGTTCCAGGCTCCAGACAGTTGGTAATCACTGACACTGAGCTAGTTCCAGCCTCCAGACAGTTGGTAATCACAGACACTGAGCTAGTTCCAGGCTCCAGACAGTTGGTAATCACAGACAGTGAGCTAGTTCCAGGCTCCAGACAGTTGGTAATCACTGACACTGAGCTAGTTCCAGGCTCCAGACAGTTGGTAATCACTGACACTGAGCTAGTTCCAGGCTCCAGACAGTTGGTAATCACAGACACTGAGCTAGTTCCAGGCTCCAGACAGTTGGTAATCACTGACACTGAGCTAGTTCCTGGCTCCAGACAGTTGGTAATCACAGACACTGAGCTAGTTCCTGGCTCCAGACAGTTGGTAATCACAGACACTGAGCTAGTTCCTGGCTCCAGACAGTTGGTAATCACAGACACTGAGCTAGTTCCTGGCTCTGAGCAGTTGGTGACAATTTAGTACGTCACAGCTATGGTAAACACTTAAATCCACTCACACAACTGTGAGATATATATGTGTCTATGTGACATAATCCATAATTGAGTGGTTTAAATTTGTGCTTTCAAATGTTTCTAATAAAGTTAGAATTGTCCACTTGGTCGTGTATGATGTACAGTCAAGTCCATAAATATTGGGACATCGACACAATTCTCATATTTTGGGCTCTATATACCACAATGGATTTGAAATGAAACTAACAAGATGTGCTGTAACTGCAGACTTGCAGCTTTAATTTGAGGGAATTTACATCCAAATCAGGTGAACAGTGTAAGAATTACAACAGTTTCTATATGTGCCTCCCACTTTTTAAGGGACCAAAGGTAATGGGACAAACTAAACAATCCTACATCAAACATTCACTTTTTAATACTTTGTTGCAAATCCTTTGCAGTCAATTACAGCCTGAAGTCTGGAACGCATAGACATCACCAGACGCTGGGTTTCATCCCTGGTGATGCTCTGCCAGGTCTCTACTACAAATGTGTCCAGTTCCTGTTTGTTCTTGGGGCATTTCCCCTTCAGTTTTGTCTTCATCAAGTGACATGCATGCTCAATTGGATTCAGGTCAGGTGAGTGACTTGGCCATTGCATAACATTCCACTTGTTAGCCTTAAAAAACTCTTTGGTTACTTTTGCAGTATGCTTAATTTCAAATCCATTGTAGTGGTGTATAGAGCCCAAAATATGAGAATTGTGTCGATGTCCCAATATTTATGGACTCGACTGTATATTTCACCTTTTTCAACCATACGTTACCAGAGTCTCTCTGTGGACAAAGGTCCAACCCCTCCTGAATACTGGGAGTCTGAAGCATTTTATAACAAGACAGAGACAGGCAGCCACCAGTTTACTGTGCACCATGTAATCTAAACACCAATAACTTGTCCAATATGTAAATGATAGGAGCCAGCAACATGTCAATTAAACAAATGTCCTTAACTTTGTGAATCAAGTCCAAAGAGTGACAGTAAAAACTATGCCACAAAATCCAGCCTACTAATTTAATACCACCCTCTTAATCAATGTAAACTTCAGGAATGTATTTACTACAAGTTACATTTGTGTGTTTTATTTGATGTGTGTATATGTCCCTATAAATGTGCTTTTTTGTATTAATTGTGCCTGGAAGGTGCAGAAGTACTTACATTTGATAATATAGGCATGGGCCTGACCTCTGCCACCTCTAAGCATGTGTAAAATTAACATGGGGGTAAAAAGTCCTGCAGCCATCCGTTAAACTGGAGAGGTCATCGTAAACACGCACTGTCCACACTTTGAATCTCATTTAAACATTTCACATGTATATTTCACATGCTGGCACAATACAAGACTGAATCCATCAGGAGCAAAGCGTTGTATCCCTACAGATGCATCCCCATCCACCAAGGCACACACGTACTTGTATAATTGGGTGTATTTATAAAAAATTGGCCACACAGCATCAGAAAATTACATATGCTCTTTGGGCTCACAATTTTGAAGCTTCATAAATGGCCTCATTGAACTAGTAATAGATTACAGAACTAATTAGAAATAATGTTATAATATACTGCATGACTGGAGCTTTGAATTGCCCTCCACTGCACACAGATATTAATATACTTTTGGGTATACATTGTGTGACTGTACTTGTGCCTGTTTTCATAACGTACATTAAAAATATCAACACGTTTACAATATTTAGATTACTGCAACTGTTTCATGTCGATCAGCTCAATGAAATTGCTTTTCTCTTGTATGAATTTTCTGATGCTTAACAAGATTTAAGTGTAAAACATTTCTCACTCAGAACATGAAAATGGTTTCTCACCTGTGTGAATTCTCATATGTTCAATAATCACTGATATATGTGTAAAACATTTTCCATGTTTAGAACATGGAAATTATTACTCACCTGTGTGAGTTCTCTGGTGTTTACCAAGTGTTGATATCTGCCTAAAACATTTCCCACACACAGAACATGTAAATGGTTTCTCACCTGTGTGAATTCTCTGATGTTCAACTAGAGATGATTTATGTGTAAAACATTTCCCACACTCAGAACAGGGAAATGGCTTCTCGCCTGTGTGAATTCTCTGATGTTCAACTAAAGCGGATTTATGTGTAAAACATTTCCCACACTCAGAACATGGAAACTGTTTGTTACCTGTGTGAATTCTCTGATGTGTAACAAGAGCTGATTTCTGTTTAAAACATCTTCCACACTCAGAACAGGGAAATGGCTTCTCATCTGTGTGAACTCTCTGATGTTCAACAACAGCTGATTTATGTGTAAAACATTTCCCACACTCAGAACATGGAAATGGTTTCTCACCTGTGTGAATTCTTATATGTTCAGTAAGAATTGATTTATTTGTAAAACATTTCCCACACTCAGAACATGGAAACCGTTTGTTACCTATGTGTATTCTCTGATGTGTAACAAGAGCTGATTTCCGTGTAAAACATTTCCCACACTCAGAACAGAGAAATGGTTTCTCACCTGTGTGAATTCTCTGGTGTGCAACAAGACCTGGTTTAAATGTAAAACATTTCCTACAAACAGAACAAGGAAATGGTTTTTCACCTGTGTGAGTTCTGTGATGTCTAGCAAGAACCGATTTCCTCGCAAAACATTTCCCACAATCAGAACATGGAAATGGTTTCTCACCTGTGTGAATTTTCAAATGTTGAGCAAGATCCGATTTCCGTGCAAAACATTTCTCACATTCAGAACACGGAAATGTCTTCTCACCTGTGTGAATTATCTGATGTTCAACAAGAACTGATTTATTTGCAAAATATTTCCCACACTCAGAACATGGAAATAGTTTCTCACCTGTGTGAGTTCTGTGATGTCTAGCAAGAACCGATTTCTGTGTAAACCATTTCCCACATTCAGAACATGGAAATGGTTTCTCACCTGTGTGAATTTTCTGATGTCTAGTACAGATTGACAGATGAATAAGACAGTTACCACATTCAGAACAAGGAAAGATTTGATCATCTGTATGAGCAGGAGTACATTTAGTAATATCCGATTTGTCAGGAGAACATTCCTGATGATTAGAGGCATCAGATAATATATCTGCACTGTGCAGTACTGAATTTATATTTCGGCTAATGTGGTTTTCTCCTGAATAATCTAGTGTGATCTTCTTATCTTCTGTTTTAAAATCTGGAGACAAAATGAGACATCCATCCGAGGAGTTCCTGCTTTTGCGTCCATCTGCTGGGAATAAAATAAATAAATAGTTTTTGGTTTTTTTTTTACATTTCATAATATTACAGAGTTCAAATTATTCAGTTTCAATCTCAATATGTGCAAATATGGCTCTTTTGTTAAACAGAAAAAAACATTAGCTTAAAATATACCACAGTCACATTACCAAGCACATTCATCGAAACTAGGATCGTGTGAAATCCGACAAAATCCAATGTTGGGGATCAAAGTGAAACAGAATCGTGACTCCGTTTCTCCCGCCACACTCGGATCTCAAAATGAGGAGAAACGTCATCTCCGGCAATTGTTATCGAAAAAAATTGAGAGATCAGTGGAGCGGAGACAGGCAGTACAACAGAGAGCTCCAAAGCAAAGTCAACAGGCTGAGGTCAAGTGTCACGAGAAATCCAGAGAATAGTCAGCAAGCCGGGGTCAATAACCAGATAAACACAGGAACCAGAAGAGGAGCCAAGGGAAGCCGGGTCAAAACCAATATCAGACAAGGAACAAGGAACGCTGGAGAACAGGGAGACCTAATGGAGACCTGATACTCTGGCACCCTAATGTTGCCAGTGTGAGGTTTAAATAGAGGCTGCTGCCACCTGATAGGAGGGAAGGCTGGGCGGCAGAAGCGCTACAGAAAGTGTCCCGTTGCCTAGCAATGGGACGAGGGGGCGCACATGCGCCCGATAGCGGCAAGATGGCCGGGGACGCTGTGTGCCTGTTGCCTAGCAACAGGACGCCCCCGGCCAAGTCCATCAGGTGACCGTCCCTGCTTCATGGAGGAGCAGCGGGGACGGTGCCTGACAGTATGTTGGTCTTGTGGATCAAGTTCTTTATTCACTTCGACAGGACCCAAGGGTTTGCAACATCTTGAAATCGGATCACTACATTTTGGCAACCATGCTTGATTGTAGGTTTAAGTCATATGCCATGTCTTTCTTTCAGAATGACCCAAAACTTCACAGATATAAACAGCCCCTTGCGAGTAATTTGTCGGCTCAAGTAGCACTTGACACGTTCCCTGCTTCAGCTTCTCCAAATGCTACTGCCAGAAAAAACTTTCCTTTTCTGATAGTCACACTGATTATGAGTTAACAACACAGCAGCACACCGATGTAAAAGTTTATGACATCTGGTCAGGCTGAAAAGAAATGCCCAAATGTACTACTGACACCTCTAGCGAGTCTCAATCTGATACACCTTGTCTTAATAGAATGGTGGACGATCACTTTAATGATTAAGTATAAATTAGCATCTCAGCCAGTCCCTTTGAATACTGGAAGGGAAAAGAGAAATTTGGAGCCTCTTGTACAAACTAGCTATGGTGTACTTAAGCTGCCCACCCTCCAGTTTGTACTCACAAATAATTTTTAGCGCAGCTGGGAACATTGTGAGTGATTGTTGGAGGAGACTACTTCCCAAAAAAGAAGAAAAATTGGGAGGGAGAGTATTTTGATATGAGATTTGAGATATGTGCAGGGGTGTTGTTGTTGAGGGCTTTGTAGGTAAGGGTTAGTAATTTGAATCTGATTCTGGAGGACACAGGGAGCCAGTGTAGGGATTTGCAAAGTGGTGCAGCAGATGTGGAGCGAAGAGAGAGGAAGATCAGTCTTTCAGCAGCATTTAGGATGGATTGAAGTGTGGATATATGGGTGTCAGGAATGTCAGATAGCAGGAGGTTGCAATAGTCAAGATGGGACATGATGAGAGAATGGATAAGAGTTTTGGTGGCATGTTGAGTAAGAAAAGGGCGTATTTTGGCAATGTTTTTAAGGTAGAGTCGACAGGACTGTGAGAGTCTGGATGTGAGGAATAAAGCAGATTGTGGAGTCAAGTGACACCAAGGCAGCGGGCTTGGGAGACTGAGGAAATAGTTGTGTTATTGACAGTGAGGGAGATTTGAGGGCAGGTGGTGACTCTGGAAGGAGGGAAGATAATAAATTCTATTTTGAACATGTTGAACTTTAGGTAGCGTTGGGACATCCATGGGGAGACAGCAGAAAGACAGTTGGTTACACAAGATAGTATAGAAGGAGAGAGGTCAGGGGAATAGATAAAGATTTGAGTGTCATCAGCGGTGAGGTGGTATTGGAGGCCGAATGAGTGAATTAGTGCCCCAAGAGAAGAGGTGTACAATGAAAAAAGTAAAGGTCCAAGAACAGTGCCTTGTGGGACCCCAAGTGCAGAAATTTCTACTTTGTGAGTGTTAGCTCCCTTTTAATGCAATGTAACATATTTCTTTCCGGCGCTTTTGAAAAGTGGAGATACTGTAGGGATCAATTAGACAGCGCTCTTGACGACTATGTTGCACCAAACGACACCCCTGACATATCTAAGATTATTGTTTGGGAAACCAATAAATTTGTCAAACGAGGCAAACATTAAATTGGGCTCCCTCAAGAAGAAAGAAAAGATAGCCTACCGAGACCACTTACTTCAAAAAATTATAGATCTAGTGAGCGCTCACATATCCACTATGAGTGAGGCCACACTGACTCAGCTGACGGAACGAGTTGGGCGCTTAACAAATTACTATACGACAAGGTTAAATTAGATTTTCGTAGGTGCAGCCATCGCTTTTATCGGTGGGGGAATAGACCCAGTAACATGCTGGCAAAGGCATTGCACCGACAGAGGGCCAGGGCCTATATCACCCCGATTAAAGACAGCAGAGGATGAAAGCATAAACTCGCCTCAAAGATAGCTGATGCTTTTCATGCCTACTACTCCAAAATATACAATCTTATAGACCATGACAACGGGTCTGACAGGATAAACAAAACTAACCCAGATTTCTTCCTAGCTAGAGAAGATAAACTTTCCCATTCTCTCGAGCTCAGATAGAGACATACTGATACAACCCTTCACTGGGGGGGAGATGGCTGAGGCAATCAAATTCACGCCGTCAGGAAAGAGCCCAGGCCCTGATGGCTTTGCCATTTCATACTACAAGACCTTTAAAGACAAGTTGATAGCCATGATGGTGCCAGCCTTTAACGCTGTCTCCCTGGACTCCTCCTTGTTCTCACAAAGTTTAGAAGCGCACATAACAGTGATTTCCAAGGAAGGGAAGCACCCGGCCCAGTGTCCGAGTTATAGGCCTATCTCCTTGCTGAACGTGTACATCAAGTTATATGCAAAATTTATAGTAAATAGGCTAAAACTCATGCTCCCAGATTTTATCCACTCTGACCAAGTGAGTTTAGTCCTGGGCCATGAGGCACGAGACAACACCACCAAGGTGATACTTGATCCATTTGGCCTCACGTTCAGCAACGGCGTCAATGCTACTATCCACAGACGAGGAGAAGGCCTTCAACCGGGTGAGTTGGCCTTTCATGAGAGGTCTCCTAGAGCATTTAGGCCTAGGCCCAATAGGAGTCCATAGAATCCTAGCTCTATAAGGACAACCCACTGCCATGCATTAAAATCAATGGAGATCTCTCGGAGACAGTCACTATAAGCAATGGCACCAGACAGACGTGTCAACCTTTCTGTCATTACGTTGTCAGTTATAAGGTTATAAGATCTAGATATACTTGGCTGTAGATACGTATACACTCCTGCATAATGGCCTGGTGCCGTGATGCTTTTCTAATGTACGAAGAAGCAGAGTAATGTAACTTTTATTGCACCTCAAGTATGACCTGTTTATGTGTTTTCCAAAACTCAATAAATATAAATTTCGGAATAAAAGTGGAAATGTTGCCTACAGCAACCAATCAGATTCTAGCTATCATTTTGTAGAATGTACTAAATAAATAACTTTGAATCTGATTTGTTGCTATAGGCAACATCAAACCTGTTGGAAACTCTCAGCTTTATACAGTTACCCCCAGATAATCTTATCTTAGAGTGTTACGGATAATCAGTAGACAATACTAAGGTCATTGTTCAGAGGGCATGTGAAGCCGAGGAGTGTGTGGGTTGTCTGGTTCCAGCTAGGTCTGCTGGTGAGAAACCTCCAATACCCTCTTGAGCAGGACTGTTTTTCTGGACAGTATGTTATTTCCCCTACTAGATTTGCCCATGATCTGCAAAACTCCTTTTAAATACCCTGTAGTGTCAGGATAGGTGAATTAACTCAAACAACCTGTGAACTCACAGCTTTGTGTAAAATCACAACTCATAATGTGAATAATTTTACATGTAACAACATAGATAGATATAGTGCTAGTATACAGCCTGCCTCAAATAAAATGAAGAGAATGTAGTCATTACGGAGTACAGCATATACAATAGTTGTAGGGACTAAACAAGGAGAATATGTGACTGTTTTCTGTAATAAGTGTTTATTACTCACCTGTGCTGATATCTGTAGGGATTTCCTCCTCCTTACACTGCAGATCACCCCTCACATACGTCTCTTCTTCTACCTCTTTATTTTCTAACTTAATCTCAGTCAGATCTTCATGCTAATTAACCAACAAAATAATAAAATAACTCAATGTCTGTGTTCAGTAATTCAGAAGAATCAGTCAGTGTATAAGACACACGTTGTCTCTACAGATCATACAGTGCTTTGGTATTTCGAAATTTGGTGAGACCTTAAATTCCATCTACCTGATACTGCTGTGGGATCCTGTGATTTTCCTCTGTACAATCCTGTGAATAAAGAGGACGGGGACATCTGTCTGGGGGTGTTTGTGTAGCTGGATCCATCTGTAGGAGACACACAGTGACTGAATACAATGTTTATATGTGATTATCAGATGATGTGTGTATCTAGCTGACCCTCAAAATAGCTCTCTCCTTTACAATAAAACAAAGTCTCTAGTGATGTCTGGTGATTCTCCATCATCACATCCTTGTACAGACCCTTGTGTCCTTCTAAATACTCCCACTCCTCCATGGAGAAATAGACAGTGACATCCTGACACCTTATAGGACCCTGACACACACAATGATACAGTCATCACCCAGACACATCTCCTGGTGTTACTGTATAATGTCCCATTCCCAGCAGTTACCTCTCCAGTCAGCAGCTGAATGATCTTGTTGGCGAGTTCTAGAATCCTCTTGTCATTGTTTCTCTCATGTATCAGTGAGTGAGGTGGAGGCACCGTGATGAGGCTCTGGGTCCTGCTCAATCCTCCTGACACACAGGGATGGCTTCTTGCTGTCTTAAGCTCAACAGATATATTCTCCACCGCTGTAAGATAAGATTGATGTTACTGTAATATTCCCAGCATCCCTCACTTCTATTATAATTATTTTTTTAATTAAAAGCCTAGGACTGTACTTATTTGCACTATTTGCTTCTTCAAAGAAGTTACAAAAAATACACCCATAAAAATTCACGATTTGGTCAATTCAGGTCCTCCCCAAAGGAAGAACCTCTTCATCCCCGACCCTGGAGGCCTCTTGAGAACAACAGTCTTCACCACAAGGTTGGTGGAGGTGGGGAATCACTTTACCCTGGGATCTGTTAAAGCTTCACCAAGGGACCAGTTATCTGTTCCCCCCCATGGAGGAAAGTCAGGGGTGTGAGGAGGTGAGAGACTCAGGGTCACACCATGTTCCCTAGATCTTAGGTATAAGGAGCCTCAATTTGAGGGGAAAAATAAAATCAAAATTGGAAAGTGACAAAGTAATAGTGAAATAAATAAGTGTGTGACCAGCCCCAGCCTTCCAGTTGTTCTATATAAATTCTACCATGAAGACAAGCAGGAAGGAGCCTGTATCGTACTCTGTCAGTGTCTCATCCACTCTGGAGGCACATATTATGCCAGGCTTTCAAGCTGTCAGCCTATTTCCTAAAGGACCAAGGTAGTCTATTCATTGTTGGAGGAGTCACCAGTCCCTCCAAGGATAGAGAATACACTTGATCTTACCAAAAGGCCAAGAAACTTCTCTCACATAATCCCTCAGCTCTCCAAACAGGTCCATGTTTTATTAATAGAGATAAGAGTGATGTCACCGTGACATTCTCAAAATCCCTCCCTGGTTTTACCTGTATGTCTGTAAGTTGGTAAAGGAGTGTCAGCTGAAATGAATAAGGTCCAACCTGTGGAAAACAATGATTATCCCTCACTCTAATTAGGGTTAAGGACACAACAGAGTTTATTCCAGGGATAGGCAGTACAAAAGTAACAAACAGTCAAGCGCTAGTTAAACAAATTATAGATTGTTTTGTTTTTTTTTTAAATTATAAAAATATGCCTTTATACAAATGAATATATAGATGCCCGAAAGAAACATATAGCTCTCCACTTTAACAAGTACTGTATCTTGTTAATTAGTCATATACAGACAAAGAAAAGAACACGTGGGAGTGCTGGTAATCTTATAATAACATATTAAAATAATATAGATAAACAATAGCGCACAGCAGGACAAATAAGCACCTTGTTATATAAAATAAGATAGGAGTATAGTCTTCTTCTTCTTATTATTATTATTTATTTAGGCGCCACAGATTCCGTAGCGCCAGACACAGAAGCAAGTAACAAATAGATGAGGTAATACAGGTCAGTACCACAGATTGTTGTAAGTAAGGCTATGGGGACTCACACAGAGTGCAGCAAAAGACGTGACAGGATGTCCGAGGGACAGGAGACAGACGTGGGACAATAGGTAGAGAGGACCCTGCCTGCGAGAGCTTACATTCTAAAGGGAGGGGTGGTGAGAGACAGTAGGACCACCTGGGAGAAAAATTTAGATGGCAGACGAGGAAGAGGAGTATAGATCAAAAGCACACTTATAAGCAGCTAATTATAACCCAATGTCCTCATTCAATGAGGTGTTGTATCATTATTTAGCCCTAAGGCAAAAAGGCAATAAGAGCCAACAGATGATATTATGTCCTCTATAGGAGATGATTCCAGCGATATTAAGCTGGAAGTACAGAGCCTAAGCACAATTATATGCCAAACGTCTCCTCCTCAGCAAATGATATCTTCGATGTACCTAACAAGAACTGATTGTTGCTCCTACTCTCCTCCTTAGAGACTGTGGTGTAATATCCAGGGTTTGAAGAAGCTGCTTCCATGTGATAAGAGAATAAATTGGAAACTTCAATTGCTCCGCCGATTAAAGACACGTGTATAGATAAAAAGTGTGTTCGTGAAACCCGGCGCTACCTGACGCGTTTCTTCGCCCCTCCCTTGAGCGGTTTCTTTACAGGTCTATATGTGTGTCTTTTATCGGCAGAGCAATTGAAATTTCCAGTCTATTCTCTTATCAAACGCAAACAGCTTCTTCAGACCCTCATTTTCCACACCCCGTTGTGCTGAAAGCATCTCTATTTGGGGCAACTTATGATTTGAGGTTACAGTCAAGATGTTTCACACAGTGTTGGGTTACCTTGGTGAGGAGGGCTAGGTTTAGGGTAAGGTTGGGATTAGTTTACCTGTTAATTCCGTCCACAGTACTTTTATGGTGGGCAGAACTGGGTTCAACGCATAGCCGCTGATTAGTTACAGCAGCTAGATCTGGTTTTTGTGTAAGATTCCCACCTCCTGCGGGACTGACAGTTCTCAGTCTGAGTTATCTCTCACACAAAAAAATTAAAACATTTCTAAAAATACTTCTATGAAGTATTTATAGTTAAACCAGAGCTGATATTTCATCTGCAGTTTGAATGTCAGTAAAACATAACATTGCAGTTAGTACAAGTTAGCTAATGCAATGTCCTCATGGTTTGACCTGTTGGGGTGCACCAATTTACAACAAACAAAAGCATGAAGGATAAAAAAAAAAAAAGTTGATAGCACAGAATCAAATACTCTATACCTTTACCTAGACTATAGATATGCATGAGAAACTGATGAATACATTTTAGGACCTACTGCTAGTGGTACTTTAAGATCTTTAAAAAATAATCAAGGGTTGAATTATGGATAGATGGAATTTTTTTATATAATATTACGTTACTATATTTTTTTCCAATGCTAACCAAACAGTAAAAGCATATTTATTTTACAATGCCCCCAATATAAACCCCTATCTGTCTTGAAAAGAACTATATAAAAACACCCCACAGATACGGTTATGAGTTGTTATACATATTATGTCCTGTTCCAAGCAGGCAGCGGTGTTGTGGACGCCTCTCCACTGCGTACGTCCTCCTCAGATGTACTGGGAAGATCACTAGGGAGGGGCATTGACAACACTGCTGCAGAAGCAATGTATGAGTGACTGGTGTAGGGTTATTAGAGGCTTCAAGGGACCCAGAGTATCAGGAGAACAGCACAGCAGAGTTAAGCTAGATATAGGTTTAAGGACCACTAAAGCCCAAAATGATAGTTTCTAGATATGAAACATGAAGGTAAAATACAGTGCTCAGTGTTACCCTAATTCTGTTACATAATACAACAAGTAGAACAGCTGCACCCACTCTAGTCCTAGGTAATAACACAAAGCTTCTTTATTCACACAGAGCACAAGTTGTAAAGGAGAACAGAGGGCACAGGGGAGGGAGGAGAGTACCAGGGGTAAAGATATGGGGAGAGGAGTATTATACCGACATGATACCAGAGTCTGTTCCATGAGTATTATAATAACAGGACATCAGAGTCAGCCCCATATGTATAATCATAACAACCAAACACCGGGATCTGCTCCCCATGCAGTAAAGTGACACCAGGGTCAGCTCCCCGTGTATAATATTAACAATAATAATATCATTACCAGTTGCCAGACACAACAATGTCTCCTCTCTTTCCCCTTGGTCCACGGTCACACTGAAAGTCACTTCCGGTATTTGGAACGCATACAACATGTTAGGTGGACCGCAGAGACCGGAAGTCGGGTGTGTAACACATCAGAGGATGCAGTGAGTGTAGAGAACAGAGGGAGGGGGGATTTAGGGTTAGATAGGTAGATACATAGACATAGAGTCAGACATGACATCATTTCTTTCAATTCCCTGAGGACTGTAGTGTTTTATTTGCATCTATGGACTATATTATAATTTATAGAGACATCCAGCGAGATGCTGCCATACTATGTCATAAGCCTGTTACAGTCATAATAGACTAAATATATATGTGTGTAATTAATCCATGTACATTACTGGTCAGTGTTTGTCTGCACCATGACACCTCCATATATCCTCCTAATGCTCATCTCACAGCCTCAGTATTCCCACCTCACAGGCTCATTATTCCCACCTCACAGGCTCAGTACTACATCTCAAAACCTCATAATGCTTATTAATTCCAGCCTTCTAATCCCCACGTCAGAGCTTCATAGAGCCCACCTTATTACATCATAATGCCCACTTTATAGCCTCATAATTCTCACATTGCAGCCTGGGTATGCCCACCTCATGGCCTCAGTATGCCCACCTCATAGCCTCAGTATGCCCACCTCATGGCCTCAGTATGCCCACCTCATGGCCTCAGTATGCCCACCTCATGGCCTCAGTATACCTACCTCATGGCCTCAGTATGCCCACCTCATGGCCTCAGTATGCCCACCTCATGGCCTCAGTATATCTACCTCATAGCCTCAGTATGCCCACCTCATGGTCTCAGTATGCCCACCTCATGGCCTCAGTATGCCCACCTCATGGCCTCAGTATGCCTACCTCAAGGCCTCAGTATGCCCACCTCATGGCCTCAGTATGCCTACCTCATGGCCTCAGTATGTCTACCTCATGGCCTCAGTATGTCTACCTCATAGCCTCAGTATGCCCACCTCATAGCCTCAGTATGCCCACCTCATGGCCTCAGTATGCCCACCTCATGGCCTCAGTATGTCTACCTCATGGCCTCAGTATGTCTACCTCATAGCCTCAGTATGCCCACCTCATGGCCTCAGTATGCCCATCTCATGGCCTCAGTATGCCCACCTCATGGCCTCACTATGCCCACCTCATAGCCTCAGTATGTCTACCTCATAGCCTCAGTATGTCTACCTCAATGAGTCATAGCCTCAGTATGTCTACCTCATAGCCTCAGTATGCCCATCTCATGGCCTCAGTATACCCACCTCATGGCCTCAGTATGCCCACCTCATGGCCTCAGTATGCCCACCTCATGGCCTCAGTATGTCTACCTCATAGCCTCAGTATGCCCACCTCATAGCCTCAGTATGCCCACCTCATGGCCTCACTATGCCCACCTCATGGTCTCAGTATGCCTACCGCATGGCCTCAGTATGCCCACCTCATACCCTCAGTATGCCCACCTCATGGTCTCAGTATGCCCACCTCATGGCCTCAGTATGCCCACCTCATGGTCTCAGTATGCCCACCTCATGGCCTCAGTATGCCCACCTCATGGCCTCAGTATGCCTTCCTCATAGCCTCAGTATGCCCACCTCATAGCCTCAGTATGCCCACCTCATGGCCTCAGTATGCCCACCTCATGGTCTCAGTATGCCCACCTCATGGCCTCAGTATGCCCACCTCATGGTCTCAGTATGCCCACCTCATGGCCTCAGTATGCCCACCTCATAGCCTCAGTATGTCTACCTCATGGCCTCAGTATGCCCACCTCATGGCCTCAGTATGCCCACCTCATGGCCTCAGTATACCTACCTCATAGCCTCAGTATGCCCACCTCATAGCCTCAGTATGCCCACCTCATAGCCTCAGTATACCCACCTCATGGCCTCAGTATGCCTACCTCATGGCCTCAGTATGTCTACCTCATAGCCTCAGTATGCCCACCTCATAGCCTCAGTATGCCCACCTCATAGCCTCAGTATGCCCACCTCATAGCCTCAGTATGCCCACCTCATAGCCTCAGTATGTCTACCTCATGGTCTCAGTATACCTACCTCATACCCTCAGTATGCCCACCTCATAGCCTCAGTATGCCCACCTCATGGTCTCAGTATGCCTACCTCATGGCCTCAGTATGCCCACCTCATAGCCTCAGTATGTCTACCTCATGGCCTCAGTATGCCCACCTCATGGCCTCAGTATGCCAACTGCTTAGCAGTATTTAATGTCTTAGCCATAGTGCTTCATAATTTCAACTTGTAATGGCCAAATCAGAGCCCTGTAACTCCTTCCTCAGACTTTTAGCGTCATACTTCCCACCTCATAGCTTTGTACGTTCCACCACATAGCTCCGTAATTACAATTTCATAGTCTTGTTTTGCCCACTTGATAGCCTCATGATGTCCACCTCATAGCTTCATACTGTCTACTTTATACCCTCTTCATGCACAACTCATAGCTTCATAATGACCACCTTGCAACCACATAACACTCACCTTACAAACACATAGTGCTAATTTTATATTATCAAGCTCCCACCTTATAACTCATAAATCCCATCAAAACCAATAGTTTCACAGGGCTCTCTTGTGACAGGATGGGCTTACTCTTGCAGCCACCAGTTATATTCATGATAAGATGGGCTCACTCTCATCATATTTGCTGCCACCAGTTATATCTATGGCAGGATGGTCGTACTCTGCCACCCTATATGAAGGGAAAGTGGTTTTACAGATGTGTCTTGGTGTTCCTTTTACCATCAGTAACCTGCATTACTGACCACTCCTACTGGTGTTACTCAGCTAACAGACACTCACCACCTGTAAGTATCAGTTGTAGGAGAGTAGTCACTGCCAACACTAGGCTCCTTCACTGGCACCTGGAACCGCTTTCTTCTAGGTGTTGGGTGTAGCTGCTGCAGCACATCTTGGCTGATGATTATGGCTTCCAAGCCTTGTAAATGTTAAACTCATAGTGCATCATATAGCTTACCTTGTAGAACCTCCTAATACTTACCCCATAGCCTCACAATGCCCACCTCATAGCCACAGGACGCCCTCTACTGGCTAACTTGACTGCAGGGGGTAATCAAAGTGGAATGGAACACAATACGTTATGTGAAACCATATTCTATCTCCATAGGGAGAGTTAGTATAAAATAAAAAAAACATAAATGTTCAAAGTCAATGCAAGGCAGAGACATGTGTAAAACATAATACATATAGTGTACGCTGTAAGGGATAACATAGGAAATATCTGGGGAACATACTGTTCAATGCTGGTTTGTTAGGTACACACCATAATATACATAATCATATCACACAATAAACTATTGTTATTGTGTATAATACAGAAAATAACAATAAAAGCATAAAATATACAAATCAATCTATCAAACTTATATAAAATATATTTTACATTTAGATCTTTGGTGTTCTTCCTCTTCTCTTCTGCTATGACAGATTTTTCCTTTTAGGACCTTTTGTAATTCACATTCAAAGGTCCATTTAACTCTTGAAGGGCTGGTTATTAAGACCTACTTCCTCGCAGTGTTATGTGAAAACCCCATCAGTGTTACTTTGCTTTATATACTCGTACCCGCTGGTCTGTTTCCAAATATCTTGCTGAAATAAAAATGCCTTTATTGTTTTTTTCTTGCCTATTCTCTGTGAATTGTGCGCCTATATGCTATATAGTAGCATTGTCTGCACATATGATAGTGTCACTACTAAGCTGTCAGATACATGAGAAGGGCAGGTATACCTAACACACTGGTAACATATACTCAGATGGAATGCCAATGTATTAATGTATATATTTATTCTGGGATAAAGGTAACATATATTCCTCATATAGTACAAGGACCTGACTGGAGAAGTGAGGGATTCTGGGACTGTCACAGTGACATCATTCTTATCTCATTTAATAAAACAGGGACCTGACTGGAGACAAAACTATGAAACCTGTGTGTAATGATCAGTGTGTATCAGCGGAGTGAAAACATTTCCATTTTATATAGTTGTGGTAACCGAATTTATCTCCCAATTTCTAGAATGCAATTAAAACAGAGACCACAAAAATCACAAAAATCACAGTTCAGGTATTTGTAACTGATTTCAAGTGGAGCAAATTGCACCAATTGCACAGTGGCCACTTTATTAGGTCACCTTTCTAGTACTGGGTTGGACCCCCACTTTGCCACAAGAACAACCTGAATCCCTTTCGGCATAGATTCAGCAAGGGGCTTCCTTAAAGATTCTGGCCTATAATGTGTGCCAAGAAAACTTTCCCACCATTACACCACCACAGACCTGCACCTTAGACACAAAGCAGGATGGATCCACGGATTCATGTTGTTTATGCCAAATTCTGAGCCTATCATCTGTATGTCACAGGAGATATAGAGACTCGTCAGACTAGGCGATGTGTTTCCAGTCTTCATCTGTTCAGTTTGGTGCCCACTTTAGCCTCAGTTTCCTGTTCTTATCTGACAGGAGAAGAACCCTGCTGTGGTCTTCTGCTGCTGTAGTCCATGCTCTTCAAGGTTCAACGTGCTGTTAATTCTGAGCATACCACAGCATACCACTGTTGTAACGCATGGTTATTGGAGTTACTTTTGTTTTCCTGTCAGCTTGAAGAAGTCTGGTCATTCTCCGCTGCCTTCTCTCATTGACAAGGATTTATCTCCCATAGAACTGCCGCTCACTGGATGTTTTTTGTTTTGCGCACTATTCTCACCCTACAGATTGTTGTGCGTGAAAATCCCAGGAGATCAGCAGTTGATGGAATGCTCAAAAAAAAAAGCATCTGGGACCAACAATCATTTATACCAAGGTCCAGCCAGAAGGTCAGGGCGGACAATGAGCAAGAAGGGTCCAAAAACGAAGCCAAGGGTCGAGACGTGCAGCAGACAAAATGAAACGAACAGAGTCAGGTAACAGGCAGTCAAACAGAATTTCAGGTTTAGAAACACAGCAGGCTTCACAAATAATGCAGAACAAGAACAATATAACCCAGGATAAGCCCTCCCTGCCATTTAAACTAATGAGGGCCAATTATGAAGTGAGTTCCCCAGAGTAATTGGTGATTGCAATCACTGAACAGAGCAAGGACAGAAGAGGCAGAACATTGTCCTGGCTGCTTAGCAAGAAGCAGTGTGAGCCCTTGTAAGTAGCGTGATAGCTCAGAGGCATACAAACATAGCATTCAGGCAGGGTCGGAGGGAGTTAGTTTGAGCTGTGGTGATTAGAGCAGCAGCTCATAACAAAGAGCCTTTATTAATACATCCCCAGATTCCAGAGGTTGATTAAATAGAAAAAAAGCTCACTGATTTCTTCAAGTATAACTTGTCAGCCTTTCTGCAATGATGCCCTGGTCACACAATATTGACTCCTTAGGTGGTCATTGCTCCATCATTCCCGGCAATTAGTTCATGTCAGCAGTCCTCAAATAGATGTCTCCCGAGCAGAAGTGAGACAGAATAAAATATGCATATTGTAAATCTCCCTCCCTGGCCATGAAAGGACCATTGGTTTACCCTTAAGCAACATAACATTGAATAACGCAGTGTTATTTTCAAAGTTAGGGACTTGCTCCTTAATTGCACATGCACTCATCATATCCTTAATAAGCCAAAAGTATTTTTCAGCGCAAGATATGAGAATAACTCTAGGCTACACGTTGTGGGGGTCCTGCAAACCCCAAATAAGATAAAGAACAAATAATTATTGCAATCCACTGATTTACGATATGTGGATGTGACAATAGTTTTGCCTATGGCCGACAGGGACAAATCCAAAAATTCAATTGAGGTTTTGGGGAACTTGAGAAAAAACTTAAGATTATAGTCATTATTGTTCAAGTAATCAACGAATAATTGTGCTCGTGATTCACCCACACCCGAAATGATAAATAAATCGTCTATAACACTGTGCAAAAGTTTTAGGCAGGTGTGGAAAAAATGCTGCAAAGTAAGAATGCTTTCAAAAATAGAAGTGTTCATAGTTTAATTTTATCAATTAACAAAATGCAAAGTGAATGAACAGAAGCGAAATCTAAATCAAATCAATATTTTGCCTTCAAAACAGCATCAGTTCTTTTAAGTACACTTGTACAAAGTCAGGGATGTATAGGATGTCAGGTGTATGGTTAACCAATCATACCAATCGGGTGATAATGATCATCATTTTCATATGTAGGTTGAAACACAGTTATTAACTGAGACAGAAACAGTTGTGGTGTAGGAGGCTTAAAACTGGGTGAGGAACAGCCAAACTCTGCTACAAAGGTGAGGTTGTGGAAGACCGTTTAATGTCACAGGTCATACACCATGGCAAGACTGAGCACAGCAACAAGACACAAGGAAGTTATACTGCATCAGAAAGGTCTCTCCCAGGCAAAGATTTCATAGCAGACTGGGGTTTCAAGATGTGCTGTTGAAGATCTTTTGAAGAAGAAACAGGCAACGTTGAGGACCATAGACGCAGTGGTCGGCCATGGAAACTTTGTGCATCAGATGAAAGACACATCATGCTTTTCTTCGAAATCAGATGTCCAGCAGTGCCATCAGCTCCAAACTGGAAAAAAACAGTGTGACCCAGGTACACCCATCTACTGTTCGGAGAAGTCTGCCCAGAAGTGGTCTTCATGGAAGAATTGCAATAAAAAAAATCCATACCTTCGACGTGGAAACAAGACCAAGCAACTCAACTATGCACGAAAACATAGGAACTGAGGTGCAGAAATTTGGCAGCAGGTGCTCTGGACTGATGTCAACATTTGAAATATTTGGCTGTAATAGAAGACAGTTTGCCGAAGGGCTGGAGAGCAGTACAATTATATGTGTCTGCTGGCAACAGTAAAGCACGGTGGAGGTTCCTTGCAAGTTTGGGGCTGCATTTCAGCAAATGGAGTTGGGGATTTGGTCAGGATTAATGGTGTCCTCAATGCTGAGAAATACAGGATGGTACTTATCCATCATGCAGTACTATCAGGTAGGCATCTGATTGGCTCCAACTTTATTCTGCAGCAGGACAACGATCCTAAACATACAGCCAATGTCATTAAGAACTATCTTCAGCGTAAACAAGAACAAGGAAGTGATGATATGGCCCCCACAGAGCCACGATCTCAACATCATCGAGTCTTTCTGGGATTACATGAGGAGACAGAAGGATTTGAGCAAGCCTTCATTCACAGAAGATCTGTGGTTAGTTCTCCAAGACGTTTGGAACAACCTTCCTGATGTGTTCCTTTAAAAAACTGTTCGCAAGTGTACCTAGAAGAATCAATGCTTTTTTGAAGGCAATGATTGGTCTCACCAAATATTGATTTGATTTATCTTCTGTTCATTCACTTTGCATTTTGTTAATTGATAAAAATAAACTATTAACACTTCTATTTTTGAAAGCATTCTTACTTTGCTGCATGTTTTCCACACCTGTCATAAAAGACAAGGTCTGCTGTGATCTTGCCACCCCACACCTATGTGGACTCAAGGTCCCCCATGTAGAGGCTGGCGTAGCTCGGGGCGAAGCTTAACCCCATGGTCGTCTCCATCACCTGTAAATAGTGATTGTGATCAAATACAAAGTGATTGTGTAAAAGAATAAACAAAATAGATTCAATAATGAACCCCTGATGTCTCTCGGAGATCTCTCCACCATTAGATAAGATATCTGTCATAACTTCAATTCCTTTGTGATGGGGGATGTTGGTATAAAGTGACTCAACATCTAAAAGTGATAAAGGCATAAGAGTTCTTCCACATTATCAGTTTTTGTTAAGTTTAGCAAGTGAGTGACGTCCCCGAATGTAAGATCTCATAGAGACCACCAATGGTTGCAAAAACAAATCAATATAACAAGATAAATTAGATGTGTGTGAACCCAAACTAGAAATAATCGGACGCTCAGGAGTTGAGTGTAACTCTTTGTGTATTTTGGGTTAACGATAAGAAATCCGGGTGATAGGGTGAATAACAAATATGAATCTCATTTCCTCTCTGTTGATGACCCCATCGGCCATGGATCACTCCCACAGTTGTTTATATTTGGACTTGTATAGTTCTATGGGATTAATCTTTAATTTTTTGTAAAAATAAAAAGATTATTTGTTAAGCTGTCTATAGGCTTCTTCTTTATAATCAGTGATCTCTTGTATAACTTCTCCTTCTTTATAAGCATTTTTAATAATGATTGATGGATCATTTTGAAGTTTTTTCAAAGCCAATTTTCCAGGGTGAGAACAATTGGAATGTTTGTCTTCTGATGAAGAACATAATTCTTTACACTGATCCGTGGTGGTTTTGTAGAAACATTCTGTTTTTATAGGAAAAAATGAGGCTTAAGTTTAAACTTATTCATATGTGTAGTGTTATTGATATAAAAAACACATGAGGTTTCAACCTCCTCCATATTATTACTCTCCCAAAGCTCGAGAATCTCTAAAGCTTGATTTACATTTACTATAATTAATTGTGAATTAATGTCAATTCTTTTTCTTTACTCGCAAAATATTTTTCCTACATAATAGTCTAATGAATCTGTTAAATTCTTAACATAATTTGAATAAATTTGGTTCAGAAGTAGGAGCAAAGTGTAATCCTCTACTTAATAGCTCTAATTCAACCTGTTAATTTAACCGCTAGGGCTATAAGAATGCATTTTAATGAGCACAGAAGAAACAGACTGAATCATATAAAAACACACAGTGTCACAAAACACTTTATAGAGAGACATAATAGCAATCATGATTGTTTAAAAATCACTGGAATTGAATTGGTAAGAGACCCAAAGAGGTGGAGATAGATGCAAACAATTATGTAGACAAGAAGTCTTTTGGATTTTACATTTAAATACACTTTCTCCAGGTGTGAGTTCTCTGTACAGCGCTACGGAGTTAGTGGTGCTATATAAAACTGATGATGACTATGATGGGGGTCTCAATTGATGTTTAGAACTGAATGAGATAATTTGATAAAACTTAAGCTCTAGGTATAGGTTTTTTTCCCACTGAATAATTGTGTACATGATATTTGTTTTTCTTTTGATGTGTTCTTATTACAATTTTTAGAACGCATCATAATTTATTATATTAGATTTTTTTAATTGTTTTTTAAAATTTACCAAATATATAAATATATGTATGTTTTATTAATTAAGATATATATTTGGTTTGATTAAATTCTTAGTAAGAATATAGAATTAAGTGAGCACCCACTACATGTCTCTGATGAAATTGCATACCTACAATGAAACGCTAAGACGTGTTTTAAGTGCCTGATTTTGGATCCATAGTCACGTTCATATGCACTCCTGTCCTGGCAGTAAGGTTATACCAGTATTCATTTGAGTCTGGAATTGTCGACAATTACAAGTCTGGTAACGGGTACCTGCACCCACACAGGTGTTCTACGATCGGGTGGAGCATAGAAGTGCTTTTGCATTAGAGGAGCGTCCTTTTTACTGTTTCTCCCAATATACAACGTTTTATTCTGGAGTTTCTGTACAATTACATGCAACGTTTATATGACAGATACACATCGCGGGACGCGGAGCACTGGAGAAAATGTACAGCCTGATCTGATATGTACAACACATGGTGTCATACTATCATACATGGTGTCATACCATCATACATGGTGTCATGCCATCATACATGGTGTCATGCCATCATACATGGTGTCACACCATCATACATGGTGTCACGCCATCATACATGGTGTCACGCCATCATACATGGTGTCACACCATCATACATGGTGTCACACCATCATACATGGTGTCACGCCATCATACATGGTGTCACGCCATCATACATGGTGTCACGCCATCATACATGGTGTCATACTATTATTTATGGTGTCATACTATCATACATGGTGTCATACTATCATACATGGAGTCATACTATCATACATGGTGTCATAATATCATACATGGTGTCATACTATTATACATGGTGTCATACCATCATACATGGAGTCATAATATCATACATGGTGTCATACTATCATACATGGTGTCATACCATCATAGATGGTGTCATGCCATCATAGATGGTGTCATGCCATCATACATGGTGTCATACTATCATACATGGAGTCATACCATCATACATGGTGTCATACCATCATTCATGGTGTCATACCATCATACATGGTGTCATACCATCATACATGGTGTCATACCATCATACATGGTGTCATACTATCATACATGGAGTCATACCATCATACATGGTGTCATACATGGTGTCATACTAGAGGAACTATAATAATCCAATCCTTTCTAAAGGGATCACTCCATTTGTTAGTATTATTCACATGAACTTATCACACTTGCTGACTGTGTCTAGAAAACATCTGAATTATGTAAATTACACAAATAGATTTTCCTGTGTATCAGTGATATTTGATCAATCGCAAATTACAAGTGGAATACTATGTCTGGACAATAGATATTATCCTTTAGCCCAGTGATGGGCAAACTACGGCCCGCGGGCCAGATCCGGCCCGCCAATTTTTTTAAAAATTTCATTAAAATATGCATAAAATTATTAGGGCCGACCCTGTGTGTCAGAACCTTCATTTTTATGCCTTCCCAGCTATTTCCTCCATTACACTTCATCCTCCTTCCTGAAAGGACACTTCGTATGTCAATCACTCAAACACCAGCCTGCCCCCTAATGGCTGAAAGTCATGTGAGAAGAGATGGGCTGGGCCATATACTAAGGCGGATTTCGATTGGCTGCTGTGTTGTCAGTTAGTGGCTCACCAGAAAGACGGATCTGCAACAACCTGCTGAAATAAGTGCTGTGTCTGTACGATCGCTGCACTTATAGAGGTAACACTGCTATATAACACCCTCCTGTCCCGCTCCAGAAAAAGTTTGCCCATCATTGCTTTAGCCCATCGATATTTGGAGGCGGTATTCTGATGTGAGACGCGTCCTGTTTAAATCACTGGTTCATTGAGGATGGACATGGGTGAAAGGATATTACATCTCATCCTGGAGATCATCTACCTGCTGACCGGAGATGTGAGGGATTCTGGGAATGTCATCTTGACATCACTCTTTAGTGAACCTTCATGTAGGTCATTATATATCTGTATTATTGGTAATCGGTGCGAGCTTTCATTACCAAACAACTCAGCTATGTAATAACTTGCCTACTATTCCCTAATAGGGGCCAAGTGACGCTAAAATTTCCACCCATATCTGAGGTTACTATCGGCAACAGGGCCCCGTTAAGAGTCCTTATTGTGACTATCCCTTTATTAGCTGTTCCATTATCTTATTACTCCTCATCAAATAATCATAATAAAAACAGTCAACTTGGTTGGTGATTACAGATTTTATTACCTTATTTGTGTAGTGACTACATAATTGTATGTCATATCCATATATGCACTGTACTGTTCTGACATTACTATATAAAGAATAAAAAGTATATATATATATATATATATATATATATATATATATATATATATATATATATATATATACAGAAACAGACATAGATCCTCTGCACTCAGCATGTACAGACTGGGGTGCATGAGGGGGTTGCCCACATTGTATAGACAAAAAAACAGGGATACTCTGCAGTCTCCAAACACATAATTAATGCTGTACTAAATACTGTTCTATATTAAAAACAGGGAATGTTAGTTCCACATATTGCAATATATGTTTAAGCTGACCAACTCACGCCAAAGTCTTCCCAATCTGGTCAGTCCTAACATGATCAAATGCTATGCTATTTATCTAGTCCCAGGTCTCCCATGGCTGCTAGTGCTTGGGAAAGACTTGCCTTTTAAAGCTGTGTGCAGGTAAGCCTTAAGCCCAGATAAATAGCATAGCATTTGATCATGTTAGGAGAGTCTGAAGCAGCGGTTCCCTGTGTTCCATATCTTAACACCAAATAATTTGTTCAATATGTAAATGAAAAGAGATATCAAGATGTCAATTAAATAAATGTACTTAACTTTCTGAATCAATACAAAAAGAGAAGGTGAGATAGGTACTTCAAATCTAGAAGGTACAAGACATTCAGCTGCTGTAAGGAGATGAGGAATGTGTTTACCGCTAACGTTTGTATCAGGAAAAA
This sequence comes from Mixophyes fleayi, assembly GCF_038048845.1. NCBI lineage: Eukaryota > Metazoa > Chordata > Amphibia > Anura > Limnodynastidae > Mixophyes > Mixophyes fleayi. The sequence continues at coordinate 217,910,547 of NC_134407.1, read as the reverse complement.
TCAAATCAGGCAATTGCTGCTTCCACTAGAGGTAATTTGCCAACAGGGAAAAAATGAAGCCCCACAGAGATTTAACATACTTGCCAACTTGTAATACCTCCCCCACTGGATTCTCAGGTGGCAAGTGTGGGGGCATAGTGATGCAATAATATCACAGTGGCCTTGTCCACTGCTACCTAATACAGAGATTCATGGCATTGCACAGCAGGAGGGGGGGGGGGCAAGGCCTGACAACGCAAATTGGGAGGACTCCTCAGACATTCGGAGAGAGTATTCAAGTATGGGATTCAATCATACACAGGAGCACATATTTATTTGCCTAGCGCATACTTACATTGCGCTTTTGGGAACTATAAGAAGGGAGAGCTCTTTTGTGAGCAATGACGTAAATTTGCATTAATGAAATTGTGAAAATTATGCCTCAAATCCTGCTTATTTTATAACCACTGTACACTAAAAAGTCAACCTTTGTTTCTACAAAAATACTGCTCATTTAGGCTTCATTTATGTCTTAAACTAAGTGTCAGGGGACATCAGCACTTTATCACTACATTTTATATTTGTGTGTTTGAATGTTTTTATATCACGCTTATTTAGGCCCCTATAAATGAGTTTTATGTACAAACTGCGCCTGGAATCTGCAAAAGGTGTCACATTTAAAAATATAGACTTGACATTCACCACCTCTAAGCAAATTTCTAGTCCCTTTGCAGAGGGGGGAAAAGGCTTCGCACTCTCCAGCCTTTGAACCGCATTTAAAAATCTCTCCCGAAAAAACAATATGTTAATTTCAAATGCAGGTAAACACATGGAGCATGAGTGCACCTAGAACACACTCAGCAAGGAAGACACATATCCACTTGACTGCTCCCATATGAAAGAAAAAGGTTTTACTCCCCTGCAGATACATCACCCATGCCTGTATAAATGTGTGCACATGTACAAAAATAGCCATGTCATCACAAAGCTAAAAATGCACCGTGGACCCAGATCTTTGCAGCTTCATAAGTGATCCAGTAAGATACTAACAGATTACAGAAATAACTATATGAACTTAGAGAGTATGACCAAATATAATGCAGCAATGTACCAATTTCCATATTATCCAATTCAATGCTGACAATATATATTACTTAGGACCCTATTGTAGCAACCATGTGGTCTGTTATTACTGTGGCGAGAGATGCCAATATTTAACATTAAGGAAACTGCAAAACGTTCCTCACTTGAGCAATCTCTTCCAGTCTTACATCGATGACATGCATTCCTCGTATGACCATAGAATATGTCAACATACTGTTACTAGAGCTTTAAGTTGCCCACCATGTATGTATACTTATGTAAGTATTGCTTTCCTGTTTTTAATTTGTATGAATTTTCTTATGTGTAACAAGATTTGATTTTTGTGCAAAACATTTCCCACATTCAGAACATGAAAATGGCTTCTCACCTGTGTGAATTCTCTGATGTTTGAGAAAATCTGATTTTTGTGCAACACATTTCCCACACTCAGAACATGAAAATGGCTTCTCACCTGTGTGAATTCTCTGATGTTTAAGAAGATTGGATTTATCTGTATAACATTTCCCACATTCAGAACATGAAAATGGCTTCTCACCTGTGTGAATTCTCTGATGTTTTAGAAGAGTGGATTTATGTGCAACACATTTCCCACACTCAGAACATGAAAATGGCTTCTCACCTGTGTGAATTCTCTGATGTTTAAGAAGAGTGGATTTTTCTGTAAAACACTTCCCACACTCAGAACATATAAATGGCTTCTCACCTGTGTGAATTCTCTGATGTTTAAGAAGAGTTGATTTCTGTGTAAAACATTTCCCACACTCAGAACATGTAAACAGTTTCTCACCTGTGTGAGTTCTCTGATGTTTAACTAGAGTTGATTTCTGTGTAAAACATTTCCCACAATCATAACATGAAAATGGCTTCTCACCTATGTGAATTTTCTGATGTTCAACAAGATCTGATTTCTGTGTAAAACATTTTCCACACTCATGACATGGAAATGGCTTCTCACCTGTGTGAACTTTCTGGTGTTTAATAAGATTTGATTGCTGTGCAAAACATCTTCCACACTCGGAACATGGAAATGGCTTCTCACCTGTGTGAGTTCTTTGATGTTTAAGAAGATCTGATTTTTGTATAAAACTTTTTGCACACTCAGAGCATGGAAATGGTTTGTCAACTGTGTGAGTTCTCTGATGTCTAACGACGACTGACTGATGCGTAAAACATTTACCACATTCAATACAGGGAAAGAGTCTATCCCCTGTATGAGCTGTACTATTTGTAGCAATATCCGAGTTATCAGACAGGTCAGATAATAGATCTGCACTGTGAAGTATTGGATGTATATTTAGGGCAATAGGGTTTTCTTTTGGAGAATCCTGTGGGAAGTTGTTATCTTCTATTACTGGATATAAAATGTCACATCCCTCAGTGGTATCCCTGCTTTTGCGCCTACCTGCTGGAAATAAAATAAATGTAAGGAAACAGACATCTTATTTCACATTGAGAAGCAGGTTATAATGCCCCAACTTTTTCATACTATAAATGATTTCAAGTTGTTTAATTGATTAATTTCAGTTTTCACACTTTATTACAATTATATTATGTGCATATAGCAAATATGAATTATAAGTTGAACAGATAAAACACTGGCTTAAAATATAACATAAGCACATTACCAAGCACATTACATAGCCCCTGCCACAGGTACATGCAAATTGCACAGCTACATTGGAGAACACCAGGCAAAAGACTCTTTGGGAAACATTACTAGCCAAGGATACACATTGTCCATCCCGCAGCGTAGCCAGAAAACTCTTTAGCCAGTAACATTGTCCATCCACCATGCCCGTCCAGCCAGTGCCCTCACACACTGTCATACTACTAATTTACCCACGTAAATAGTTTTTCCCGAACAGGATAATTATGTTATCCTCTCCCCACATTTAATAATATTATATTTCCCTCATCATCATATAAGGGGAGGCGCCACCAAACATTCCCACATCATCATATAAGGGGAGGTGCCACCAAACATTCCCACATCATCATATAAGGGGAGGCGCCACCAAACATTCCCACATCATCTTATAAGGGGAGGTGCCACCAAACATTCCCACATCATCATATTAGGGGAGGCGCCACCAAACATTCCCACATCATCATATAAGGAGAGGCGCCACCAAACATTCCCACATCATCATATAAGGGGAGGCGCCACCAAACATTCCCACATCATCATATAAGGAGAGGCGCCACCAAACATTCCCACATCATCATATAATGGGAGGCGCCACCAAACATTCCCACATCATCATATAATGGGAGGCGCCACCAAACATTCCCACATCATCATATAATGGGAGGCGCCACCAAACATTCCCACATCATCATATAAGGGGAGGCGCCACCAAACATTCCCACATCATCATATAAGGGGAGGCGCCACCTAACATTCCCACATCATCATATAAGGGGAGGTGCCACCAAACATTCCCACATCATCATATAAGGGGAGGTGCCACCAAACATTCCCACATCATCATATAAGGGGAGGCGCCACCAAACATTCCCACATCATCATATAAGGGGAGGCGCCACCAAAAGTTCCCACATCATCTTATAAGGGGAGGCGCCACCAAAAGTTCCCACATCATCATATAAGGGGAGGCGCCACCAAACGTTCCCACATCATCATATAATGGGAGGCGCCACCAAACATTCCCACATCATCATATAATGGGAGGCGCCACCAAACATTCCCACATCATCATATAATGGGAGGCGCCACCAAACATTCCCACATCATCATATAAGGGGAGGCGCCACCAAACATTCCCACATCATCATATAAGGGGAGGCGCCACCTAACATTCCCACATCATCATATAAGGGGAGGTGCCACCAAACATTCCCACATCATCATATAAGGGGAGGTGCCACCAAACATTCCCACATCATCATATAAGGGGAGGCGCCACCAAACATTCCCACATCATCATATAAGGGGAGGCGCCACCAAAAGTTCCCACATCATCTTATAAGGGGAGGCGCCACCAAAAGTTCCCACATCATCATATAAGGGGAGGCGCCACCAAACGTTCCCACATCATCATATAAGGGGAGGCGCCACCAAAAGTTCCCACATCATCATATAAGGGGAGGCGCCACCAAACATTCCCACATCATCATATAAGGGGAGGCGCCACCAAACATTCCCACATCATCATATAAGGGGAGGCGCCACCAAACATTCCCACATCATCATATAAGGGGAGGCGCCACCAAACGTTCCCACATCATCATATAAGGGGAGGCGCCACCAAACATTCCCACATCATCATATAAGGGGAGGCGCCACCAAACAAAACCCAGTCAAACGACTTAAAATATACTCAAACAGAAAAAGGAGAAAGGGACTTTTGTATTGGAGATGGAGCTCTATTGTAATGACACATAAGCAATATTACAATCCTTAAACTTTACATAAAATCTCAATAAAATCAGTAAAAACTAAACAAACCCCTTAACTGCTTTATGATTAGTATAATGGGGAGCTGTAAATTAAGTCTCCTCTATCCATATTGTTCCAATATTCCGATTATTAAATGAGATTCCTATTTATTGGGATTCCATGTAGACGTTTCCTTAGTACATTATTTTTTTTATAAATGTATAATCTTTGGGGGAGCTGTGTTTTGTATATAGAGATAATCTAGATAATAGGGTCTTACCCCAATGATCAGTGATTGAATCACTATGGTGACGTCCCTTGTACTGATGTATGAGAATCATCAGAGAGTGTAGGGAGGAGACTGATCAGATCTCTTGGCTGGTAGCACAATGATATAATATGAGGAGGAGAACAGGAATCTAATAAGTGCTGATTGCTCCTAACTTCCCCACTGGGCAGCTAATTTTTCCTCATTAGTTTGTACAGACAGAGGAGGGTGTAGAATAAGAGATTGTTGTAGTGACTGAACAAGGAGAATATGTGAACTCTGTATTTAGTGTGTATTACTCACCTGTGCCGATATCTGTAGGGATTTCCTCCTCCTTACACTGCTGATCACCCCTCACATATGTATCTTCTTCTTCATCTATATTTTCTATTTTAATATCAGTCAGGTCTTCACCCTAAATAACCCCCAAAACAATAAAATAACACTTGTATGAGGTCTATTTTCATTGAGTTTAAACAGAAGACTAACGTGTTAGACTCACAAGGCGTCTCCATATAAATATATATAGTGAAAAGTCACTGGTATTTTGGCATTTGGTAAGACCCTAAATTCCATCTACCTGACACTTCTGTGGGATCCTGTGATTTTCCTCTGTACAATCCAGTGAATAATGAGGACGGCGACATCTCTCTGGGGAATTTCTGTAACTGGATCCATCTGTAGGAGACACACAGTGACTGATACATTGTTTATATGTAATTAACAGATGATGTGTGTATCTAAGTGGCCCTCCAAACTATTCCTTCCTTCAGAATAAATGTAAGTCTCCGCTTACTCAGTGATGTGATGGGCAGGTGATTCTCCATCAACACGTCCTTGTACAGATCCTTGTGTCCTTCTAAATACTCCCACTCCTCCATGGAGAAATAGACAGTGACATCCTGACACCTTATGGGAACCTGACACACACAATGATACAGTCATGATCCAGACACATCCCCTGGTGTTACTGTATAATGTCCCATTCCCAGCAGTCACCTCTCCAGTCAGCAGCTGAATGATCTTGTTGGTGAGTTCTAGAATCCTCTGGTCATTGTTTCTCTCATGTATCAGTGAGTGAGGTGGAGGCACCGTGATAGGGCTCTGGGTCCTGCTTAATCCTACGGACACACCGGGATGGCTCAGGGGTGTCACACTCTCACTGGATGTCTTCTTCACTACTGTGTAATCCTGTGTATTGTGGGAGACAGCAATAAAAAGGTAAATTAAAATTTCACCTACATGGAGGTGGTATTTGTAGGGGACAATTGTGCTGTAGATAGAGGACTTAGAATGTCTGTCTTGCTCAAGATAGAAGGTGAGATAAGTGCTATAAACAATCTACAAGACAGAGCATATAGAAAACAGTAACAGGTAGCACATGTCCATCAATTGTAAAATTAAGTACTAGTTGTCGAATTTGCACATTTAAAATAAGTGAGATCCATATGCCAGATGTAGAATTTAATTACACCTTAAAAAAAAAAAACAGCAAAAGCTGTAAACCGATACATTCACGATACCCAATGTCTCATGAATGCATCAGTGACATTAAAATCAACCTACTGTGAGCATAGTAGTATGTGCTAACTTTTGTGAAGATCTTGGGACTGAAACTTTTATCTGAGGCAGCCTACTTAGCCTACTTGCTGCTCATTCACAGCTGTGCAGATGACAAGACTGATAACCAAAGAGATAACGAACACCATCCTGTGAGCCAGAGAGGAGAGGCTCATGGGAAGAATACACTGGGGTAAAAACCAAGAGAGAAACATTCTAAGGTCATCACAAAACTTTGGGTTTACTTTGGACACAAAGCTGTACTTGTGGGATCTATTGTGAAAAAATAAAGACAAGGATAAAACAAGAAAAAAAAATATAACTTTTATTCAACATTACTTAGATTATCAGTGTGAAAATCTCCTTATCTGCAAAATAGTTTAGAAATATGTCCTAGTTACTTCTCCAAGGCTGGGGTCACAGAGTTAAGGGTGGGCCTCTCTGAGACCAGAAACACAGGGGCACTGTTGAAATATGTGTAACTAAGAAAGTGACCACTTAGTGTATTTGCTGCAATTTCCTCCACTTGAAATCGGCTACAAATCCCTGAACTGTGCATTTGGAGATTGTTGTTCTCTCCGTTTTAATTTCATTCTAGAAATTGGGAGATAATTTTCATCCCAACAACGACATGAAATGTAAATGCTTCCGCTCTGCTGATACACACTAATCACTGTAGGGAGGTTACAGTTTTGTCTCCAGTCAGGTCCCTGTTTAATAAATATAGGTAAGAGTGATGTCACTGTGAGTTTCCCAGAATCCCTCACCTCTCCAGTCAGCAGGCAGATTATCTGCAGCGTAAGATTTAATATTCTCTCACTCAGGTTCCTCCTGTCCTTTTCCATCCTCAGTAGTTTACACAGGGTGGGCATCACTCTCACGTGACTTCAAATAAAGACCCTCTGCCTCCTCACAGCTCAACTATCTAGGAAAATATAGAATAATTATAATAAACATTTAAATATGAGACATATCATGCAAATATATATCCATGCTTACATATATACAAATGACATCCATGCATAAACATTGCAACCATGCATAGATACATACAGAGACACAATGAGGTGTGCAGGTATGCTAATCTGTTTTACAACTGAGTATTGTCTTCTTGTCCAAGAAAGGTTTTAAGAAAAAATATACCATAACTCTCTTCTGAAACATAGCAGACATGTTATGATTTGTAAAAAAAATATATATAAATTCCTTCTGGAGCTTGATATGGGTGTGGTTATAGATCAGTGATTGCAAGAGGTCTGCAATCCTCAAAAGTAAATAGTATTAAACAAAAAATATGCAATAATGATTCTAAAACCACAAAAACAAGTGTGTACTACGGATCAATTTTCAAAACATTTAATTAAACCTTATAAACTTCACATGCAACTCACATCAATGTGTTAAAAAATCATAAAATGAATAATATGTGGATTTCTTCAAGACCTCTTGTTATATCCTAACATATAAAACATGTAATAGACAGCCTTTAGTAGGAGATTAAATATGTCTGTATGCTGGAATTTGTTTGCATGAGATGCCTAATCAAACAAGAGACGTCCGTTTCAATTCTCCAGCAGATCCAATTAGCTGAATTGTTATTTTAGATGTGTTAATGGATCCAAATCCACAAACCCAGCAACACAAACCCTTAACTGGGTAAATCAATAAAGTTCTTGTGTTGTTACTTGGGCTGCTGAACTTATTTCCGCTCACAAATTCAGGATAATAGCAATGTTTTTAATACCGGAACCCTCACCAGATAAACCGCTACGAGAGTATAAAAATTGCTGGCAGCTTGCCAGACGCCTGAATAATACTTTGTTTAAAAATCCTCTGTGGGACTGTGGAGCCGCTATGGCCACCTTCCATGTAACAAGTGGTGCAGCGCTAAACTGGCTCCCCCCCCCCATATACTTCCACAGGAGAACAGTTCCTACTCCTCTTAGGGCATTAGTCTGTTTTTTTCGCACATATACATATGATACATGATTACGTTATATTGAATCCTCAAGTGGACACGCTCTCCCTGAACATACTTATGGCTGCCATGCTCTGTAGTGTAAACAGGCACCTATTAAGGGTATTCATTTCACGCTCCTTTAGACTCTGTAAGTGTAAAAGTATTATTGAACTGATAATAAACCGTTTAAAAATTTAAATGAGGAGAGAACTTCTATGGGGCAGTGGAATGGCCACAGTACGTATGTGCTGTGGTAGTCACTTTAATAGTGCTGATAACACCGACAGTGACACCATGAACCCAAAAAAACAAAACTGACTTGGGCGACTGATAATAAATGATGACTGACCTTAATAATGGCAAAACAAGTCCCCGACACTGTGATAACAAA